>NC_086321.1:368588601-368908879 GCF_036172605.1 Pelobates fuscus
GCCCCCCTCGACCCGAGGGCCAGACCGTCACGGTCCCGGGCAGCCGCCCGTCGCTCCACACGTCCCCGCGGCCCAGGCAGCACGGCGGGAGGCGGGGCCTCGACCGCATGGCCACCGGGCCCGATGCGTCCTCCTGCCGCCGACTCGCCAGCAGCACCATCTTCACCAGGCCCCACGCCTGGGCTCAGCCTCCGCGGCGGCCTCCTGGCACGAACCGGACGGTCCCGTTCGCCCTCTTGGGCCGCCATCCCCGCCAGGGCTGGACCGAGTTGGGCCCGCAGCCATCCAGCTCCACGACCCTGCGCCGCCGACCGGATCACCTCCAGCATCTTCTCCACCTCATCCATGGCCCTGCAGAGGGAGAAAAAAGAGACCCCACCAGACCAAATAGGTGCCCACAGAAGTGCACACAAACTCGGTCAGGTAGGAGATTAAAAGTGAATTAACACAAAATGGCTGCCTATTTAAATATCCCATCCTCTTTACCCATAACCCCATACTTCCTTTTCTCCTCCTATGCCCGCCTCCTAACTCCTGTCAAGGCCCTTGTCCGCTTAGCTGCGCTTTGGCTACCTGGGGCTACAATTATGAAGGACATTTGCCGACAGTTCTCGCTACCTACACTTAGTGTGAGTCATTCTACTGTCACTTGTAATAAGTTTGCTTTGTGCCTTAAATTATATTGTCGCCTATACAGTAAGTTCCATCCCAGTCAGCCTGATACCTGACAGATCAACTTTTGGTTTCCTTCCCGAAGCGAATCCGACAGAAGATGTCGTGTCTAATTTGTGACAGAAATGCGCGGACGATATTCTGCCTTCACTAATTGAGCACTGACTGGCGTACAAAATCTTTTAACTCGAGCCAAAAGATCATTTATAGAATACTTCATATAATTAACATTCTTCGCATGGCACAGATCTTGCCGAATGTAAATAGAACACGCACAAACAGAGAGAAGGGAAGAAAAAACACATTATGTCCAAAATCAGAATTATTTGGCTGCTGCACGGGGCTCGTTCTAGAACACTGATAATGTACACATGTCCTGGTAGGTAAAGTCCTAAGACGATATGAAATGCCCTTACATCTTACTGTAAGACCATCAGAGCAACTGAGGAAGCCTAAGACATAGGCGAAACGTGTCTTGCTATTTTGGTATCCCACAGTGGAGTTTTTGACTTTACCACTTGTAGTGGTTTTTGCAGGAAGAAACCTTGCTTTTCATTTTGTATTTATTCTGTATTTTATTTGCTGAAATCCCTCTATTAAAAGGAAGTATTGTCTTCACATATTTTTCTGTGTGGACATTCCTCCTTTTTGGGACCAACAAAGAATTACCAACACACCTAAAGGGAGTGGGATCCCTTCCAACTATCCCACAGGCGTCCAGACTGAGCCATAATTCTCTGGCTCTTTCTTTGTGAGTACCTAATCACGAAACCTGCACTTAATTATCCATGTACTGTATGATATTGCAATAGGTGCTTCTTTATTATTTTGTCTTTACAGTTATCCCATTTGCACTTTTGCCATTATCTTATACCTTGAACCAAGACACTCCACCTATTGTGTATGTATATATTTTGCTTGATTTTAGTGTGGGTAGAGAGGTCACCACAAGGGTGTTTTTGAGTTACTTGGTAATTTTTGGTTTACACGCTTAGACTCCGTATTTGTATTTTTAAACTTTGTATTTGAAATCAGTTCTCAGCCAACAAGGAAGTGGCTTATAAAGGATTGATCTCAGTTAACCACTTCCACATACTCTAGTGACAAAGACGCAATTGACCCTATCACTAATTTCCAAAATGCCACATAATAGAAAAAAAATACATATTGTAACAGCTGGATTTATACTTCCTCAAAGACCATCTAGGTCGGGAGTAGACAATCTTTGGCACTCCAGATTTTGTGGACTACAACACCCTTGATGCTTTGCTAGCATGATGACTGTAAAAGCATTTGGAGAATGTATTTCCCAACATCTGGAGTGCCAAAGGGCGCCAACCCTGATCTAGGTTCTGGACAAGTTTTGCATTTGGCATTTTTCTCCCATGCCAAATGTGTGCAAGCGAGGTTGGCATCTTGGGCAAGTGCTGAGAACGGCACAGTTTCAACTGATGAATAGATCTGATGAGTGGAATTGCATCTGGTGACTCATCTAAATATTCTACAGGTCCCTGCTAGTCAATTAATGGTTTATGGGTGAGAAAAAATGTGTGGCCACTCTAGTTCAAACTTTACGTAGTTTATCTGGCGTACGGTCTTGCCCTTAACCCACTAGTCTTTCTTATTGAAGGGTATCCATTGGTCTCAAAAATATCTATTGTAATGTTGTACCTACAGGTTCCTTTATAGCTTTGTAATCTCTGTCCACCCCCCCTTTTTCTTGGTAAAATTATGCTAAATAATGTTTAATCACGTAGTTTCCAGCGCTCGGACTCCACTGCACCTCCAACACTTCTTCTAGGAATGTCAGCATCCAAAGTGACATTACCCTGATCTCCTCCAATCCATTGCTTCACAAAGAGAAGCAATGGATTGGAATTACTTAAGTGTGACCAAAAAATATGTTCCTCTTGATCACAGTATATCATTCCAGGACCGAGATCACAGCACTCAGATCATTTCATGGAGGTGAATTGGTCTGGGTGACTTTAGTGGTCCTTTAAACAGGCTTTCTACTGACCTGAACCGGTTAATCAAAATGCTGGAGTGTACGTCACTATGGAATATGGCAAAACAATCCCACCAAAAAAGTCCAACACATATAATAATTTACAGTCAGTGCATAGCTTGGCCATAGGATGTGTTATTTAGAACGTTCGGACCTCTGATAACATTTCTTCTTAATTAAACGTGTGTATCATACCATACAACACCACTAACGCTAAACTGCTAATATCCACCCTCCTCCCATTCGCTAAAAGCTTCTGGACTTCAAGACTAGTATATGTACAACAAACCAGTATGATTTGCCAATAAGAACTGTTCAAAAAGCCAATTGAAATAAATAAAAAAAAAATACAGAGTTGATTTCAATTATGATAAAACCACTTTTGCTTAATTTCTTGCAAAGCAATCAAGGGCACTTTTCAAACAGATGAGAAATAAAAGCCGATACAAAGCACTCACAATTATACGCCTCGATTAAGGGAAATCGAATGCACCGCGCCATTAAAAACCTTTTTTCCCGAATACATTAGGTATGACAATAGGGTTCAATGTGAAATTGGATGTGAACTGTCAAAGAAAAAGAAAATAACACAGAGTAAAAGAACATTAAAAAAAAAAAAAATTCTAGGTGGATAAATGAAAAGTGAATCTGAAATATTTGAAAAAGCGATCAAAATAACAAATTTACATTAAACATGTACAGACTTGTATTAAAATAAAGGATTTCTCGATGCACAAAGGCATTTCACAGCGAGAAAGTACAAAAGTATCACTCACCCCTAGAAACAAAAAATAAAAGAAGTATATTTAAAAAGTACATTTCTGTTGCAGTTTAGCAGAATAAAATTTAGGTGGCCATAGATTTGTTCTCAACCATTTACGAACGAAACATACAACTGGGTTTTTATCAAAGATCAAATAATTCCTCAGCGAGCAGATACATTTGTGTATAATCTAGATCATTTTAGTTTCTCAAAAAAACTAATGCGAACTCCGGGTTTAATGCATGCGTGCTATTTGAAGACTTCAATTTCTGTGTCCCCAGAGGCCACCAATTCAGATCCATATTCAAGACAATGTCACCACTGTGAGCTAATTACAGCGTTTTCACAGACTCTTATTGGTTGGAAGCACATTAAATGCTATATACATATAAACTGCATATTTTACAAGAGCCAATCAAGATGTTTCTCTGCATTAAATATTGATTCTAGCATGAAAGAAGATTAGCGAGATCAATCAGAAAGAAAGATATTTCGTATCATCAGAAGAACTACACCGTAATGTATAAATCTGAGAGAAACGGGCTTTTAATGTACAGGATGTGGAAAAATCATTACCATGTAATTTACCATAAAAGTAAACAACTGCAATGGATAATATTTAAAGGAACATTCTAAGTAACATAACCACTACCGCTCTATGTATTGGTATAGTTTGGTGTTGTAATTACACCCAGTCTCTGGGTTTCTCCTCATGGAAACCATTACATAGCAGTTTGACAAGAACCAGGGCTCTCCACAGCACCTAAAGACCGCATACTCCTTAGCCACATTGGTCGTCCAGTTCTAACACGACATAGGTGGGAGAAGGTGGTGTGTGTTACATTAGTGAACCTGTACCCCAAATCATAGCGACATATGTTCAATTCACAGTTCCATGATTCCCTTTTATTCCAGAAGGTCTTTGGTCCTTAAGGGGTTAAAGGATGTCATGACACCTGTCCCTTGCGATACTGGGCGATCACAGAAATTAAGTCTCTTCTGAGTTCTGATGCACACCAAAACACCTCTAGCATCCTAGTGCCTTATTATGGCATCATATATGACATGGAACCCTTCCATTGGTCTCCTATTATGATGTCAGTCTATGAGGCGCTATTTGATGATGTGCGCATACTTGTGACATCATTGCCCTCTATAACAAATCACAACCCAGTATAGGGTATATATACTACCTTGTTCTTCTTGTTACCTTGTCCTGTCTTGGTTATTGTTACCTGAGAGTGCATTTATACTCTATACTGGATTTACTGTTTTCTGACCTTGTCTTGTTTGACCATTCTTGCTCTTTGTTATCCTGACTATCGATTCTGTGTATCTCTGTTATCCTGACCTTGACCTGACTATCGATTCTGTGTATCTCTGTTATCCTGACCTTGGCCTGACTATCGATTCTGTGTATCTTTGTTATCCTGACCTTGGCCTGACTATCAATTCTGTGTATCTCTGTTATCCTGACCTTGGCCTGACTATCGATTCTGTGTATCTCTGTTATCCTGACCTTGACCTGACTATCGATTCTGTGTATCTTTGTTATCCTGACCTTGGCTTGACTATCAATTCTGTGTATCTCTGTTATCCTGACCTTGGCCTGACTATCAATTATGTGTATCTCTGTTATCCTGACCCTGTCCTGACTATCAATTCTGTGTATCTTTGTTATCCTGGCCGGACTATCAATTCTGTGTATCTCTGTTATCCTGACCTTGGCCTGACTATTAATTCTGTGTATCTCTGTTATCCTGACCTTGGCCTGACTATCAATTCTGTGTATCTTTGTTATCCTGGCCTGACTATCAATTCTGTGTATCTCTGTTATCCTAGACCTCGGCCCGTCTCTCCTTTATTCTCTGTCAGCCTGCAGACATTTTATTTATCTGTCTTTGGCAGTAGCCCGGCCAATCTAAGGACCGGTACGTGTTCCTTTAGTTTCCTGTAGGTTTGCATGTTAGAGTATCTCCATTCCTGACAAAGGAGCACTAAAGTCACCCCACCCAGATCATTTCATCTCAATTAAGTGGTCTGTCTAGGTGCAGTGGTCCTACCATTGTAACCCTACTTTGCATGGTTAAACACACCTCTAGTTGCTGTATTACTATGAGCTTCTATATCATATGACTGAGTATATTAAACATTGGATCGAACCAGTAATGAGGAAGCCATGCCTCCTCGATGATGTTGCTGGAGGAGGAAAGGTTAGCAAAATTTTACAGGTTTTCAAAGGCCTTGAGTTTAACTAGTGACAGGGGCACCATGATGTTAGGAATACAAGTTTATATTCCTAACACTCAGGGCTGTCTTTAACACGGGGCAAAAGGGGTAGCTGCCCCAGGCCCAGTCAGTCTTATGGGGCTCAAAGCAGTTACCCCTATATACCTCTGGCCGCCGTGGTGTGTGGCCTGCGCGATGTTGAGGCCCTTAGAGCATTGGCCACCCGATGGCGATGGATTTTCAGGAGCCCAGCCGCTTTGAGAGCACGACCGGGCCCTCTGTGATGATGTTTGGATGCTGGGAGCATTCACAGAGCACTGTGCCAGCCTCCTGCACTCCAAAGGTAGGAAACATAAAAAATATGCATGTATGTATGTATGTGTCTGTTTGTGTGTATGCATCTGTTTGTATGTATCTGTATGGATCTGTATGGATCTGTATGTATGTATGTTTCTGTATGTATGTATCTGTATGTATGTATGTATGTGTCTGTCTGTATGTATGTGTCTGTATGTATCTGTATGTATGTATGTATGTATCTATCTGTATGTATGTATGTGTTTGTTTGTATGTATGTATGTATCTGTTTCTATGTAAGTGTCTGTATGTATGCATGTGTGTATCTGTTTGTATGTATGTGTGTATCTGTTTGTATGTGTGTGTCTGTTTGTATCTGTGTATGTTTATCTGTATCTGCATGTGTCTATGTGACCCTGTGTATCAGTATGTGTTTCTGTGTGTCTGTATGTGTATCTGTGTGTCTCTGTGTCTGTTTGTATATGTGTATGTCTATATGTGGATATGTTTGTATGTGTATCTGTGTGTATGTTTGTATGTGTGTATGTCAATATGTGTATATGTTTGTATGTGTATCTGTGTGTATGTTTGTATGTGTGTCTGCATGTGTGTCAGTGTGTATCTGTATGTGTGTCTGTGTATCTGCATGTGTGTCTTTGTTTGTATCTGTGTGAGTGTCATTCTGTGTATTTGAATGTGTATCATTATGTGTGTATGTGTAGCTGCATGTGTGTCTGTGTATCTGTATATGTGTCAGTGTCTGTATCTGTGTGTATCTGTGTATCTGCATGTAGGTCTGTGTATGTATCTGTATGTTATTGTGTGTATCTGCATGTATGTCAGTGTGTTTGTGTGTTAGTGTTTCTGTTTATCTGCATGTTCATCAGTGAGTGTATCTATGCATCAGTGTATGTAGGTGTGTCTGTGTATCCACTTGTGTGTCTGTGTATCTCTTAATGTATGTCTGTACCTGTGTATGTGTGCATCTCTATGTATGTCAGTGTTTGCATCTGTATGTATGTTAGTGTGTGTATTTTGTCTCAGTAAGAAATGAGAGGTCTATGTGTTTGTTTTTTTGTTTTTTTTCATATGGACGTTAATGGCGTGATTGCATGCTAGGAAGGGGAAGGGCTAGGTCAAGGTGCCCCAATCAAATACCTGCCCAGGGTCCAATCAGTATTAAAGACGGCCCTGCTAACACTATAGTGATCCTTTAAACATAGATAATATATACCACAATGAAAAAAATATATATTTATATTCCTTGCACTTTTACTTTAAACCCCCTCGTATCATGTCTATATTAGATCACAATAAGTCCCCAATCCATCAGCCTGCTCCAGGCTTTGTACATGACATTGACAACATATTGTTCTGTAAACACACTTTGTGGAGGCAGAGCTTGCCCAAAAATTTGGAGCCACCAGACGGGTAGAGAAGAGAATAAAAAAAAAAAACTTGAAATGAAACCAGCCCCTGCAGTTATTTTAAAGCATCAAAGCACACGTTTCCACACAAAGAGATTTTCACAAGTTGCAAAAAGCTTTATGTCCGATAGCGGCTCATTAAGAGCCTTTAAAGATTTCTTTATTGTTTCAAAGGCAGGCATCTAAATGTTTAATCGCATGTTGGCGCAGTCTGGTCAGGATGCTGTCCCCCCCCATATCCACGGAAAAAATCATTTGATTTTCTCCACGCAAGACTAGCGACGGGATATTGGCAGCGAGCGCTTCTGACACGTACTGAAATCAAGTTCTCTGGATCAGAAAGAGGGAGGCAATGCAGAGTTTAGATCTCAATGTCAGACTGCATCACTACGAACGTTTCTGCTGGGACAAAGCTGCTGCAAGATTAACCCAATGATTGCAAGAAAACCCAGTATTGTTGAGAGAAAAACTTACTGCTCGGAGGTTGACTAACAAAGTCCTTCGCTCTATCTTTACTAATTTGCTAGGTGTCTCGCGCCCCCTAATAGCACTGTTTTGCGATTACATGACTATCTCAGAATCTGCAACTTTCACCAAGTTTGCCCAAGTTAATTTCCCAGCAGATCGTCTATGGCAGCAACTTTGAACTGTTCAACTCAGTCGACTGGAAAACGTGTAGTTGACGAAGGCACTAAATGTAGAACCTGTTCAACTTTTAGGGACGCAGGTTGGATTCCGAGGAGAGTGTATTCATCCTTTAGAGTTGGCTAATTATGAGATAGACCTAGAGATAAACAGTTTTATAATTTTTAACAAAATGCTTAAAGGATCACTATAGTGCCAGGAAAACAAACTCGTTTTCCTGACACTATATAACCCTTAGATCCCCCCCACCCTCAGGGCCCCCCTCCCTTGGCACTGAAGGGCTTAAAACCCCTTCAGCAGCTTACCTTAATCCAGCGCCAGGCTCCCTCGGCGCTGGTGACCTCTCCTCCCACTCCGACGTCGGCTCCCAAGTGGAGTGGAATGCGCATGTGCGGCATCCGCGCGCGCATTCATACAGTCCATAGGAAAGCAATGCTTTCCTATGGACGTTCTGCACGCTGAATGCGATTTTCGCATCCAGCATCGCAGAAGTGCCTCTAGCGGCTGTCAGGAAGACAGCCACTAGGGGTTGGATTAACCCCAAATGGAAACATAGCAGTTTCTCTGAAACTGCTATGTTTACATCTGAAGGGTAAAAACCTGGGGGACCTGGCACCCAGACCACTTCATTGAGCTGAAGTGGTCTGGGTGACTATAGTGGTCCTTTAAATATAGCAGGTTTGCACTGAACTCACTAGAGAACAACACATGGGAAAAAACTATCCTAAAATTTTCCTTATTAAGGAATACTGAGAGATGACCTTTTTGGTAAACTCGGCCCTTTGTAAATAGACCTCAAAGTCATTTGTGCAGTACACAAACCTCAAACCTGCAAATTACTGCTGGATGAAAAAAGGCTATGTCACAGGGATATTAACATTAAAGTTAAATATAGATTATAGGCCTATAATATACACTTAAATTTGCCTGTAATCCAGTATTGAGACCTCCATGTGTTCTGCAGACCGATCCACCGATGGTGAAACCATCAATCTTGATGATCTTTGGTCCAATCAAATGTTTTTCGTAGAGAAGCACTGCAAACCTAGAGCCCAAGTGAGGCAATCACCATGATCTGCCAACCTAATGATTCTCAACGGGGAATCACTGAATCCAATGTCTCTCTAGGAAAACCGTTGGCATTGGCATCAAGTCCTGATCTTGCATGCAGTGAGAAAGTACACATTGTATTTTTCTCTATTTTCTCGTCATTTTTTAATTCCATTATCCTTATTTCTATATGCTGTTCAGGACCAAAATAACAGTTAAAATAAAATAATATATTTGTAACAAAAAACTCTTTTCTGACAAAGAATATGTGTAGACATCCTTATGTTCATGCTTAAAGGTACAGACCTTAATTCTGTTTAATTGGATCAGCCTTTTTATCCTAAATGTCCAGCCAGGGATGTCTTGCATGTTACAGTGTCATATTGAGATGCACAAAAAAATACACATAAATCAATAAAAATCGATAAAAAATGGAAAAACATTTCCTAAAAAAAGGAAGCTATGAATCCTATTTAAAAATGTAAAATATGAATCCTATTAAAAAATGTAAGCTACGGGGGCGGAGCCTAAACACCGAGCCGACCAGATGTGTTGTACACCAGCTCCTACAATAAGCGACGAAAACGGGGACTTAAATCCCGAAAACGGACACGATCTGGAGCCTGAGCGCACTCACTAAGTCAGGGTGACCATGGGGCACCGAATGAACCGTCAAACAAGTCTCACACTGCCCGGGAACCCGAACAACGTATATGGGGCCTACCTGCGCCAGAGCCAGGGAGAGGCGGCCGCTCTCCTGGTTGGTAAAGCCAGATCCGGACCCCTCCAAGCACTCACTTCCATCCCCCCCCCCTCTGGACCGGTGGGGGTTATCCTGGTCCACACTCGACTCTAACAGCACACAGCTGAGCATTCAAAATAAGCGCGACCGGGACGTGCCAACCAGCAGGCCCTCAAAAAGAATACCCAAAATGGCGGCTGGCACAGCAACCCACGCAGCGAGTATGCCACAGTCACCAGCAACAGGGACTGCACCCCTACAACGACTGGAGGCGATACTGCTCCACTTCTGGGACTTACTCACGAGGCGGCAACAAGCAGCCCGTCCCATGTCACCTTCACCTCGGACGAAGGGTGAGCGGAACCGTGCAAGTTGGGAAGCAGAGGGGATACCCTTGGGCACACCATCGCCTCATCAACCTATACACGCACGACCTAACCTTCCCGGGCCGCAGGCCACAGGGTGAAGAGCCCACAAGCATCGTCCACACTGGCGGAGGAAGAAACAACGCAAGCGACGGACAACGACATACTCCTCCGTCCCTCCCACAAGTGGAGTAAACCCGGACCCCAGTGGCAACCGAGTTTGTGGCAAGAAGATGCAGGCCTGCACACCAGCCTGGGGCTGGGGAGCCACCCTCACCGACACCCGCACTGCAACGGGGCACAGAAGCTCAGCAACAGATGAGCACCGCGGACGGGCACCGAAAACCTGCACACCAAAAACCGGCATGGGCTGAAGGGGACTGGTCTGTGGACACACAATACTCATTAACTTTACTCCCTTTTTTTTCTCTTTTTTAGTCTTAAAATAATGGCGCAAAGAACTGCCTTTCACTATGCTTTGCAATGCTAGGACTTTCTCCAGGTCACGCTACCGTTAAGCCCGAATAAGCCATACACCACTGATAAAGATGGAGATATTGTTACCTCTTATGCTGCCCTACTTATTGCATGATATACTGCGCTAAATGCTACAGTTTACTAACTAGTCTAACCTGTATTCGCCTATAGTTTGTCCCTATCTCAAATGTCTCCATACTGTTTTAACCCCATCCTGACCTCCACTACCTGGCTGTTAATACTACACTTCCATGTAGAAAGTACACTAACCATATATGACCCCCGTTCTATAAAAGTTAGACCCAGCCTGCATCACTCGGCTTTTCTGTTCCTCTATGGCACTCAGGACTAGCTAAGTTAAAACACTAGTGAGGCTATATTCAGTCATGAATGGTAAATAAGCTATCTTCTCATTTTAATATTCGGTCCTCACTGTTTAGCCAAGCGGAGGATTGTTACAATCGTGCGGAGCGGTGCAACTCCTCATAACACAGGACATGGAATGCTAGCAGATACCCTACGAATACCACTCGTTTTTTTTTTCTACTATGTCCTCACATACTACTTATTTACTCTGTGCCTAAGTTTTGCATAGTCCACTGTTACTCTTTAATAGTCTATCAGAATAGGCATTGATACTAGCTACAACACGCTCTTATTACACGACACGTTAACACAATTAAAAAATGAAGCATCATCACTCAGGAAATGTAATTTTTCAAGCTACCGATGTACTTACCCTTTACTGTAACCCGTTTTTGCATTTCCCTTTCTTTGTTTCTGTACCCCATCTAATATGCTTCAATAAAAGAAAGATTGACAAAAAAAAAAAAAAAAAAAATGTAAGCTACGAATCCTATTAAAAAACCTTATCTCCATTTCTTATATTAAATCCTAAAATATGTGCTATTTGCACTTCAGCGTTAAGTCCAAATGGAGCCAGGGTTTTTAACGTGTAAATCCAATAAGTTTCTCTATGGATCAAACTTTTGACTAGATCTCCCCCACTCCAAGGAAATTTAATGTTTTGGATTCCACAATAGGATAGTGATGCTGGATTGCGTTTATGGTATATATTGAAATGTTCTGACAGTGAATGTTTTTCAAATTTCCTGTTAATATTATAGATATGTTCATCCAATCTTGTCTTGAGCATGCGTTTCGTTTGCCCCACATACTGTAGACCACAAGTGCAACCTAATAAATAAATAATCTGTTTGGAGTTACACGTTATGCATTCCTTAATTTTGTATTTCTGCTTAGTGATTGTTGATGAAAATTCTGAAATGGCCCCAAAAGGTGGACCTACCAACTTACAAATTCTACAGGACCCACATTTAATAAATCCTGTATGAGAATTCAAAACATGTTTCTCAGGAGACGGTCTAATATGGCTATGTACTAATGTGTCTTTTAGAGTTGGTGCACCCCTAAATATAATTTTGGGTTTAGGTGGTAATATCGATGCCAATACTTGATCTTGTTTTAACAAATCCCAATTTTTAAATACTGCCTTTTTAATATAATTCGTCTGGGCATTAAAATTAAAAATTAAAGGACAAAAAAACTTTTCCTTATTTTCATTTATCTTTTTTTCTTTTGGTGCCAAAACCTTAAATTTTTTTTAATAGGATTCATATTTTACATTTTTTTAATAGGATTCATAGCTTCCTTTTTTTTTAGGAAATGTTTTTCCATTTTTTATCGATTTTTATTGATTTATGTGTACTTTTTTGTGTATCTCTATATGACACTGTAACATGCAAGACATCCCTGGCTGGACATTTAGGATAAAAAGGCTGATCCAATTAAACAGAATTAAGGTCTGTACCTTTAAGCATGAACATAAGGATGTCTACACATATTCTTTGTCAGAAAAGAGTTTTTTGTTACAAATATATTATTTTATTTTAACTGTTATTTTGGTCCTGAACAGCATATAGAAATAAGGATAATGGAATTCAAAAATGACGAGAAAATAGAGAAAAATACGTTGTGTACTTTCTCACTGCACGCAAGATCAGGACTTGATTGTTTCGTTAGGTATATGAGACTGTGTGGATCTAAAGTGTATGTCATTATGAACCATTCACGATGTTTAGAAATGAATTCATAACATATCAATCCAAGATTTAGATTGATTATCCTGTAGCTGTTGAAAAACTAGAGGAATGTAGATTGTTAACTATATTTTTATTTTTTATATTTGATTTTTTTATTGTATAAAAGATCGGAACCCAATTGATCCGTTCGCCATATAAGACTATATCGATCAAAACTATTTGTTATAACTAACTATCTATTATGTTTAGGAATTGATCTATGTTATACCGATCTGTATTTTATCTGTGTAAGTTGAACTGGTTAATTATAAGCTGCTATAAAGAGGCATCAATAATTGCAGAACACAGGGATATATAGAAGATTTATATGTATTAGACTCATTTCTTGATTTTTAATTGAATTATTTTTTGATTGAATGACGTTTATATGGAACCAAAATCCCCCAGAACACTTTATCTTGAGAAAGCTTGTTGGAACGAGCGAAACGCGTAGATCGTGTTTCTGGCGGGATTTTTGAATTTGGAGTGTTTGCAGCAGTACCGGTTGGTTGGCGTTTCCGTGAGGACTGATCCGTGGGCACAGGACCGGTCTAGAATTGAACATCAACGGAGCGGTAACCATCTATCCACCAACTAATACTCTGCATCACTAAATGTTTATTGTGAACCTTAGAAATAAGTTTCACCATTTTATACTGTAAGAGTTCTTCTTATGGGGGGTTTTTCGTATGGGAAATAAAATATTGTAACTATATTAGTATCTTCTTTATTGAAGGTTGGATACATATATAGACAAAGTTTACTGGTACAACTATCAAATCCCTACGGACATCCCTACGGACCCTACTTGCAACTGAATGGCTTTAATAATCAACCTTCTATTCTGCAGGCTGCTACCAATGGCCCACCTGGTTCAGAAAAGTATGTCTCAAGGGGCAGTCCCCAAAGGGTCCACCTTTCAAATTTACCAAGCACTCTATGCTTCCACAGTGAAAACATCTGCACCGGTGACAGAAAGAAACAGGGGAGAAACTTTCCCCAAGAAGAATGGCAAGTCATCTCGGAGACCAATGCTGTACTTTCCATATGTAATACCCCTAAAGTTTAGGGATGCAATACTCTCTTCCGATGGTACCTTATGCCAGTATGCTTACATCAAATTAAAGTTATCCCACCCAACCAACACTGGAGGGGATGCGGAGGCTGGGGTATACTATCATCTGTGGTGGATTTGCCCTTGGCTGCAACCTTACTTGACACAGGTAGTTGCATCAGTGGTGGATTTGCCCTCTGCTGCGACCTTACTGGACACAGGTAGTTGCATGGGTCTCACGGGCCCTGGATAAACCACATCATCTTGATCTGTGATTCCAGACCCATTGAAGGTTTTCGGTGAGCTGTAGATAAGCTTATTTTTTAAGTGTCCTTATCTGCCAAAGAGCACTGGCTCGGCATTGGAACCAGCCAACACTACCATCCCATAGCAAACTCAACAATGTTTTGGCTGAGGATAGAGACATGGAATAAGTCACATGACTCTCCACAAAGATACTATAACATTTGGTCATCGTGGATTCAATATCTGTGTAACGGATCACCTGGTACCCCGACTTGGTACCTCCGTTAATGGATGCTCCTAGTGCTTCCTGAGGACTCCAAGCACTCTGGCAGACACAACAATCACCGAACCGATGCAGCATATGAACCTTCTCAAGCATAGGAATGCTGTAGACCATTGAATAGGAACCATACGAATAGGCTTGTACTCCTAGCAGTCAACTGGAACAGCATGCCATAAATCCTTCCCCCCAATAATTAGACGACACATCACTTTGAGGGTAAAACAGGAACTCTGGACTGGCTCATCCAGCCCGGCTTTTATTACAATAATACAAATACAGTCCACACCCAGGGGGAGGCATAAAATATCCAATCACATACATGGTTCAGCCCACACATCCCCTCCCCTCAGATAACATTAAACCCAATTATCCGGTACACCTTTTCAGCCAAGTTCTGGATGTACCCCAAAACCCGGGGGTACACCTTTAAATCCAGCATCGCTGGATAGCCCTTATTCAGGGGGACAACATATTCAAGATTCAAGTCATTCGGATGAACGGTTCGTGAGATATGGGGTTCCAAAGATTTGACCGACCGCATGGGTAAAGTATCCGAAAACAGTTCCATGCATTTTGGCCCTGCGGTCGGTCACAAACAAGGGAATGAAAACAGACGAATTGCCTGTGTTATAGAGCCTGGAGAGGGTTTGAATGAATTCCCTTGTTTGTGGGGTTCTTTCTACCGAACGGCGGGTCATTCGGTAGTTTCTATACGAATTTCTGGAAGTATGGAGGTCTCAGCGGTGTTTGCCTAGTCAAGTGTCCGATTTTAGTTCCAGACACTCGACGGCAAAACACCGCTGTTCGGTAGTTTAAGATGGCCGTCGCCACGTGTTTGTTTCCCGAATGGCGGCCACCCAGAGGACAAAGAATACATTACACTGATTGCCAATTACCCGTTTGCAACATTGTTGCAAACTGTAATTGGAGGCACACTTATTCCTGGGTGGTCTGGTTGTTCGGTAGTTTCACTCAATATAATGAATGGAGTGATTCTACCGAACAATCAGTTGAATGCTGCATACATATCCCAGGTTAAACTCAACACATAAATACATATGTAATATTAAAGGCAGTATACTGGAATATGCTCCACAGTCTTAAAGGGACAGTAGTCCCAAAAGTCCCAATATGTCCATCGCTGATTTTAAAGGGCCAGTAGCAGCAATATAAAGTACAATATGCCCCAAATAACCCAGGGGCCATAGTCAGCAGGTAGGAGGCTAGCAAACAGGCTTCTCCAGGGCCCAGTGGCGAGGTTGGTTTCGCCACAATCTGCTTCTTCCGTAGTTGGGTGGTTTGTGGTTCCTACGGTGGAATTTTCTTCTCTGCTCTTCTTCCCTCATTCTCCTTTTTTTTAAAATTAATTATATTATTATTTATAGATTGTCTGGTTCACCAATTGAGAACATATTATTGCACGAATAAATTTTGTTATCATTTTGTCTGTATTGAAGAAAAATGCAAACACTAAAGCCAAAACATTGTTTTGAAAAAAATAAAAAAGTGTAAATTCCACATGTTCAAGTCCAGATGAAGAGGCTGTGATCTCTGAATTCTGAGAAGAGTCACAGTTTAGGGGAAGCTGCTCCCAAACTGTTAAAAAAAAAAAAAAAAAAAGGAAAAAGAGGGTAGAGCCTATAGTCTGCTGGCACCATAAACACAAAGCTTCAGTGGTAAGGCTGCATGGAATATCACTTTTAATAAATAATTTGCGTTATATTTCTGTAGATGAGTTTAATGGGGGTTCCTTTTAAAAGTAGTTATGGTAGATCTGAGATTACCTATTTTGGTAATATTTTTGTGGGCATTTCTAAACACTGCAACATTACAGATTAACAGCAGTGGCCTCTATTTATTTTCAAAGGTATTTAACATTCAGCAAATGTTTTAAGGTTAGGAAGAAAAACAAATAAAACGAAAAAAACACACAAAGCATAAAACACAAAAGCATGCGAGAAGTTAATTATTGTCTGCGATTCTTCTGTATATCAGCAGAGAAAACTTGCACGTCCCACACTATAGAAGCCGCGTTGATTCTCCTGTAGGCCCAGTCTGCAGATATCTGTACGAGAGAAGTTCTGCAGCAAACCAACAACCACTGTGCAGCTATCAGATGCGGCCCTTTAATGTTGGTCTGGGATGTAATGATGTAAGGTATAATCAGTCTTCAATGTCGGTGTCTGTCTGTGAACTCAGCAGAGGTACTGCAGCAGGGGTCCTTTGACGTTTAGCTATAAACAAACTCTGAAAAGGTTTGGAGCTTCCAAATAATAAGATTTCCTGCACTAAAAAAAAAAAATCATCAAATTAGATTTTCCAACGCTGCTGTCAATGTTTACAGAGAGGTATTATTAACATATTCAAAGCGCCTTTTCTGCAAAGCTACCGGAATTCTGCAAGGAACTGAACTTCATTAAAGGTTCTTCCGACATCTCGACCCAAAGTGATCAGATTTAACCTTTAAAAACAAACACTTATTAAAAAACAAACAAATGGTGCGCACTATAGGGTGGCAATTATTTCGATACAGTCCTGTAATACTGACTGCATCAAGAGTTGGGGGCCATTTTCACGTCATTTGACATTAAACCATGGTTGAGGACACTATGCCTCACCGGAGTAAAGTATGTAATGGCGGAAAAGAATTGTAAGAGAAGACTCACAGCATTTACTAATCGCCCTGGTTTTTTCTCCCTCTTTTTAATATAATTGCTCTTGATTTCAACAAAATCTATCGCCAAAATCACAGGGCTGATTTATCCTTTTATCCTTTACAGTTTACTAAAATAAGTACCATTAAGTGGGGTAAAAATAGCTTCTGACCAACACCCTCGTGGGCAACCCTGGAAGCTGAATTCATCTGCCCTTACTCCATACAAATTCAAGTACATGACACTCCCATACATAATCATACAATCCCTCCCCTCTGCCTGGGAGATAATTGAGTCTAGTACTGTATTAACTCAATTATCACCAGACACAAAAACACAATTTTTTTTTAATACCCCCCAAAATACCTTTAAAGCATACAAAATCCCCACAAATGTTATATCCCCTGATAGCCCCGGTCTGGGTGAACAACATATCCAAGTATCACCCAGATCTGTTTAGAGGTTCAGGAATTTCCTGGAAGTCTTATTTTTGACCGCACACATGGTCCCATGCCCAAAATAGTTCCAGAGAATCAGGGCTTGCAGTCGGTCTAGTTTGGTAGTTTGGAAAACAAACAAACTACCCAACATAGTCAATGTTCTTACAATGGAGCTTGTTCCCCTCATCCAGACGAACAATTTTACCGAACAGTGCCCTTCGAAATTGTATAGAACCAAACGCAGGCGATGATGGAAGTCCAACGGTGTTCGGGAGTTTCTGTGTCTGATTTTAGTTCCATGAGATTCATGCCCAAACATCGCTGCCTGCGTTAATGCAAACAAGATGGCCGCCACCTCGTGGTTGTCCATAGGAATTGCGGACACCCAGACGAACAAATCGAACACTGCGGTGAGAACCGTTCCAAGGTGTTAATAGGTGTTAACAAGCTCCAGGGTGGCCTCTGGTTCTTACGTCTGTTCGGTTCCCGAACAGGATAGCAAAAAGGCACGAATAAGGTCTTTTATGAGCCTTTTTGCATGACCCATAGTACTGAGGCAGGAGACTGGCAAATAGGCCCCTCCAAGAACCAGTGGCGAGGTTACTTTCGCCACACTCTACTCTCCCATGACGTTGCCTACATAAATGAAGATACAATATCTAGATTTGAGAAATTGTGTCTTCAAAAGAAGGTAGCTGGGGGGGCTGAGCCTGACCGTGCAAGGAAATGGCAGCTTAACTCCCGAGCTCTGCCAAGACCCAGCCTAATCCACAGCCATCACTGGCAACTGAGCCCCCTAAACCCCCTTATTCTCACCCTCACTCAACCTAACCCACACCAATCCCGCTATACCAAATGGATGGCGGAAGGAAATCGTGAAACTCAGCGGTTGCACCCATCTTCCATGCTCGGCCCGAGAAGGCCCGGTGCCATCTTTGACTCACTCCCAGTCAGAATTGGACTTTGATAAGAGCAGCACCGCGACCGTTGGAGAGTGCAGAATCCCGTCTCACATGACGGGACATGAGAGGATTCTTGGCGGAATTTTAAAAATCCGTAGCGGAGGAGCTGGACAAACGACTGCTCCCGATAAAGGAAGGAATGGCAGAAGTCACAGTACGGGCCCAAGTTACAGAGCACAAAATGGCCGAAGCAGTGAGGTCTCATGACACAGACCTGCAGGATCTTAGAGAGCAGCTTCGCCTCCTGGAAGAAACAAATGAAGACCTCAGCAACAGGAACCTCTGGAATAACATACTGGTAAGAGGATTACCGGAATCGATATCCACGGAGCTCCTATCAGACACGCTTACATCAGTGTTCCAGACCCTCCTACTCGCAGCAACCGCAGCGGACCTCCTCATGGACTGAGCCCATCGCGCCCTGCTTGCACCTACTGCAAACATAGCACCCCCAAGAGATGTAATTGTGCGTATGCACTTTTATCATATAAAAGACCGCCTAATGCGAGCCTCCAGGGAGACCCCCATCGACATAGAAGGCGCACAAATCCAACTTTACTATGATCTGGCACCCACCATGCTACGAAGACGACGTGAAAGGCACCCACTGACACAGCACCTCACCCACCATGGCCTGTGGTATGCATGGGGACACCCCTTTAAACTCATAGTCTACAAGGACAATAGATTCCTTACCATTTTACTGCTCGCAGAAGCCACAGATCTACTGGACAGGCTGGGCCTACTGCCTGTAACCTTACCTTCACATGGCCAGGGCCGTCTTTAACACAGGGCAAACGGGGCAGCTGCCCCGGGCCCAGTTACTCCTGGGGGGCCCAAAGCAGCTGCCCTGTGGGCCCACAACAATTTGGAGGGGCCTATCAGGTGGCCCATGCATTTAGGGCCACCCGATGGGTATCTCTGAACAGGGACCCGGTGGGGTGCCTTGGCCCTTTAAGAGCCGACCGGGCCCCTGTAGTATTAGCTGGCTGGGAGGAAGTGACAGCCGATCATTTCCTCCCAGCTTCAGAAGAGGGCACCGCGGGAGGAAGGAGGCAGCAGCAGGTAGCAGCATGGGGAGGAGAGGCAGGAATGAGCTGCTGCTCATTCCCACTCCCATCAGCCTCAGCCAGCTCTAAGCTGAATTGAAGGTAAGTGTGTCCAGTCCCTGATCCTCTCCTTCTGGGTGAATGGCTGCAGCTAGGATTGTTTTTAGAAAAAACACCCCACTCAATGCCCCTGCCCTGCTTTCCCCCACTTACTGCTTATCTTCTCTGTGCCCCCACTCACTTCTTCTCTTCTCTGTGCCCCCACTCACTTCTTCTCTTCTCTGTGCCCCCACTCACTGCCCCTGCCCTGCTTTCCCCCACTTACTGCTTATCTTCTCTGTGCCCCCACTCACTTCTTCTCTTCTCTGTGCCCCCACTCTCTGGCCCTGCCCTGCCTTCCCCATTTACCTATTCTCTTCTCTGCCCCTGCCCTGCCTTCCCCACTTACTTCCTCTCTTGTCTGTGCCCCCACTCTCTGCCCCTTCCCTGCCTTCCCCACTTACTTCTTCTCTTCTCTGTGCCCCCACTCTCTGCCCCTGCCTTCCCCCACTCACTTCTTCTCTTCTCTATGCCCCCACTCTGTACCTGCCCTGCCTTCCCCCACTTACTTCTTCTCTTCTCTGTGCCCCCACTCTCTGCCCCTTCCCTGCCTTCCCCACTTACTTCTTCTCTTCTCTGTGCCACCACTCTCTGCCCCTGCCTTCCCCCACTCACTTCTTCTCTTCTCTATGCCCCCACTCTGTACCTGCCCTGCCTTCCCCCACTCACTTCTCTTCTCTATGCCCCCACTCTCTGCCCCTGCCCTGCGTTCCCCCACTTACTGCTTCTCAGTGCCCCCACTCACTGCTCCTGCCTTCCCCCCTCACTGCTTTTTTACCCAGTGCCCCCACTCACTGCCTTTCTACTATGTGCCCCCACTCACTGCTTTTTTTCTGTTTAGATGAGTTTAATTATTGCTGCAGTTGCATTTAAGCACAGTGTTTTTTTTATGTTTTAATTCTTTTTTTTGTTGTGCATTACATATAACAGTACCAGCTTGCCTTGCCACAGCAGCATCAGCATTTACAAGCTTTGTGCCTCCTCCAACTCTCTGCTTCTGCCCTGCTGCAAACATAAAAATGATCACATGTATGTCAGAGTGAGTGTATGTGTGTGCCAGTGTGCATATCAGAAAACCTACGATTAAACTGAACTTAAGTACAAGAAAAACAAACAAATAAGAACTTGCTGATACGACTTGGTTGAACTCAGGGGTATCACTTCTAGGGGCACAATAACCATAATTTAAAACCCGTTAGCTGGAGGCTAAGTGCATAGAGAGCAATACAGAGTCCTTTGAGTGTGCCGCTGCCGCCTCTCTCTGAGAGGGGTTCGGAATATAGGTGCAGTCCTAGGATCATCTAGTTCCTGCCAGCGGCATAAATAATGCGAGTGCATGAACTGTTGGTTGTACAGCTAGACATTCGTGGCATGCATATAGTTGTAGCAAAATTATAGTGTCAAATCAATATTGTAAAGCAAACATAAGTGGGCACAAAGTAATGTCAGTTGGTGTTTACTTGCGTACTGCGATACGATATAGGGGAGGTCCAGGAGCCAAGCACATGTCACCAGGAAAAGTTTGGCTGTTAAGCCTGTGGGGTGTCCTTGAAGGTTCAGCCTATGCCCTTAGAGTGCTGGATACTTCCCAGGTATGGATGGGAGTTCAGTTTTTGGAGCGATTTCCCCGGTGTGCGGAAGTCCTGCGCCTCTGTATCTTGTCGGTGTGCGCTGGGCGAAGAGTCAACTCTCCGGTTTGCGGCAGTGCTGAGGAGTGATGGATGTGTGCTGCGCTGGACGTTGGCTCTTGGGGCTGGTGAGTAACTTGTGTGGGAGGCCTGTTTAGCAGTCGTGTTCTTTCGTGTGCAGGGGTCCTTACGTTCGCCCATACCATATGTCGCCGCCTCCCGCCCTGGGGCTCGATGGCGTTTGCGGGGTCTTGTTGCTCTTCTGGGTGTTTGTAGTGGACGCCTGTAATGGCGCCTTCTGGTTACCGGACGGACCCATGTGGCCACTAGTTTCATTGCCAGATGGCGAGCCATTCCTCGGTCGCTCAGCAGTGCCCAAAAGCCTGCACAGAGGCGGTCGAAGTCCTCCAGGGGGTTCATGGCCGGCTTGGCCTGCGTGCCTCGCTGTTGGGGCTTCCGCTGGGCGGCCATCTTAGCTGTTTCCCAGTGACCTGCTAAATGCTGTCTCTGTGCTGGCTTAATAGGGCAGTCCCCTCTGTGTCTTTGTCGTTGCGTCTTCAGGCTTTAGAAGCCGGGATAACCCTCTCCGGCGGGGGGGGGGGAGGAAGTATGCCGGGGAGCCCCCCAGGTCAGTGGCTTCAGTCTCTCCCTTTGGCTGGGTAAGCCTCTGGTAGGCCTCAGGCCTATCCCCGGGTGGGGACCTCCGATTTCAGTCGGAATGCTTGGCCCTTGGGTCTGCAGTGTGTGGGCTCCCCTCACCGGGTCGCCCAACCGTCGATATAGTGAGATTTGGCAAGATTTTGCCCTGTATTTGGCTATTTGAGAGCGGTTTTGCACGGAGCTCGTCTCCAGTGTGACCGCTCAGCATGGCCGCTTAGCTCCGCCCCCCTCTTCTCTTTTTTTTAATGCTCAGTCTTTTTGCCCAATTTTGCCAAAAATTCTCTTGTTAATATCTGTCCTTTTTATCTGATAGCTTTGGTTAACTGAATTTACAAAACAATCTTCATTATTGCTTTTTAAATGACTATCTTGACTCAAAAATTTCACAGGGCTACATAAACATCCTTAACAACCGCCCTCCGTCCCCCAACTGATGACCATTCGGTGGTCTTAACAGAGAACTTTAGATTGTAAACTTATTGTAGTTGAGCTTCCATCATATAATTTGCTTTAATTATATTATCAAGATTACTTTTTGGTATCTTGTATCTAACATACAGCACTGCGGTGTATGTGTGCACTATACACAAATAAGAACTTGATTATATTAGAACACAGGGCCCAGTTAACAGTTTAGTTTAAAACCCTTGCTTGTTTAATTATATATGTTTTTAGGGTAGGGCAGATATCCAGTTTAATGTCCATCACATGGCGTGGGGCCTCTGGCATGTAATAGGTTAAATAAGGAGTCATCAAACCGGTGAATGGAATGGGTTAAATAAGAAGCCATCAACCCTGTGATTTTCTTAAAACAAGAAACTGTCCCCAAGCAAAACTGCAGCACAGAAGGGGGACTTGCCCCAGGAAAATATCATCTTTGAAGTGATACCCCCAGTTGTGTGCAGGCTTTGAAGGTTTGCTCTTGTCTCCCTAATGCTGAGTCTTTGATGTTCGGAAAAGGAGCAGTTTGTAATTATCAGGGAATATTTTTTTATATCAAAAAATAAACCAGGGTATATTATTGAAAATCATGCATTGTTTTTTTATAGGAAGAATAATCACTTTATATTGAGTTTTGAAGTTTTATGTCAAATGCCACCACTGCTTGTTTGGTGATAATAAGGAAAAACTATTAAAACTTCATAGGATGGAATATTCCCAAAAAATGAAAGTATCGGGCGCAATGGTAATGTATTCTAGTGGAATAAGGGTGTTTAACCAGACAATAGGCATGATTCCATTGTCATTGGGGAAAAAGCAGAAGTTGTGATGTATTTTCCACAATAACATTAACACAAAAAAAAAAAGGTAAGGAAAAATGAAAATTCAAGGAGATGTCAAAAACGTTTTGTTTCTGCTTTGCAGTGAGCAATCTATTTTTAGGATACGAATAGTTTTGTATAAAGAGCAAAAATTTAACCTTACCGAAAATAACACGAGATTGCTTGAATTTTACTACGAAGTGACCGAGTAATAAAAATAAATGAGCTGACTGCGTCATCTTCGTATGGTGGATACTTACAACAAAGGGGTCTAATATTCACTAAACAGCATGCAGCAATGACTGGAGGAAGGGGGAATAAAACAACTAATCTCAACCCTAGCTAGCTAATTTGACCTAAATTTTACATTTTGAATGCCTCTCAGGGCACCATAACAACTTCATCAAACTGAAGTTGTTATGGTGTTAGGAGGTCCTTACCTTAAGTGAATAATTAGTAAACAGTTTGATCCCAAAGTCTTCACACCGGTGCCCGCCAGCTATGCCTCTTCACTTCCGTTTCAACCTAAGACTTCCATCAGGAAACCTCAGACCGGGCGCCATTGACACTGTCGAACTATCAGTAGCTCTCCATTCACAAATCATAGCAAAAAAAAAAATTTGGGAATGGGGAGCCACATGCTCTCAGAAGCGCCCGGCCTGAGGTTTCCTGACTGATGCCTCGGACAGGAACAGAAGTGAACGGACAGAGCTGCGGGAGCAGATTGGAGAATTTGGGATTAAAGCTTTAATGGTTTAGGTAAGCCGACATTCGGGACCTCCTCTCACCATAACAACTTCATTCTGATAAAGGCGTTATGGTGTCCGGATGTCTTTTTAAATGTTGTTTTATTCGCCAAATTGTAGAGAATCGACAGAGGAATTATTACTGTTAGGCTAAAGTAACAGAGCAGCAAAATAAACGTTGCTGTTATTTTAGTGGAACGTCTGCGTTATGTTGGAGGCCGAAGCAGGGCCAGGGTCGGGTGTCAGCAGAACCCTATTTTGAGGGATGGCAATCAAAGATTCCATGCACCATAACTACGGCAATAAACTGTAGGGGTTACGGTGTTTAGAATGCCCCTGTAAGAATCCCAACCGCTCAATTTCTTTGAAGACAGAACAGAAGGTGGTGGACTAAACAACAAACGCTTTTACTTTCCCTGGAAACTTTATTTCAGTGACAAAAGGCCTTAATAGCAGAAGCTTGAACGGAAAATGGACATTGTTTCCAAACCATCTTTCTCCTTATCCCAAAGACACATATTAAAAGGACCACAATAGTTACCCGAGCCATGACGCAGTGATCCTCCAATTTAACCATTCAAGGTAAAACACACCTCCACTGGTTGTTACACGGACAGCCACTAGACTAGAGGTGCTTTTATTGTACAGACAGAATACAACTGTCCCATGCAGCGGAACTCCCATAGGAAAGCAGTGATTCAATGTTCTCCTATGAGGAAGCTGGGATGTGTACCCAGCATGCGCATCATGTCCCCAGCGGTCCTCTATGAGGAGAATTGGACTGGACCACACTGACCATGCTATTTCCATGGCGTCACAGGAAGTAGCTCAATAAGGCTCCCTCGGCACTGGAAATAGGCAAAAAACAAGATTTTTAATTTTTTTATTGTTGAGACACAAGGGGGCTCTGTCGGGGGATCTATAAATAGGGACAAGGACTCCAAAGCATTAACTGTATACAAATATATTAGAGATACGCACACATATATATTTGTAGGAGAATAATATTAAGAGGTTTTGGAACCCTAAGAGCATGGGACACAGATAAAGAGGTTCACTGATGTTTCCACAATTCTTCTATACAGCTCTGTTGACCACACCAACCCCATCCTGAGCAGTGGTAACTGACAGAGCGGTTTGGCCTAGCGCCCTCATCCTGTCATTGTTGTCCATGCTGGATGGAGGTGACATTGATCATGCCATAATGCAGTTAGCACTTTCTCAGTGCGGCTGCCGAGATGGCGGGCTAAGAATGTCAGGAGAGCCCTGTTTTTTGTCAAACGTCTCCTGATTAGCCATCAGTCCGACTCTGTATTGGGAGAACGGAGGGAAAGTTCCGTGCATTCTTGCACTGTCCTTTTAATGAAATTAAACACATTTAAGCCGAAATAAAAGTAGTTTAGTATCACTCAATATACAGCTGGGGCGGCATGCTCTCCTTACAGGCTGGCACGTTCTCCATGATGCCAGTTGTGCCATGACATGCCCATCCCTCCCTCTCCCAATATCAGACCTGCCGAAGTTTTATACATTTTGGTTTCTTAATCTTCTTTATTTTATTTTTAATCAAATAATTTGGATCTCTCCATAATCCCATTCTCTCTGCCCCTCCCTTCCAGCCTGTAGTGCTTCTCTATTTGCTCCAAAAATAATATTGTATGTGACTTAGATCTCTAAAGTAGTCATGCTACATTTGTGGTCCCTTTGGTTAGAACAACCAAATCCTATTCACCAGGCAAATAAACACAGGAGACGTGAAGTTATATAGAGGTACAGTAAGTACAGGATATGATGCTATATAAAGGTACAGTAAGTACAGGATATGATGCTATACAGAGGTACAGTAAGTATAGGAGACATGCTATACCGAGGTACAGTAAGTACAGGATATGATGCTAGACAGAGGTAAAGTAAGTACAGGATATGGTGCTATATAGAGGTACAGTAAGTACAGGATATGATGCTATATAGAGGTACAGTAAGTATAGGAGACATACTATAAAGAGGTACAGTAAGTACAGGATATGATGCTATACAGAGGTACAGTAAGTATAAGATATGATGCTATACAGAGGTACAGTAAGTACAGGATATGATGCTTTACTGAGGTAAAGTAAGTACAGGATATGGTGCTATTCAAAGGTACAGTAAGTATAGGAGGCATGCTATACAGAGGTACAGTAAGTACAGGATATGATGCTATATAGAGGTACAGTAAGTATAGGAGACATGCTATATAGAGGTACAGTAAGTACATTATATGATGCTATATAGAGGTACAGTAAGTATAGGAGACATGCTATATAGAGGTACAGTAAGTACATGATATGATGCTATATAGAGGTACAGTAAGTATAGGAGACATGCTATATAGAGGTACAGTAAGTATAGGAGACATGCTATATAGAGGTACAGTAAGTACATGATATGATGCTATACAGGGTACAGTAAGTATAGGAGACATGCTATACAGAGGTACAGTAAGTACAGGATATGATGCTATATAGAGGTACAGTAAGTACAGGATATGATGCTATACAGAGGTACAGTAAGTACAGGATATGATGCTATATAGAGGTACAGTGAGTATAGGAGACATGCTATACAGAGGTACAGTAAGTACAGGATATGATGCTATACAGAGGTACAGTAAGTACAGGATATGATGCTATATAGAGGTACAGTAAGTACAGGATATGGTGCTATTCAGAGGTACAGTAAGTATAGGAGACATGCTGTACAGAGGTACAGTAAGTACAGGATATGATGCTATACTGAGGTACAGTAAGTATAGGAGACATGCTATACAGAGGTACAGTAAGTACAGGATATGATGCTATATAGAGGTACAGTAAGTATATGAGACATGCTATACAGAGGTACAGTAAGTACAGGATATGCTGCTATACAGAGGTACAGTAAGTATAGGAGACATGCTATACAGAGGTACAGTACAGGATATGATGCTATACTGAGGTACAGTAAGTACAGGATATGATGCTATACAGAGGTACAGTAAGCACAGGATATGACGCTATACAGAGGTACAGTAAGTATAGGATACATGCTATACAGAGGTACAGTAAGCACAGGATATGACGCTATACAGAGGTACAGTAAGTATAGGATACATGCTATACAGAGGTACAGTAAGCACAGGATATGACGCTATGCAGAGGTACAGTAAGTATAGGAGACATGCTATACAGAGGTACAGTACAGGATATGATGCTATACTGAGGTACGGTAAGTATAGGATACATGCTATACAGAGGTACAGTAAGTATAGGATACATGCTATACAGAGGTACAGTAAGCACAGGATATGACGCTATACAGAGGTACAGTAAGTATAGGATACATGCTATACAGAGGTAGAGTAAGTATAGGATACATGCTATACAGAGGTACAGTAAGCACAGGATATGACGCTATACAGAGGTACAGTAAGTATAGGATACATGCTATACAGAGGTAGAGTAAGTATAGGATACATGCTATACAGAGGTACAGTAAGCACAGGATATGACGCTATACAGAGGTACAGTAAGTATAGGATACATGCTATACAGAGGTAGAGTAAGTATAGGATACATGCTATACAGAGGTACAGTAAGCACAGGATATGACGCTATACAGAGGTACAGTAAGTATAGGATACATGCTATACAGAGGTACAGTAAGCACAGGATATGACGCTATGCAGAGGTACAGTAAGTATAGGAGACATGCTATACAGAGGTACAGTACAGGATATGATGCTATACTGAGGTACGGTAAGTATAGGATACATGCTATACAGAGGTACAGTAAGTATAGGATACATGCTATACAGAGGTACAGTAAGCACAGGATATGACGCTATACAGAGGTACAGTAAGTATAGGATACATGCTATACAGAGGTAGAGTAAGTATAGGATACATGCTATACAGAGGTACAGTAAGCACAGGATATGACGCTATACAGAGGTACAGTAAGTATAGGATACATGCTATACAGAGGTACAGTAAGCACAGGATATGACGCTATACAGAGGTACAGTAAGTATAGGATACATGCTATACAGAGGTACAGTAAGCACAGGATATGACGCTATACAGAGGTACTGTAAGTATAGGATACATGCTATACAGAGGTACAGTAAGTAAAGGATATGATGCTATACAGGGTACAGTAAATATGAGAGGCCTGGTTCCATAGAGAGAATACAGCTGGGGAGATAACCAGCTCTCACACACGACCGAGCTACCATTCGTTGACAAACTCTATGGTTTGAACTAGAAAGGCTTGCAATTGGCCTGTGGAATTCCCTCTTCTGAATCTCAGTCTATTTAACCCCCCCCCCCCCCCCCCCACCCCATATTTTATTTTTATTTTGCTGAAGTTGTAGATTACACCACTATATACACAAACACACAAAAAAATACAATTGAAAAAAAAAAGAAGCTAATTTGAGCGCAGGGTCTCTGCAGGAGGTGGCAGTACCTGCCGTGCAAAGTGGAATGATTGATACGGTTTTGACACATGGCTCGGTTGGGTGTTCTTACTTTGTGACAAACAAAGGAATACAGCTCCTTCTTTCTTTTATCCTACAGCAGACATCAAAGCAAGAGGCTATATTAGCATTTTTAATAAGGTGCTGGTCAGCACTGACCCCCCTCCTGCCAGGTTCAATGCGAGGCACACAGATAAAAAGGCCCGTCGATAGGAATCCTCGCGTCCTTTCCCATTTAAACTACTTTACGAAGGTCACTAAATGAACACAAGCTCGCTCGGCGCTGTAATGTGTAGATGTTGTTTGGAACCTCGGAGAGGACAACTGTCTTATCTCCCGGAGTTGATGACAGAATTTTATATATATATATATTTTTTTTTTTAAATCATTATTTATCACAGCAAGCTTAGAATAACTTTCTTGCCTAAAAGTTCTGATAAAGCTTTTGATGGTTTGGAAAGTAAAAAACTAAAATATAAAATTTATATATATAATATATAAAATAAAATCACGCGGCGGTAAGACAACATGGCTGTAAACCACAGTGCTATTTTCATTTTCGATTGATAGGGATAAGCTCAGAATAAAATCTACATTCATTAAAATGAATAATAATAGGTTACTTTATTATTCATTGATTAGAAGTCAGGAGTATGTATGAGTGCAAAATATGATTTTAACATATTTTTCACTCAAACAAAATCAACATATAAAACGAGAGGTAAATACAATTCACAAAACAAACACTGATTAAGTATCTCATTAATGTCACGTGTGACCTATAAGGTTATTGAAAGATTATTTTTGTACACCTTGAAATGCGGTTTGGGAGATATTTTTAGAAATTGATAAATAACTGAGCAAAATCCCTGATCTGTCGGTGTGTTTTTGTTTTGTATTTTTATGTCAGTGAAGTATGTACCTTGTGTGACAGTGTCAGTCTATCTGTGGATTGATACAGTGCACAAACAGAACAAGCCCTGCTTTTATGCGCTAGGAATCGGTAAGGGCAAAATAAATCAGACAGACTTAGCGGGAGAGATTAAGGAATATAAGGAACAGGGCTGGGAGAGGTTAGTGCCCAAGGTAAGAGCACTGTCAACTCGGTTGTCTCAGTTTTCCTGTGATCGAAGTGAAATGTGTTCAATAACGGGGTGACGGAGGCATACTGTATCAGGATTTTCCAAACTTGTGAGGTCTTTGAGAACTAATGACAGGTCAGAATATCAAGTTATGTTTTTGTTTCTTTGGTTGTGCATTTACACATAAGCAAATGTATAATCACTAGCATGTAATATACACATACATAAACAGGATTATGACAACTGCACATTTTTAGAAAATTACAAGGCAAGACGATGGTGCATATTGATAATCAAACTATAAGATGAATGACATAAATGAAAACATATTCCAACTGCAGATAAAGACTATTGGGTCCCAAACGAAAGTCGTATGAGGTGGTGGCCCTAAAGTAACCTCTGGGGTAGCGGTCCGTAGAAGTACAATGTGCTGGAGAGATACTCCCAGTCCCCAGGTTGAGATCCGCCTACACCAACTAGAGGCACCATAAACACATTGTCGCTTTCCTCGACACTCTAGTTGCATCATCCATCACTAACTCTTGCCAACAGGACTCTAAGAATGTTATATTTTCTGGGGTTTCCAAATTCACTGAATCAGGCTTTTCCCTCGTTCATAGTCCTTGTATCCCAGTAGGTTATAGTTAACACTATATAGTTTGCAGTAGAATGATATTATCAATCACGTGCGATAACGAGACAATATGGAGATTTTGTGGCCACCATACATGGTTCTGCTATTTTGAATCAATCTTTATGTAAATCCCTTTATTTAACCCCTTAAGGACCAAACTTATGGAATAAAAGGGAATCATGACATGTCACACATGTCATGTGTCCTTAAGGGGTTAAACCTCTAAAATCCTGAAATGTGTAAAGATAACATAATAGCATTACTATTACCTGACTGCTGGTGGACATTATCCAACAAAACAGTAGTCGTTTGATTGAATAAACCTGTTAGCGATGAAACCTACTACCTCTAGGTTTGAACTTGTCACGTAGTTGGTAAACTGACCAATTGAGCTACCTCACCAGCTTCAGACTAAAATCCATGTTTTTGTGTTTCAATAAATGACGTCGTTGAATCTATAAACTGTGGCGAAGGAAGTGTGAGCCAAGCATTTCTCGTTCCTCTGGTATTCATAGAGTTACATTAAATCCTGCGTAGTCAGGCAAATATTATTAATGATTAAATATATACAGATCTATAATAAGGAGTGACTTTTGTTTCCTGTCTCCGTGGCTGTGTCAAACGGAAGAGAGCGGAGGCATTTTTTTAAGTAATTTCTGCTTTGCATTGCATGAATAACAATGATTAGAATCCAAAATGGGACGTCCCAGAGAGTTCTGACCCCTCGTAGCGGCTATATGAAGACGTATACATTAAAATATTCTACCGCCAGGATCACAAAGAGATCTGAAACTCCTTGCAGCCTTTCTTCCTCCCGGTAGCGTCTCTCAGATCCGCAGCCCATATGTTCCTGATTTCTCTGTCATTTCAAAGCAAAGTCTTCCATTCTAAAAGAAAATATATTCTATTCATCAACAGATCATGCTGGGGAATGAGCGTACAAAAAAAAGGTCATTTTTCTTATCTTAATCTGAGAAAAACTGGCGAATATTTATATTATGTATTTTTTTTCCCTCACTTCCTTTTTACTGCCTTGTTAATTCTAAATCTGTAAATTTGTAAACTTTTCATCTTTATCAGTAACTAAGTTTTTTTTGCCAGCGAAGGCTGAAGGAATCAGTTACTTTAAAAATAAATTTAAAAATTCAGGCGTTTACGTATAGGAAATCAAGATGTATTAAGGTACCACAAATTGTAAACATTCTCACATGTTGTATTTGTTGAGCATGTTGGTGTTGCAGCCCACTTTAACGTGGTATGACATCTTCACTGGACTGTTTTTGATGTCGAGAGATATGTTCAGCATCTCCCTGAGAGAGCCTAGGCTACAAACAGTTGGATTTAACAGCTGGTTATTTTCAAGGACCCATCGTGATGCTTACATAGTCGCCCTTTAAGCGTGTTCTCTGTGTAATAGTTTGTTTCTTGGCATTAACAGTGGTTTACAGTTATCCTGATTCTGACTACTTTTATATTATTGTGTTCCTCTGGAATACTGATCTTGGCTCGTCCTAGACTACTCTTACCTGTCTGCAGGTGTCAGGATCGGGTAAAAAAAAACAGAACACACAGACAAATTACAATAAATCGATTTTCCGTATACCGGTCCTTAGTACGGCCAGGTTAACGGACAAACAGAGTCAATAAGAATAGCCGCGGTCGAATTAATACAGAAATCAGGGAAAACGGTAAATAGACTGAGGTCAAAGAATCACAGAAGACAGGAACAACGATAAACCAGAATCAGAATATACAGAAAATACAGAAGAAGTATACAGCAGTAACAAGCTATTGGGCTAACAAGATCCACAACAGGGCAACAAGGAATGGGAGTGGTAAGTATATTTAGGCAGTTCTTAACTCTTATTGGTCCAGGTCAGCTTGGAATTAAGTATAATTTGTGGACGGTAATTGTCCTTTCTTGTGTGACCTCTGAAGTCATATTTGTGCGCTGAATTCGGCATTCGGTTCGCCGAACGCCGAATTCAGGACCGCATTCCATCGCACATAAATGCACACTGTGCTGAAGTGTGCAGTGTCGGATGGAACACTGAAGGGAGCAGGGAATCGGGCAGCCGACCCGAGATATATAAGCGGGTGGCAAGCCTGACTGTTATTTTCACCTTTTAGGAAGCATTTTGTTAAGCCCAGCATTTTGTTAAGGCCACAGTAGCCAGCCTGAAAAAAAATGTCCATCAATTCATTTTTCAAATGTAACTAATTTGGCCTAGAAGTTAAGATTTACTGTGTATTACAGGTCACTTGTGAAAAGGATGACAAAGCATTGTCAGCAAACCCGTGCGCTCTGTTTAACAGGGAACCTAATTTGTATTCTTAAATATACATTCTAGATTAATGGTTCTCAAGCCAGACCCTCTGTTGAAATAGGTATTTTGATAAAAAGAAATTGAGTATTGTAGGAATTTTTTAGCAGGAATTTTTTAGCATTTTTTTCTTTGCCAGCTATCTGGAGTGACTGCAGAGGTGGCTGTAAATATTGAGTTCTCTATGGTACGGTCTCCAGCTGTTGGTATCCCGTTGTGTAATACAACATGATACACTGTGGCCCTCCTACCTCATCAGCCGCACAAAACAGACAAAAAGCAGGAATCGAAACTTAGAAAACCTCAGATCCCATTCACAGCAAATGATCTCGTGAACATGTATTTTGACAAGTCCAGTGCTTCATCAATCCCAATGCAAAATACATTGCAAATAGCAGGGGAGCAACCAGTTCAGCCGGCAGGTTGACCAGAAGACCGATTTTGTCCACGAGTCAGTGAAAGTCCGCTCCAGGCAAATGTGCAGTGGCCCGGGTGCAGAGTTCCACCAATTATTATTTTATTATTATACTGTATTGTCTAGGGCTGTACATGGGTGCAATTGGTACAAGTTAAAAGACAAAGGTACAATACTTCTGAGACAATAAAACATTGACAATTACAGGAGGAGTTTAGGGCCCTATTCACAAGGGAATTCACAGTTTATTTTTATTTTTTTTAATTCTTTATTTTTCCTGTGCATGAAAATTACAAGCATGTGCAATGTGCCATAACAGCATGCGTATATTAATCATCGAAATTCTTAATTTGGCACTAGAAAACAACACAATTTTTTGTTATCAATTTGATACAAGCTAGACACATTTTGTAGGCATATTAAACTCATATCAGTAAACAATGATGAAACAACAGGCTAAGCTCTGAGCGCTCCAACTGATAGCATGGGAGTGATTAGCCAAGGTGATCATCTAAGACATGGGTAGTCAACCTGGTTGCCCACTAGTGGGCGGTTTGGGATTTCAGGTGGGCGGTGGTAGGTTCTGCAGAAAATGTCCGGTGGGCCTCGATCGCCATCCTTTCATCTCCCCTGCTGGCCCATGCGGAGACAGCTTGCTGGTGAGGAAAGTCTCCCTCTCTCAGGCTGGTGAGGAAATCAGAGATCTCCCTCACTGGGCCGCTGGCACTTAATTCCAGCAGAGGAAGTGAAGGGCCTGGGAGGCTCTGTGATCCTCCCGTGAGCAAGTTGGTCGGAGCACTGCCGCGCGTTACCATGTCAACGCTTTAATTCAGCGCTGTGCTCGCAGGAGGACAGGAGAGTCAGCCTGCAGCCAAAGGAGCTGCAGACTAAAGTGAACATGCCACCACTAGGCCACCAGGGATTGCAGCAGTGTGCCCCAGCCCCCCTCTAGTAAAAGCCCCCCTCTAGTAAAAGCTAAGAAAAAGGGAGAGGGAGACATTAAGATTACAATTTTCACTTCTCACCCACCTACACACAGCATAGACCCTATGCACACTACAACCCTCACACGCACACACTGCACCCCTCACACGCACACACTGCGCCCTTCACACGCACACACTGCGCCCTTCACACACACTGCACCCCTCACAGACCGCCCCCTCACACAGACTGTGCCCCCGCACACACACACTGCACCCCTCACACACATTGCACCACTAATAAACACACTGCACCCTTGACACACACACTGCACCACTCGCACACACTGCACCTCTCTCTCTCACACACACACACACAGCACCTCACAGACACACATAGAAAAACAATGGAATAGAAAAGAGAAAAAATGAAAATAAAATATATAAATACATATAAGTACATATGTTTATTATTTTTAAACCCTCCTTTATAAAAATAAAAATAAAGCACTTGCACTATAAAATTACTTACTGTGGCACTGGTGGGCGGTAAGGAAATTTTACCATCAACAAAGATACAAAAGTGGGCGGTAGGTATTAAAAGGTTGACTACCCCTGATCTAAGATGTGTATGCACGTTAAGGTGTAGCAGACAGATGCTCACTTAAATAACAGTAGCAATGTAGGTTTGAGCTAAGTTCACTCAGGGAACCACTGGGTCACACTTGTCTACAGTGGTACTCAGCTTCATCAAGGCATGGGGCATAGAAAGTACAAGGGGAGTAGAATGTGAAAGTATCAACAAGGCACAAGGTACCTAGGAGGTATACTCCACATCGCGCCCGCTGAAAACATGCTCTCAGTTCGCAGTGCAGGGCATGTCCGCCGTGGGCCACAGTGTTGGGTGCTTCATCCTATGCCCAGTGCAGGAATGTCCCAGAGTTTGGCATTAGGGGCCTCTTCAATGGCGCCTCCGTGCAGGTATTCAGCTCCGTCGGTAGGTGGTGGGGTGGACCCCTGCATAACGACCCGGTTGGTGGCTATGACCGTAAAGGGCAGAGGTATGCCGTGCTGATCTCTGATTCTTGGGTCAGATGAGATGCGTGCTTGTGGGGCTTGTTTAGAACTCCAGCTCCTGCGTGTGTGCTTGTGCCCGAACACCATGGTGCCGTTTCCCGCCTTGATAAATGCTTGTGTCTGCGCAGCCGGATAGCTGCTCTGGGGGTTAGAGGCAGGGGATCATAGTGGCGGCGCCGGGTGACTGGACGGATCCATGGAGCCACTGCTCTCACTGCTTGATGGTGAGTCACTCCGCGGTGGTCCAAAAGTTCCTACAGAGCCGGTCAAAAGCCTCCATGGGCTGCGTTGGTGGCTGGGTGCTAGTGCTGTTTGGCTTGGTTGTGCCTCGATGGTGCGGTACCCCTGTAGGCTGCATGGCCAGTAAATCCGTCATCAGGTTTGCTCAGTGTGGCCAGTGGAGACCGGGATAACCCCCACCGGTCCAAAGTGTGTGTGGGGGGGTAGGATGTTTGCCGAGTCGCTCAGTATCCCTATCCCTTTAAACAGTACATGGGTATTCTGGGGTCCAACAGAGGTTTTAGTGACAAACAGTGACATGATACATTGTTTTAGGAAAAATGATGTACGGTAATTGTTCTCAAATAACATCGGCGTGGTCTGCACCATTGTTGCCTATAAACACAGCCGACATTACGGAAAAAAAAAAGTAATAATTAAATCTTTCCCTTTTCCACCGTCCAATATGCCATTTAAACATGCATTTGTTCTCAGTGCCTTGATCTACCACCTCCCTTCCCTCCCCTCCCCCCCACCAGCTCACCAATTCATTAATGTGCAATATCTGCCCGGCGCAATGAAAAAAAACCCCACAAATAAAACCCTGCTGCTTCATTATTAGAGATGGACTCCCACCCTCGTTCCTGCGTGTCACATCTTTACACAATATTCCAGCATTTAGGGGTTTTAGATGATCCATCATAGTAAAAGCGTTACTCTCATCAGACGGAGACTTTGAAAAGGATATGCTAATTTCAAAAGGAGCAAGGATACATCAAAACAAAAGGCAGAAAGTAGCCAGGGGGACTTTCATGTCTTCTTACAACCACGAAGAGCTTTATTGTAGTGCAATGTGCGTCTTTAGTAAAAACAGGAAATTAAAGAACCAGCTAGGGGCATCAAAGAATTTACAGAAATAGGGTGCAATTTTAGATCTGGTTTAATAAAGGTTATCTCCCGCAACCTAATGGAAAAAAAAAAAAAGGAAGAAGAAAAGGTCGTATTATTTTTTTTTCCTCTAAAAGAGCCATTTGATAATTTTTCATTTAGGAGCACAGAGCTGATCAAAGAGGTTGTAACAATGTCTTGCCGAGTGAAGCAGCCGGCCCTGGCCCCTCTGTTTTCAAAGTCATCCGGTTTATTGGTTGTAAACTTGTTTTTTGATGTTTCGGGAATATTTGAGGTTGGATCAGAGATCAGAACAATAAGGGAAGGCATGTCTTTGCTTTAAATTAAGGGCCGCATAAAATAGGATCAGAGATGGCGACGTGTAAAGGAGCGAGCAGATGTTTCACATGTAAAGGCCTAATTAATTTTTCAATAATGGCACTTGTTTAACCTCTTCGTAGGCGCGTAAGCCATGTCCAGATATAGCAGTGGCATTTTCTTTAACCCCTTAATGACACATGATGGAAATATTCCGTCACGATTCCCTTTTATTCCAGAAGTTGTTACCTTAAGGGGACAAGAAATCAAATTATCGGTTATGAACATAGAACCTTAAGAATATATGTTTCGCCCCACCATTATCCCTGCGCACAGCTACGACTTCCATGATGGATTGCAAGCTTTAAGGATGGAAAATCATCATGGGATTTGTAGTTTTACAACATCTGAGGTGGGAGCATGTTATATTACCTTTGGATACCCCTGCAAGAGGACGCTAACTATGTATATTGCCAACAAGGACATGCATGACGAAAAACACCGTCGACATCAGGATTCCGAAAATGATCTGTGTAGGAAAGCTGGACATTTTGTCATGACAAACTGACACAATCTTGTGCGTCCCCTTTTACTTTTTAAAACAACTTTTCAACTGCACACGTTTGCCTTTTTCTATCGTAAAGAACCGAGACAAAATCTAGGGAGAAACAGATCCCAGCAGTGCTATACCTTTTGCTGCAATTATTTTCTGTAGCGGAGCTGAACATAAATAGCCGGGGGACCTGAGTAGCCAAAACTCCGGATCGGAGCTCGAATGGGCGTTGGAGGGGCACCGCATGGGGGGACCCCAAACACCGGTTTGCCTGAACTTCACCACTGCCGCAGAGGGGGATAGGGTGAATCAGATGTCAGACACCAAGCCAGAAATCAGGGGTACCCAACATGGAGGCAGTGCATTATGTGATGTGGACTGAGTACTCACTAAACTATTGCTCCCATCCGAGCTTTCTCTAACTTTCAAGTACAAGATAAGCATATAAGCCTTAAACCTGGTAATTTCGTTGCAGATGCCTATAATTAACCTTTAGTTAGCTTATCTCCAGTGCATACTCAGCATTTAAGCAAACTAGTCTCCGAGCTAACTCTCTAATAACTCGTTTTACCTACTATTGTTTCCATGCATGGTTTAAGCATAACAACCTAATACTAAACGATCGCATGTCTCTCTACTCCCGATATTTAACTAACCTTACTCTGAGACATGTTAGAAAGACTAAGCTTGTTCATAACATAAAAATGTGCATACCTTTTCCTGCCACTGTTCCGCTTGTTTATAAATGTGTATGCTATTGTGGCGTTTTGAAATTGATTTGTACTCACCTGCACAACAAAAATAAAAAAATTTAAAAAATAAATTTCTGTAGCACTGTCAATAATGCGTTAATTCAAAAAGAAAAATGAAACAAATGGAAAAATTGCAGTCGCTCTGTAGCACATAATTCTCAGTTGCTAAAGAAATCGGTGAGTATACATGTCTTATGTGATGTATGTACATTGCACAGCAACCCTCCAGTGCAAAATAATAGAGATCAGGGATTGGCTGAGGATGCCCAGCCAGTTCTTATGTAACAGTGACATCACAGGAGACAGATAAGGTCACTGGGAAAAGCCTGCAAAGGAGGTAGTTGTAATTATTTAATATTCTCAAGTGTATTTTACGATATTATCAAATAATTTTAAAAATTGTTGTAAATCCACCCTGGAGAGCCCCCCTTATTTGAATATCTGCCAATGCTTCTTTCTGAATAATCTACTTGGCTGGACAAGAGCTAGTCCAGTTGTGTTTGGGGATCCTTCTCTGTAACGTGGGAGGGTGCAGCCCAAACAGCGTTCTGCGTGTGAGGAGGTGATATCAAGTCCTCACCCTTCACACACAGCACAATACAAGCAGAATGTCTTGTGGTCCATTATACCTTTAAAGGGTCTTGTGGCTAGAGCTCTCCATTGTACCAATTTCCACCGCAAACCATCTAGGGTTCCAGCATAAAAAAATTACTTAAATGGTTTCTCTGAGCACCCTGAAAATTTCACTGATTTGTCATGGTGCCTGGAGACTGTATGTGCAGTGTTTTTACTTTGAAATGCTCTACAAACAAAGATTAAGCCCTCTGCTGCCGGACATGTCCACCTCTGGTGTTGGTGTTATCCTCAGCCAGCCTGGTTCCAGGCTGGTTCCAGCAGGGCCGGATTAAGAGCACAGTGGACCTGGTGCTGACAATTATGATGGGCCTAATTACGGAATCTTATCGACCAAAAACACAAAAACAGTCATACCTCCCAAACGTCATGTATCTGATGGAGATGGTGTTGGAGGGAAACTCATAGGATTCAGCTATAAGAAAACACATACTCTATGCTAATCTCTCTCTAATTTATGCTTTCATCTTTTAAGTAAATCCATACCCCCTAACAGCAGTGTCCAGTGAAGCAGGAAGTCAATGGGCGGGATAAAAGGGTGGGCCACTGGTGCGAATCACGTAACCAGACCTGCCAAAAGGGGAGAACATGCCCAAAAAGGGGGCATGTTTGTCCAATGAATTTGAAGGACAGCCTGGCATGAATGCATGTCAGGCTGCCCGCCAATCATGCAGGCTGTCCAACTAAGGGCATACTATGCAGGCAGCACCCTGAGCTTGACATAAATGTGTCTAATGATGCACTCACTCCATGCTTTCTAAGGACTGTCCCCTAGCACTCGCTGGTGCACTTGTCTCCTTACCTTCTTACTAGCAGGCATACATTCCTGAGACAGAGAAAAGGTGTATGTAGTGAGTGTAGAAGAAAGGGGACATGCCACAGTGTTAGAGAGACCAACGTCTGCATTACCTAAACTAATTTTATTGTCAGCCAGTCCACACAAGTTTTGTTCCCATACATCCCTCTTAAGCTTCCAAACTTAAAGGGACACTATAGTCACCAGAACAACTACAGCTTATTGTATTTTTTTCTGCTAAGTAGAATAATTCCATTCAGGCCTTTTGCAGTAAACACTGTCTTTTCAGAGAAAATAACTCCACTGGCCACTCCTTAGATGGCTGCTAGAGGTGCTTCCGGGGGCAGTACTGCCTATTGTGCAGCACTGCCATTCAGTGTCTCCACCCTCTGCATGCAGACACTGAACTTTCCTCATAGAGATGCATTGATTCAATTTATCTTTATGAGGAGATGCTGATTGGCCAGGGCTATGTTGGACTTGTGATGGCTCTGCCCCTGATCTGCCTAGTTGACAGTCTCAGCCAATCCTATGGGCAAGTATTGTAATTTGCTCAGACCACCACTTCTGATGATGTCAGCAGACAGTCAGTTCAGAGGCAGAGCCAGCAGCTGCAGACTTGACTACAAGTTATATTTTACTATACTTAGGGAAGCAAGAAGGGGCCAGGGTGGTGGTTTTAACATAATAGGGTCAGAAATACAGGATTATGTTCCTGACCCTATAGTGCTCCTTTAAGCAAGAGTATGTGAAGAGTAGTTAGGGTTGCCACCTTTCTTGGGAAAAAATACCAGCCTTAATCATTTGTATAATCACAAGGAGTGACATCAGAGAAAATTCTGTAAAATCACCAACAAACTACTCACAGTTTGATTCTGCTGTATAGATGGATTGCTCCCAATGTCTCCCTGTCTCCCAGTGTCTCAGTCTCGCAAGTCACCCAGTGTCTCAGTATCCCTATGTATCACAGTGTCAGTGTCCCCATGTCGCCGAGTCCCCTAGTCTCCCAGTGTCTCAGTGTCCCCATTTCTCCCAATGTCTCAGTGTCCCTCCATGTCACTAGGATACTGGGGACACAGTGAGACCCGGGGACACTGAGAGACATGGGGACACAGAGACATGGGGACACTGAGAGACATGGGGACACTGAGAGACCCGGGAACACACAGACATGGGGATACTGGGAGACATGGGGACACTGAGACATTTAGGGAAACTGGGAGAAATGGGGACACTGAGACACTAGGGACACAGACACATGGGAACATTGAAACATTTGGGGACACTAAGACACTAGGGACACAGAGACATGGGAACACAGACACTGGGAGACTAGGGGACACTGGGAGACTAGGGGACACTGGGAGACAGACACTTGGGAACACTAGGAGACATGGGGACAGTTGTGGACATAGATATGGGGACACTGGGACATATAGGGACACTGGGAGACATGGGGACACTAGGCACACTGAGACACTAGGGGACACTAAGATACTAGGGACACAGAGACATGGGAACACAGACACTGGGAGACTAGGGGACACTGGGAGACTAGGGGAAACTGGCTGGGAGACAGACACTTGGGAACACTGGAAGACATGGACATAGACATGGGGACACTGGGACATATAGGGACACTGGGAGACATGGGGACACTAGGCACACTGAGACACTAGGAACACAGACACTGGGACACATGGGGACACTGAAACATTTGGGGACACTAAGACACTTGGGACACAGAGACATGGGAACACAGACACTGGGAGACTAGGGGACACTGGGAGACATAGGGCAGTTGTGGACATAGACATGGGGACACTGGGACATATAGGGACACATGGGGACACTAGGCACACGGAGAGACATGGGACACAGACACTGGGAGACTTGGGGACACTGAGACACTAGGGACACTGGCTGGGGGACATGGGGACACTGGGAGAAATGGTGACATAGTGTCTCCGTGTCCCAATGTCTCAGTGTCTCCCAATGTGCCTATGTCTCACAGCGTCCCCACGTGTCTCAGCATCCTCATGTGTCCCAGTGTCCCCTAGTGTCTCAGTGTCCCCTAGTGTCCCCTAGTGTCTCAGTGTCCCTATGTTTTCCAGTGTCCCCAAGTGTCTCAGTGTTCCTATGTGTCCTAGTGTCTGTGTCCCCATGTGCCCTAGTGTCTGTGTCCCCTAGTGTCTCAGTGTCCCCATATGTCCCTTAGTGTCCCCTAGTGCCTCAGTTTCCCCATGTGTCCCCTAGTGTCTCCATGTGTCCCTGCTGCCTTTCCCCCCATCCCTCACTTACTGTAGAGCTGCTGTCTGGACTCTGCTGTGTAGCTGCACCCCCACGGATCAGTGAGTAGTAGAGAGAGGCAGGGATATGCTGTAACTTCCTAACCCTGCCTCTCTCCACACACAGTGACCCCTACTGGCCGGTGCTGGTATTGCAGAGTAATCTCCATTTATTCTGAGAAAAATACCTGCATTTGTATTGCCGGTATTACTGCAATACCGGCACGGTCAGGCAGCCACAAATACCGGCTGTGCCAGTAAAATACCAGTCAGGTGGCAAACCTAAGAGCAGTGTGTAAAAAAAAAAAAAAAAAAAAAAATTTTTTTTTTTTTTTTTTTTAAATCAATGGGCCTATTCCATGGGCCTGGGCCTGGAGCTGCAGCTCCATCAGCCCCTATGTTAATCCGGCCCTGGGTTCCAGGCTGGCTATTGTCAATTCTGTGCAGCTTTCACTGTACATAAGGGGTAATCTCCTACGTCCCTTTGTTTTTGCCAAAATAATCAACCCTATAAAACCCTCCCTAACTCAACATTCCCCTTGAAATAAATAATACAGACAACATGCTGGGAGGTAAATCCATCACTGGCCGAACTTATTGAAAACATCACCATGGCATCATGGCAGAACCATTCAAACAGAACCGCCATAAACTCCTCAGCCCACAAGAGGATGCGGCTCAACCTAATCCTGCAGCGGAGAACCCGTTGTATCCGCCCAAGCAGAGGCTTAAGGGAGAATCTTCAGTACGGCCACCTTGAACACAGGCTGCAGGCGGGTGCCAAGCCGGGCCACTGCCCGAGAGGGAGAAAAGCCAAGCCTCCTTGCCGCCGTCACTCCTCCGGCCCTCTCTCTCTGCACCACGCCCTAAAGCCTCTCGCAGTAGTTGGATCAGGAACCTCCAACCCCGAAGGCATCCGAGGGGAGAGACAAAAATTAACAGCCATTGACTCAAAAGGCGTGTTCGACTAAACAGGCCCCGCCGTGGGCACATCGCTATGTTAATCCACCTAGAGAGGGAACAAACTCATTGACGCGTCCAGGATAACAAGTACAGAAACAAAGGGGAGGGAGAACTTCAGGAGACCGCAAGAACCGAAGAGGAGTGACAGGTTACAGAGGAGCCTCTTAAAAGGTAAGGGGAGGCCCCTCCCATCATATTGCAACATTTTCATGACTAAACTACAGTCCCAGGAGAAGATCCCCTTAATTACGTTTCAGGTCCACTAGGGGGACCTACACTCCCAGAATGTCAGTCATTGACTGAGAGTGGTCAGAAGGAGTCTGTCAGGATCGGGACAGGGATCCAACACGCAGAGTACAAACAGTAGCCAGATACGTATACCGGACCTTAGAATGGCCGGACTAACGTAAGTAGTATAGTATAGAATGGTCAAAGACAAGCCGAGGTCGAGGGTAACAGAAGACAGGTAAGCGAGAGACAAGCCGAATCAAGGGTAACAGAGATAAGCAGAGTAAGGTAAACAAGCCGGGTCAAAACCAAAAGGGATAATAGAATACACAAGCACTGAGTGACTAGAACAAGCTAGAACCACGACAGGGCAATGAGCTAATGAAAGAAGCTCTGTTAAATACCCTGTTCAGAGCAGTAACCACACCTCCGAGACGTCCTGATTGGTCCTGCAGCAAATGACTGACAGGTCGATCCGGGGGAGTGTCCTGATGATGACTTCCTGCCTAGATGGTGTAAAAGGCAGTCACTCCCTCGCGGCCGGCCTTGCATGACCGGATAGACCGCGGGGAAGGGAGTCATCAGACCGTCTGGATGGTGGAACAGCTAAGTCTCTACCTCTTTTGGAGGTAGAGACCACAGGTACCCTGACAGTACCCCCCCTCTCAGATACACCCACCGGGCGGAATGAACCGGGACGAGATGGGAAGCGAGAGTGATACGCCCTGCGGAGACGGGGAGCATGAACATCCTCCTGAGGTACCCAACTCCTCTCCTCAGGACCATATCCCTTCCAATCAACCAGATATTGTACTCTCCCCCGGGAGATTCGAGAATCAATAATAGAGTTGACCTCATACTCCTCCTGACCCTCCACCTGAACGGAGCGAGGAGGGGCTATTGTGGAGGAAAATCTGTTACATATGAGTGGTTTCAGCAATGAAACGTGAAACGAGTTCGGAATGCGTAAGGTATTAGGAAGAGCTAAACGATACGCAACCGGATTGATACGGGTCAGCACCCTGTAGGGTCCAATATAACGAGGAGCGAACTTCATGGAGGGCACTTTTAAACGGATGTTCCTCGTGCTCAGCCATACCCTATCACCTGGAACAAAGACCGGAGCCGCCCTTCTACGTTTATCAGCGTGTTTCTTGACCAACATAGAGTTGTGCACAAGGATTTGTCGAGTTTGATCCCACAACTTCCTCAAATTGGCAACATGAACATCAACCGACGGCACCCCCTGGGAAGGAGAATCCGAAGGAAGAATAGACGGATGAAAACCATAATTCATGAAGAAGGGGCTTGAATGAGTAGAATCGCAAACGAGATTGTTGTGTGCAAACTCCGCCCAAGGAATCAAACCGACCCAATCATCCTGGTGTTCAGAAACAAAGCATCGTAAATATTGTTCAATTTTCTGGTTGGTACGTTCAGCAGCTCCGTTAGACTGAGGATGATAGGCAGAAGAAAAGTTTAATTTAATACCAAGTTGAGAGCAGAAGGACCTCCAAAAGCGGGAAACAAATTGGGAGCCTCTGTCCGATACAATTTGAGAGGGTATCCCATGTAGGCGAAAAATCTCCTTGGCGAATATCTCTGCCAATTCGGGAGAAGATGGAAGTTTAGGCAGGGGAATGAAGTGTGCCATCCTAGTAAACCTGTCAACCACGGTGAGGATAACAGTCTGTCTTTTAGAGATAGGTAGATCGACAATAAAGTCCATGGCCAAACAGGACCATGGTTTCTCTGGAACCTCCAAGGGTTGCAGGAGTCCACATGGAAGCGTATGGGGTTGTTTGGTTTTAGTACAAACTTCACATGCAGCGATGAACTCCTCAACATCCCTCCGTAAAGTAGACCACCAGAAGTCCTTAGAGATCAAGGCGTAAGTTTTGCGAATACCAGGATGTCCCGCCATCTTGCTATTATGTAAACACTGTAAAAGTTCCAGCTGAAAAGCAGGAGGAACGAAATGACGACCCGCAGGGGTCTGTTTAGGTGCGAGATGTTGCAACTTAATGATCTCGGCCAGTAATGGAGAATGAATCCTGAGATTCGTATTAGCAATGATATTGCACTTCGGAACTATAGAAGAAAGAACTGGTTCAGGTACAGTAGAAGGTTCATATTGGCGAGATAATGCATCGGCTTTAGAGTTTTTAGAACCAGGTCTGTAAGTCAGTACATAATTGAAGTGAGTCAGGAATAAGGACCAACGAGCTTGTCTAGAGGATAAGCGCTTAGCCTCCCCAATATATGACAAGTTTTTGTGGTCTGTCAAAATCGTAATAGGGTGTAGGGTCCCCTCCAACAAATGTCTCCACTCCTTTAAGGCTTTAATGACTGCTAACAGTTCCCTGTCTCCGATGTCATATCTGCTCTCAGCCCCAGAAAGTTTCCTGGAAAAAAAACCACACGGGTGTAATGGTTTATCTACCGCTAATCTTTGTGACAGAACCGCACCTACTCCTGTCTCAGAGGCATCGACCTCGAGTAGAAACGGCAAAGTCGTATCAGGATGGACTAATATTGGAGCAGAAGCAAAAAGTTCTTTGAGCCTCTTGAAAGCAGCGAGAGCTTCAGGAGACCACGTCTTAGTCTCTGCCCCCTGTTTGGTCATATTGGTAATGGGCGCAATAATAGACAAGTAACCCTTAATGAAGCGCCTATAATAATTGGAGAAACCAATAAACCTCTGAATAGCCTTGAGTCCCTTAGGTAATGGCCAATCTAAAATAGACTGGAGTTTGTCAGGGTCCATCTTAAACCCTTCCCCAGAAATCACGTAACCAAGAAAATCTATCTGAGACTGATCAAAGCTGCATTTTTCCAATTTACAGTATAGACCATGTTGCAGAAGTTTCTGTGTTAAATTGTTTTTATTACGTTCTCTTATGTTAAACATTCACAAAGCATATATGTATACTTTCGTGGCATCATTGCCTACGCAGAGGCTCTGCTCGTATATCTCAGGTACTTGGGGATGTGCCTACGCAGAGGCTCTGTTTGGTATGGCAAAATATAATCAGAAGGAAACCGCCTACGCAGAGGCTCTGCTCGTATATCCCAAGAACTTGGAAATGCGCCTACGCAGAGGCTCTGCTTGTTATGGCAAAATATCATCAAGAGAAAAACGCCTATGTAGAGGCTCTGCTTATATAACAAAGGTAACTAACATTACGCCTACGTCGAGGCTAACTTATAGCAATACTTCTCAGTTTTGTATCTTTGTGTGTGCTATCTGCGAATCGGTTTGGTTGTTTGTGGCCTTGGCCTACGTCTGCTTGTACTGTGGTCGGCTCTTATGTGTTGAAGTGTGTGTTCACGGTGTTTGGGGTCCTCTGTTTGGAGGGTATGCGGCCACGAGGTCTCCTTCTGAAGTTGTGTAATACATTAGGTTCTATCCCTTTCGAGAGTCCCTGGTGGGTGGTATGCATCCGTCCAGGGTGTCTGTCTCGTCTGGGTCGATAAACGGTGTGGGTTATGCTGGCCGTGTGTGGGGGTTTGTGCCTTTGTGTGTCACGGTGTATTGTGTGGTCGTTTGGGCGTCGGTCAGTGTCTCGTCTCATTGTATTTTGGGTCGTGGCAAGGTCCGTAGCTGGGCTGTGTGTGGCTGGTCCGTTACGTGGCTCTCTTTGTGGGTGCCGTGCTTTTTCTTTTTTGGTGTATATTTGTGTGTATGGCTACCCCTCTCCCCCGCGTTCCGCTGTCTGTGGGGGGATGGTATCTAGTATGGTGTCGAGAGTTGCTGTGTGGCACTGTCCCATCGCTAAGGAGGTGGGTATCGGTCGTGTGTGCGGGGCTGTGTCTCTCGTGTTGTGCTATAAGAGTAGCTGTCTTGGGGTCAGTCCTGTGTTTGCTCCTGCACCATGTGTGGTGCTTGGGCTTTGTGCGCGGGGTATTTTGGTGTGTCCGTGTCGCCTGGTCTGAGTAGCTGGGTGTCATTTGTTTCTTTTGTGGGTCCACTGCTGGCCCGAGTCTCTCGTGGGTGTATGGGCTGTTTAGTAGGTGTATGTGTGGTCATGTGTTCGTCCTCGGGTTTTGGGTATATGTGTCTCGGTTTCAGTGGCCTGTGGGTCGTCTGTGGACGGTGCGCGTCTGCTCGGTTCAGTGATCTGGTCTGCCGAGGTGTAGTCAGGGTAATGCCGTGGTGTGTCTGGGTTATATTAAGTGGTCGTGTGCCTGTTCGGGTGGGGGGGGAGGGTTCCATGGGGTAGGGAAGGGTAATGCCCCCCATCGCCGCCCCAGAGCCGCCGCTCCCCGGGGCCGCATTCGGGGGTCCTCTGGGCCTCCATTGCACTCTTCGCGTTCCTGCTTACGGTTCTGCAAGATGTGGTAGAAAGTCGTTCGAGTTAATGTGGCGTAGCCAGTAGAACCAACGGTTTGTGTAGTTCTCCCTCTGTTTCGGGGTAGTTGCCTTCATGTCCTCGTATTTTCTTATGTCCTCCACTTCCTCTACCCATCTTCTTAAGGGTGGCGTGCTTGTCTGTTTCCAGAACGTGGGGATCGTGGCCTTGGCCGCGTTAAGGAGTCTCGGGATGACTGATCTGGTGTAAGCCGGCGTCGGTATGGTAGTATGATGGAGGAGGAAGGCGGCTGGTGTCCGCGGTAGGGTCTCGTCCGTTATGTCCCGTATCGCTTTGCGTATTGCTTCCCAGAAGGGCTGAATACGGGCGCATTCCCACCAGATATGGGTAAATGTGCCCGTCTCTGTTTTTGCAGAAGTTTCTGTAATACCGCTCTGACCTGTCTATGGTGAGTTTCAATCTCCCTAGAGTGTATCAGTATGTCGTCTAGGTAGACAATGACACAATCATGTTGAAACTCCCTAAGTACCTCATTAATCAGATCCTGAAATACTGCAGGAGCATTGCAAAGTCCAAACGGCATAACTGTGTATTCATAGTGACCGTACCGAGTATTGAACGCTGTCATCCACTCGTGTCCCTGCTGGACTCTCACCAAATTATATGCCCCTCTGAGATCTAACTTGGTGAAGATTTTGGAGCCCTTAAGACGATCAAATAACTCGGTAATAAGTGGAATAGGATAGGCATTTCTGACAGTTATTTTATTCAAGCCTCGGTAATCGATACAAGGTCTCAGCGTGCCATCCTTTTTCTTAACGAAAAAGAACCCAGCCCCGGCCGGGGAAGAAGACCTCCTAATGAATCCCTTTTCTAAATTCTCCTGAATATACTCCTCTAGAACCAAGTTTTCCTGAACAGACAAAGGATATACATGGCCCCTCGGAGGCATAGTCCCAGGTAGAAGCTTAATTTTACAATCAAATGGCCTGTGTGGCGGCAAAGAATCAGCATTCTTCTTGTCAAATACTGCCTTTAAGTCTAGGTAAAGGTCTGGTATCTGTCTTTCTGTGGACTGAATAGGAGTCTCAGGTATGTTAACATTAGCTAATGGAGAAACCTTGCATAAACACCTATCCTGGCAACCCTGGCCCCACGAGAGTATCTCCCCTAACTCCCAATCGATAATAGGGTTATGTTTCTTCAACCATGGGTACCCCAGAACTATGGGAACGGAAGGGGATGAAATGAGCAAAAGAGATAAATTCTCCACGTGTAGGATACCAACATTTAAACTAATGGGTATGGTTTCACGAAAGATAACAGGGTCTAGTAGTGGTCTACCATCTATGGCCTCAACGGCCAAGGGTGTCTCCCTTAGCTGGGATGGGAAATTGTTCTTAATAGCAAAGGCTTGGTCGATAAAATTCTCAGCAGCACCGGAATCTATCAATGCCATAGCCCTTACTACTTCCTTCTCCCAAGTTAAGGAAACTGGTAGCAGAAGCCTGTGATCTTTATAATTAGGAGTAGAGGACAAAATAGAAACACCCAAGGCTTGTCCTCTAGAGAGACTTAGGTGCGAGCTTTTCCCGGACGGTTAGGACAGTTCGAGAGTAAATGACCCTTGGCTCCACAATACATACACAAACCCTCTCTTCTCCTGTACTGTCTTTCCTCCTCAGATAGGCGGGTATAACCTATCTGCATAGGTTCAGGAAGCAAAGATACCGTGGAGTCAGGACTTGGAAAAGCGGGGGCTAACCTAAAAGAAGGTCTCCGGTCCCTCTCTCTAGTGTTCTGTCTCTCTCTTAAACGTTCATCTATACGAGAGATGAACGAAATTAAATCTTCTAAATTCTCAGGGAGTTCTCTGGTAGCAACCTCATCAAGGATTACTTCAGATAGGCCATTCAAAAATACATCCATATACGCCTGCTCATCCCACTTGACTTCTGACGCCAGAGACCTGAACTCTAGTGCATAATCCACCAGTGTTCGGTTCTCCTGTCTCAGTCGCAACAGTAATCTGGCTGCATTAACCTTTCTACCTGGAGGATCAAATGTTCTTCTAAAAGCAGCTACAAATGCGTTATAGTTATACACTAATGGGTTATCGTTCTCCCATAGTGGGTTGGCCCATCTCAGAGCTTTCTCAATAAGTAGGGTGATAATAAATCCTACCTTTGCCCTATCTGTAGGATAAGAGCGGGGTTGCAATTCAAAGTGGATACTAATTTGGTTTAAAAAACCACGACACTTCTCAGGAGCCCCACCATAGCGTACTGGGGGGGTAATGCGAGAAGAAGCACCCACTGTGGCTACCTCTAGACCTAAACTGACAGGAGAAACAGGGGTATTACGTATCTCCTCTGGTGGGTTATTGGCATGAGATAATAGAGCCTGTAGCGCAAGCGCCATCTGATCCATTCTGTGATCCATGGCCTCAAACCTAGGATCAGGAGAAGCCAGCTGACTGTTTGTACTTGCAGGATCCATTGGCCCTGTCGTAATGTCAGGATCGGGACAGGGATCCAACACGCAGAGTACAAACAGTAGCCAGATACGTATACCGGACCTTAGAATGGCCGGACTAACGTAAGTAGTATAGTATAGAATGGTCAAAGACAAGCCGAGGTCGAGGGTAACAGAAGACAGGTAAGCGAGAGACAAGCCGAATCAAGGGTAACAGAGATAAGCAGAGTAAGGTAAACAAGCCGGGTCAAAACCAAAAGGGATAATAGAATACACAAGCACTGAGTGACTAGAACAAGCTAGAACCACGACAGGGCAATGAGCTAATGAAAGAAGCTCTGTTAAATACCCTGTTCAGAGCAGTAACCACACCTCCGAGACGTCCTGATTGGTCCTGCAGCAAATGACTGACAGGTCGATCCGGGGGAGTGTCCTGATGATGACTTCCTGCCTAGATGGTGTAAAAGGCAGTCACTCCCTCGCGGCCGGCCTTGCATGACCGGATAGACCGCGGGGAAGGGAGTCATCAGACCGTCTGGATGGTGGAACAGCTAAGTCTCTACCTCTTTTGGAGGTAGAGACCACAGGTACCCTGACAGAGTCGTCACCAGACTACCAGGGACCCAGGTAAGGGGAAAAATCGCTGCTAAACAACACAGATGGATGTAGTGGTTATGGTGCTTGGAATAACTCTTGAGATCTCACTCTGGGATAGACAGGGGTGCCCAAAAGGTAGATCCCCAGATGTTGCAGAACTACAAATCCCATATCTTGCTCTGTCCCATATCCCTGCTTTGCACGTCCCATATCCCTGCTTTGCATGTCTTTAGAATGACTTTACAATGACAAAGCATCATGAAAGCTGTAGTTTTAGAACATCTGGGGATCTACCTTTTGGGCATCCCTGCAATAGAGCAATGAATGGAACAATAGACAGAGCAAGATGATACAGTGATAAAAACAGAATGATGGATAGAGTACCTTGTGCCTTCCTTATCACATATCTTCAACTTCTCTCTCTTCCGGCGTTGTCCCTGCTGACCTTAAACATGCCACTGTAGTACCTATCCTGAAAAAAAAACATTTCTTGACCCGTCCTCCCCCTCTAACTATCGTCCCATATCCCTGCTTCCTTTTTCCTTGCTTCTGAAAAGACTTGTCTTTGCCCGTGTGTCTCACTTCCTCAATTCCAACTCTCTCCTTGACCCTCTTCAATCTGGCTTCCACCCTCTCCACTCTACTGAGACTGCTCTTATCAAAGTTACTAATGACCCAATCGCAGCTAAATCCAGAGGCCACTACTCCATACTAATTCTTCTTGACCTCTCTGCTGTCTTTGACACCGTTGATCATACTCTCCTTCAAACTCTTCAATCACTTGGTCTCTGTGACTCTGTCCTTTCGTGCTTTTCCTCTTATCTCTCCCAACGCTCATTCAGGGTCTCCTTTTCCATGGATACCTCCTCCCCTTGTCCTGTCTCAGTTGGAGTCCCCAAGGCCCCTTGGTCCTTGGTCCCCTTCTATTTTCTCGTTATACTGCCTCTCTTGGCAAACTGATTACCTCTTTTGGATTCCACTACCACCTGTACGCTGATGACACCCAGATATATTTCTGCTCCCCGGACCTCTCCCCTGCCGTCCTGCAACGTGTCACTGCTTGCCTTTCTTCCATCTCTGACTGGATGTCCTCCCGCTTTCTGAAACTCAATTTCTCTATAACTAAGCTCCCTGTCTTTCCTCCTCCTAATACTGATCCTCCTCTTTTGCTCTATCTCTTCATAGATCCATAGGTAAGCCCCTTCTCTGTCTCTCCGCTCTGCCCGTGACCTTCTCTGTCTGCTGCTTGCACCCGTACGGCCAACTCACGCTTGCAGGACTTCTCGTGGGCGTCTCCCTTCCTTTGGAATAGCCCGCCTACCGCCATCAGACTCTCCCCTAGTTTGCAATCTTTTAAGAAGTGCCTTAAAACCCATCTCTTTAGGAAAGCTTATGGCCTCCCAGAGTAACCACTACCTTACATACCTCTCTCCTAAAGGGCAGCACTCTATTCTCTCCTCGAGCTCTGCTTCACTCCCACCTTATTTGATTGCTATTTCCTGTCCTAATGTGTTTTATACCCCACCTCCTACAGACTGAAGCTCGTTTGAGCAGGGTTCTCTTCAACCTATCGTTCCTGTAAGTTCTCTCCTCCTATAATATTGAAAAGCACTACGGAATATGTTGGCGCTATATAAATGGCAATAATAATAATAATAATAGAGTGATAGACACACTGACACAGAGCAATGGATAGTGCAATACATAGAGTGCAAGCGTTAGGAGAAAGAGTAAAACGGATAAAAGAAAAGAACAAATGAGGGAGAGATAGATGGACAGTGCGTTAGACAGAAAGAGACAGAGCAATAGACCGGTGATAAGGAGAGCAGTAGACAGGTAAAGCAATGCGAGATATATGTACTTCATAAAATGCTGCCAAACGCAATTTCCTTGCGCAGATCTCTGTCCTTTAACACTTGAGTTGAGTTTTAGCAGTAATTTATTGAATAAGACCTATCTCCTATGGAGCGATGCAGTAGACAAACCAAGTCTGCTACCAAATGAACGGCCTACTTCGACGTCGCCATTCATGAGATGCCCTTTACTCCTTCCACAACAAGTGGATTATCAGCTCTTTGCTGGCAATGAAAGGGTTAGCCAGAGGCCCTCGGAAAATATGGTATTCGAGCAGCAGGGATGAGTGGGGGTAGGGAAGCTTCTGTAAACAGGATGAAATCTGATAATATTACTGTAAAATATCGCCTCAGATCCCGGCTTTAGAGCCCCTCTCAAACTCTCTGCCTTCACTGGCATTTTTTTTTTTTTTTTTAATCTTTAAGATAATGAAAGAGGAAAAACGTTTAAGAGCCACATTCCCATTGATGTTTGAATACACAAACTGGCGGCTTTAGAAATCCTCCCTGATCAAAGCAAATGGTTTTCATTCCGATAAAATGACAGCAGCGTCGGCGCTGGGTGACCAACTCATTTGCAAACACTGCGAGGCGAATTGGAAGACTTTTATTTCTTCTGTTTTATATATTTTTAATTTTTTTTTTGGGGGGGGGGATGAGAGGTTTTGGGGGTTAGAGAAGAGGGGGGGAGGGAATCTAAATGAAATGCTTGGCATTCTTAAGGATTAACAGGCAGTGTAGCTAATAACATTATAACAGAGACATGAAAAGGTTGAGGGTTTTTTTTTAAGCACGAAATATCAATAAAAGACGACACAAATCTCTCGTATTCATTACGACAGCGCGTTACAATTTCGGATGGCGTTACAATTTGGAAATTAGCAGAGCACAATGATATCTGTCCTAGCAGGGATTCCATCCTTTAATTGGAGTCTATTTAAAAGTGGATTGGCAGGGTTTGGGGGGAGGATAAACTGAAACCTTTTTATGTTTTCCCGATTTTTTTAAAGGAACGGAAAACGGGCTTAGCACGGGACACACCATCTGTTACTCTTTCCTGCCTTCCAGCTCTGCAAATAAAGGTGCAGATAAGAGACTATAAAGCCAAGGCTTGCATGGTAAGCAATAACGCCTACTGTCAACAAGAAAGCACTCAGTAAACCTACGGCTTGTGGATAAAACAGCGTTCGCTTTATCATTGAAGTTCAAATCACGAATTGGCATTTGCACGTTTGGTAAATGAAAAAACAAAACAACAAACTAGCCAACAAGTTGCCCTTCTCGGCAAGCGGAGGGTCCGCGAGTATGCATTTTAAATGTCACAGCCAAACAACTGATGCTGAAATAATACTGGATTTAGTAAGTGCATGGCGCCATTACGGCTCTGTTTAGAACAGCGTCACTTTAAATGCTAGGGTTAAGGGGTACCACCTGCCCTCTAGACGCTGCGGAGGGTATTTCCCACTTTTCTCTCCATTATCATGTTGTTATAAACCGATGTTTTTTAAAAGTTGATATTTTAATTAGTAAATCCGTATGTTTTTGTAAAATGCTAGGAGTTTGGTTGTAGCATAAAAGGCAAAGTATTCAAACAATGCTCCCAACTATTGTCTTCCTCTTCCAACAGAAACAAGGCGGTAAGGCAGGAGATCGCAGTCTCACGTGCCTGAGCATGATTAGATTCCTTAATTGGATCATTCTGATGGTTAGGGTGGAAGCATAGTGACTTGCATCTTTATCCATTCATTCAACCTCCAGCTCCCATCATTTCCGGCTTGCTGAGTATGAAGGGGGTTGTGGTACACAGCAGCCGGGAAGCTGGAGGAGTCCAGATCCCCCCTGATTTGAAGCAGAAGTGAAATAATGACTTCATTCAGATCTTCTGAAATTAAAATGTTAAATGGAACTCAAAGCAACAAAACATTATGGTTATGGTGCAATCAGGGCCAGATTAAGAGCCCAGTGGGCCTGGTGCTGACAGTTATGATGGGCCTAATTACGGAATCTTATCTACCAAAAACACTAAAACAGTCATACCTCCCAAGCGTCGTGTATCTGATGGAGATGGTGCTGGAGGGAAACTCTAAGGATGCAGTCATAAGAAAACACATACTCAATGCTAATCTCTAATTTATGCTTTCATCTTTCAAGTAAAACCATACCCCCGAACAGCAGTGTCCAGTGAAGCAGGAAGTCAATGGGCAGGGTAAAAGGGTGTGCCACTGACGCGAATCACGTGACCAGAACTGCCAAAAGGGGCGAACATGCCCAAAAAGGGGGCATGTCTGTCCAAAGAATCGGAAGGCTAGCCTGGCATCAGTGTCCCTATCTATTACAGTGTCAGTGTCCCCATGTCGCCCAGCCCCTTAGTCTCCCAGTGCCTCAGTGTCCTCATTTCTCCCTGTGTCCCCATATCTCAGTGTTTCCCTTGTCACTAGGATACTAGGGGACACAGTGACACATGTGGACACAGTGAGACACTGGGAGACTAGGGGACTGGGCGACACCAAGGAACACTGAGACACCAGGGAACACTGAGAGACATAGGGGCACTTGTGGATACAGACATGGGGACACTGGGAGACATGGGGACACAGACACTAGGGACACAGAGACATGGGGACACAGACACTGGGAGACATGGGGACACAGACACTGGTAGACTAGGGGGCACTGGCAGACATGGGGACACTGAGAAACTAGGGACACTGGCTGGGAGGCATGGGGACACTGAGACACTTGGGGACACTGTGAGACATGGGGGCACTTGTGGACATAGACATGGGGGACACTGGGAGACATGGGGGACACTGAAAAATTTGGAGGCACTGGGAGACATGGGGAGACTGAGACACTAGGGACACTGGCTGGGAGACATAGGGACACTGGGAGACATGGGGACACTGAGACACTAGGGACACTGGCTGTAAGACATGTGGACACTGGGAGACAGATATTTGGGGACACTGGGAGACATGGGGACACTGATACACTAGGGACACTGAAAGACATGGGGACACATACACTGGGAGACTAGGGGACACAGGGAGGCGTAGGGACACTGAGACACGAGGGACATTGGCTGGGAGACATTGGGACACTGGGAGACATGGGGACACTGAAAAAGTTTGGGACACTGGGAGACATGGGGACACTGAGACACTAAGGACACTGGCTGGGAGACATGTGGACACTGGTAGACAGATATTTGGGGCACTGGGAGACATGGGGACAATGAGACTCTATGGACACTGAGAGACATGGGGACATTGGCTGGTAGACATGGGGACACTGGGAGACATGGAGACACAGTGTCCCCAAGTGTCTCAGTGTCCCCTAGTGTCTCAGTGTCCCCATGTTTCCCTGCTGCCTTTCCCCCCCCCCCCATCCTTCACTTCCCTGCCTTTCCCCACATCCTTCACTGGGAGACATGGGGACACTGAGACACTAGCGACACTGGCTGGGAGATATAGGGACACTGGGAGACATGGGGACACTGAGACACTGGGGACACTGACTGGGAGACATGTGGACACTGGGAGGCAGATATTTGCTGACACTGGGAGACATGGGGACAAAGAGACTCTAGGGACACTGGCTGGGAGATATAGGGACACTGGGAGACATGGGGACACTGAGACACTGGGGACACTGACTGGGAGACATGTGGACACTGGGAGGCAGATATTTGCTGACACTGGGAGACATGGGGACAATGAGACTCTAGGGACACTGAGCGACATGGGGACACAGACACTGAGAGACATGGGGATACAGACACTGGGAGCCGTGGGGACACTGAGACACTAGGGACATTGGCTGGAAAACTGGACATTGGCCCAGTTTCCCTATGTTTACAGTGTCCCCTAGTGTCTCAGTGTCCCCAAGTGTCTCAGCGTCCCCTAGTGTCTCAGTGTCCCCATGTTTCCCTGCTGCCTTCCTCCCCTCCCCCATCCTTTCCCCCCATCCTTCACTTCCCTGAGCTGCTGTCTGAACTCTCTGTGCCATGTAGCTGCTCCCCCGTGGATCAGTGAGTAGAGAGGCAGGGAGCGATATGCTGTAACTTCCTATCCCTGCCTCTCTCCACACACAGTGGACTCCTACTGGCTGGTGCTGGTATTGCAGAGTAATCTCCATTTATGCTGAGAAAAATATCTGCATTTGTATTGCCGGTTTTACTGCAGTACCGGCACGGACAGGCAGCCCCAAATACTGGCTGTGCTGGTAAAATACCAGTCAGGTGGCAAATCCAAGACTAGTGTGTAAAAAAAAAAAATATATTTTTTTTTTTTTTTTTGAATGGGCCTATTCCATGGGCCTGGGCTGCAGCTCCATCAGCCCCTATGTTAATCTGGCCCTGGGTGCAATAATACCTTGAAATGTACAAATGTACCAAACTGTAACGACTTGAGGGTGTTTTACATACAGTAGGTAAAGTTATACCAAGAATTTGCATAATTCCATTCATTGCAGCCTGCAATAATTCCCTCTAGATAGCATACTTGGGTTTTCCCTCTCTCTCCCACCACCCTTCATTGCTAGAATGCTGCCCTGAAGTTTGACCTACAAATGCTTCTGTATAGTGCAAGAGATGGTACTACACCTACACTTCCTGTGCATGGTAAAAAAACAGGTAAGTGGGGCTTTATGGGCTAAATATTATTTTATATTGCTTTGCATAGTATTGCCAAGTAGTAAGCCTGGGGAAAGAATTCCGGTTGTACCTGCTCTTGGTTTTAAATAGAAGTTTACAGCAGGAGTAAATGATAAGAGACTGTCGGATGGTTATTAACAGAGTAATAAAACGTTGGCTGCCAGATGAGGCCAAAAAGATCCTCCCAGTCCCAAGTAACAAATCAATAAAGGAACATTGTGTTTGAAGAGATCAGTTGCCAAGCAGTTGTTATTTTTTCCCCACGGCTAGCGTGACGAATGGTCTTTGGCTAAAGAGATATATTACGTTAAAGGAGATCAAATTAAGTTAAGTTGCGTTGCCCAACATTCGTGATTCCCTCCCTTATTAGCCCAAATTCGGGGCTTGCTGGATACAGCTGTAGGCCTGCCTGTTTAGAAGTGGGCCCTGTTCTCCAAACTGTTACTGTTCAGACTGCCAGAGACGGCAGCGAAGTTCTCTAAGACGAATGGCATGCCACAATTAATATATTCAACATTTAATCCGTGGGAGCAAAGAATAATTAAAAAAATGCTAAACATTTTTTTTTTATTCCCGATCTCAGCTTGAGTTTAAGCTTCCCCGAAAGCGCTTTTTCTAGTGGAAGCGTTCTTTGCATAACGCTCACTACAGATAGAGGAGTTGTAGGGCTTCTTTCAAAGTCTAAATTCAGGACAGCAGGAGGTAAGGACATTTCACTGTCTCCGCAGACAGTTGGTACATAGGACCAGACAGATGGGCTGTGTGACTCCAGGACAATTGCTCAGCCCTAAGGGACAAAAGGGAACCGTGTCGCTTGCTTTTACTCTTGAAGGTTCAAAATGATCATCATCAGAGGCAGAACCAGCCTCCCTCTTTACCATGCAGAGTACAGATCTATCCCAGCGAGTAGATTAACGAAATTTCTGAACTTAAACTTCTGCAGAAGGGAGTCCGTGCCCCGTGAGCAGAACAGATGCGGTTATTCTATCACTCAAACAACCTTCAAACAGGAAAAGTCCCACTGTCTACTTTTAGAATGATGTCATAGGATTGGTCTAGGTCTTTGGCCCATTCAGTGGGTTTGGTTTTCGGCAGTGAAGTTATCTCTCGGCTCCAATAGGAAAGGGCTCAGAGTACAACTAGAATGGTAGATGTTGATGCCCACAAAATAACCTCTAATCTATACCAGCGGTTCCAAACTTGTGGTACGCATAGTCCCAGGGGTACGCCAAAACATTTCCGTAATGGCGGAACCAGTGGCGGAACTATGTGAAATTTGAAAAACATATACAATTTAAATAGCAGAAACTAGATTGCTTACAAACATTTTGCTAATATGAGGGGTACAATTTATGAAAATGGGGTACACAAGTGAAAAAAGTTTGGGAACTACTTATACAAAAAAAAAAAGAGAGTTCTGAACTAGCAAGTATACAGACAGTTGATAGAGAAAGGTAAAATAAATTATTAAAGAAAACAGTAAATTTGAGCTGAAGGTCATTGACAGTTCATCTTCTCACTAACTAGCACCAACTCTTCATGGGTAATGTATTGAAAAAGTTCGATCTGGAGACTATATTACTGGGTTCTGGATCGGGGACATGGAGGTAGGGCTTGTGTCGTCTGCCTTGTGAGTACTCCACATGGGCCATCAGATGGAAGCATCACCTCAAATCTGAGTGAAAGAGTAGGCTTATAACGGCAGAGGTTAATTAAATGAAAAGTATCCAGGAGAAGAGAGACTGGTAGCACTTGGTACCATAACCTGTTCAATGAGCAGAGATAGAGATAGTGCTTAGATTGTCTTTATTGAAATGGTGTAGTACCAGTACTCCACTCAGGGGACCTTTAATATTGTGCGATCCAGTTGGGGAAATCTATCGCCCTAATCTGGACCACATTTACCAGCCACAGTGGACAGAGCCAGACCAGAAGCACAGTAGAAGAAACAGAGAGTTAATCAGTAACTAATCTGACAATTATCTTCACACGCACTAGGCTCTTGGCACTTTTAGTGTGTAACATTGTTGCACTTCATATAAGATGTCACTTGTTGATTTTGTTTTCTTCAAGCTTAATAGGGTCAGTCTTGGGACCATAACCACTACAGGCCACTGTAGTGGTTATGGTGCAAGGAGTTCCCTGGCGCCATTCCAAGATAGTCAAGACTTTTTTTTTAATGGTTTGACATGGAGAAAAATAGACTGGTTACATACATATCACTGGTCTGTAGAACTGGGCAGGCTTAACATAAGTAAGTCATGAATGAGGTCTGGGATCACAAAAGGTAACAAAAATGATGAAAAACAAAACCAAGGTCAAAAGTAGAGCAGTCAAGAAGAGGTCAATGCCCAGGACATACTTGAAAACGAGAAAAATCTCAATGTATCTTTCCTGGTAAAATATTTTATAAATAAATAAAAGAGAATAACGGTAAGAAATGACGTAGGATGTCGCAGAATACCTGTCATCCAGGTAAGCAGGTGCCTACTCTGCCTTACTGAATAAGTGCAGCAACTGGGGCGCTCTAAGGTGGCCAGTCAGCGCACAGAGGGGTTCCTTCTCGGCACCCCTACCCTTTGGGCGCCTGGGCGAGGTGCACTCCTGGATCGGCTCTAAATATAATATTACTTTCATCAAGTATTGAAAGTAGATTATTTTAAAGGAACACTTTAATGTAAGGAATCCAAAGCTGTGTTCCTAAAACTATAATGTCCCTCTGTATCCCCTCTCCCAAGCAAACAAAGTGCTAAAATGATTATTGACCCTTATTACACTCACCATATTCTATCTCCGCCTCCTCCGAAATCAGCACTGAGGGGGGACCTAATGTGTATGTGTGGAGTGTGCCGCACACAGTTGTGCTCAAAAGTTCGCATATCCTGGCAGAAATTTTGACATTAATTTTGAAAATATTACATTTTGAAAATAGGACTGATCATGCAAAAAAAGTCTTTTATTGAAGGATTGTGAGCACATGAAGCCATTTATTATCACATCGTTTTTTGGCTCCTCTTTAAATCATAATGATAACAGAAATCACCCAAATGGCCCTGATCAAAATTTTACATACCCTTAAATGTTTGGCCTTGTTACAGATACACAATGTGACACACACAGGTTAAAATGGCAATTAAAGGTTAATTTCCCACACCTGTGGCTTTTTAAATTGCAATTAGTGTCTGTGTATAAATAGTCAATGAGTTTGTTGGCTCTCATGTGGATGCACTGAGCAGGCTAGATACTGAGCCATGGGGAGTAGAAAAGAACTGTCAAAAGACCTGCGTAACAAGGTAATGAAACTTTATAAAGATGGAAAAGTATTTAAAAATATATCCTAATCATAGAAAATGCCAGTACTGTTCAATCACTTATTAAGAAGTGAAAAACTCGGGATCTCTTGGTACCAAGCCAAGGCCAGGTAGAAAATATTTCAGCCACAACTGCCATAACAATTGTTCAGGATACAAAGAAAAACCCACAGGTAACCTCTGGAAGAAGACGGTGTGGTTGTTTTGGAGCACAATACGGCGATACTTGAACAAAAATGAGCTGCACGGTCGAGTTGCCAAAAATAAGTCTTTACTGCGCCAATGCCACGTAAAAGTCCGGTTACAATATGCCCGACAACACCTTGACACTCCTCACAGCATGGTGGTTGCTCACTGATGTTTTGGGTGGGGGTGTGAGCTCTAAAGGCATGGGGAATCTTGTGAAAATTGATGGCAAGATGAATGCAGCATATCCAGTGGTGTATCCTGGTTTTGTGCTGCCCTAGGCCCCTTACTTTTGGGAATGCTGGGGTGGGGTTCTCTTTCTGCCTGGGGTCTAGTGGGGCTGCCGGTCGGGCTGCTGGGCTGGTTGCTGGGCGGGGCGGCTGGCGAGGGAGCACTTCCTCTGAGCTGTCATATTCCGGCTCCCAGCATCACTCTGCGTCGCGCGAGGGAGCTGAGCAGACAGCTCAGAGGAAGTGCTCCCTCGCCAGCGCCGCCCGCCAGCCCAGCATGTCGGTAAGCCTCTGGGAGCCCTACAGATGTGCCAGGTGGCAGTCCTGGCACCGGGAGCTCCCTGCCCATTAGAGTAACCACAACCACTTACACATCTATAGGGCTCCCGCCTCCCAGTGCCAGGACTGCCACCACAACCACTTAGACACCTGTAGGGCTTCCAATGCCATGATTGCCACCACAACCACTTACACATCTATAGGGCTCCCGCCTCCCAGTGCCAGGACTGCCACCACAACCACTTAGACACCTGTAGGGCTTCCAATGCCATGATTGCCACCACAACCACTTACACATCTATAGGGCTCCCTGTGCCAGGACTGCCACCACAACCACTTACAAATCTGTAAGTGCCTTCACCCCCGGGTCGCACAGATGGTATATACAGGCATTAACAGATGTGACCTTCACTGCATCAAAGCTGCATCTTCCAGCACTGAAAGGGTTAAAGGGACACTCTAGACCTCTAAAGCACTCTAGTTTGCTGAAAAGCTCTGTGTGTGAATTGCGTGTCCTCTTTTTTTAATTTTACAAAAAGTGCAAATTTCAATAGAAATTGGAACATTTATAAATTCACCTGGTTACACCCTCCTGGCTGTCAATCAGACAACACGTCCTGTTACTTCCTGGTTTGGTTAGCTCAGTGGAGCTAAACTCTAGAGGCAACAGCAGCCCAGATCACCTGCCTTGCAAAGACTTCTCATTGAGCTGCATTGGGAAGTCTGTGATTGGACAGCCACAGAAGGTCTGGGCGGGGTTAGGGGAGGACATGAAAAGGAAGCAGACAAGAGATCAGTAGCTTTTGCAAACTGTTTTTAGATTTTTCCCTTAATGAAACAAATGGATAATTAAATGCATGCAAGTGTTCATATGGGGTATATCTATTTTGTATTTAGGCAGTAGCGTGTCCCTTTAACATAGCCGGATCACCCTGATTTATGATGAGAAATTTCAGGGGACAGTGCTGCAACTAAGGTGGCATTTGGGACAAGGAGGGGTGTGGCATTGATGCAACATGTGTCACTGTCTCTGGCCCCCCCAGGTAACTGTCAGCCTCCCTGCAGGCCCCATACAGGGCTGACCACTGCTGCAACACTCCCTGCATGGTCCTAGTGTCCTAAGCACAGAGCAAGCGCATCCAATGATGCATCCAGGACACCGGAGAACAAGATCAGGTTGACATGACTCCGAGTTGTCCCTAAATCAGGACTATTAGGAGACCTTCATGCCACTGGTGATGCATTGGGGGGCTGGGACAAGTGACGGAGTCTTCATCACAAAGAACGGGCAGGTCCCTATAAAGAGGTGGCAGATGTAACTTAATCAGGCCATGCTATGCACACAGATTCTCAATCGCAATTACAAGGTGCTAATTATGTAACTAGGTATTCTCTTACATCAGAGGTCGCTGTAACTACCACAGATTATTCTGGAAAAGATTAAAACATCACTTATACATAATCTTTAAATAGACTTTAGCTTCTGCCCATCATCGCGCAAATCATGCGGGATATACCCCGAATGTAAAAACACAGTGTATACGTCAATAACAGTAATGTCTCCTAAACTATTGACCCTTTAATCTGTAATCTACAGGTACACCCAGATTATAAACCTGTAATCCCCCTAAACCACTCCTAAATCCTCATATTTAATCCATTTAAAACTAGCACTTTTTCGGGCGTTCGGTTAATGATCACACTGTCAAGCTTGTTATAAATGAAGTGGCAAATATTTGCTTCTCGTTCATTCTTAACAGAAGATTCAAACACTCTTTCATCTGAAGTTAAACAACAGGCTGTCATATACTTGAATCTACTTTCTTGTTTGCAACAGACGGACAGACACAGGTAGGTGGGTATAGCTAGACTGATAACGATGCCGTGAATTGTAGAACTGGGAATAGACTCAAGCTGTATCTAAAACATTTATCTTCCCAGGACGAGTGCTAAGCACAGTGTGATTCATTTTAATAGCTGGAAAATAATATGCAATATCACGTTAGATTTCAAGCCTTTGAAGGGCAGACTTCAAAACCTTCCTTTCTTCTCTAGAACGGTTGAAGTCCATTTACTGACCTATTATAATCGGACTTAATCAAACTCAATTAAAAAAAAAAAATAATAAAAAAAAAAAAAATAATAAAACCAGTGGCGTCAGATGAAGCCAATTTATGCAGAAAAAAAAAAAAACTTAAATGAATTTATCGATTTTAAAACTCCTTTTGAGAGCCATGCCGCCTGCAGCTTCCTTGACTCAAAAATTCAGCGCTCAGTTTTGTGAACTCTGCGTGACGTTGGCTCCCTTTGGTGGAAACTGAAAGTTTTACTGATCTACTTAAAAAATCGGCAGAGAAAGTATCTGCTTTACTCGAAATCAATGGACATGAAGCGAAAGAGAAGAAAAGATGGGGAAGATTGAAGAATCCACTCCTGACGTGGCGCTTGTTTGGAGAATTTGAAGGCTGAGCATAACTTTTTTTTTTCCCCTACATGGCGGCTTCGCAATTAAACTTCAGAGTAAAAAAACACTGCTGGGGTGGATACCCAACTCTAGAATCCTTTCAGTCACAGTTTTTCCATCGCATTCCCTTTGGCACACAGGGCATTAATGTAGCCAGGCGTCGCGCAGTGGTTCTCAATGTAATGGAGGCATCGTTTATTATGGCAAATATTTAAAAGTGGAGCAATCAACTCGAACATTCCATTGGTTCCCATGGTGATTGCAACACGTTGGGAGCTTTGCCCCAGAATTGATATAGAGACAGAACTGCCGATTAATCTCTACTTACGATAGATAAACCTAGTTTTTTTCAAAACGCGACATGGAAGTCCCGTCTTTGATTGACATTACTTTGAAAGGACCACCCGCTGGATAACTTTTCACACTCAGATTGTAGGGGAATGGTCTGTTGTCATAATGGGGACACAAGACGAAACTATTTCACTCCATAAAACCAGCTACCAATTTAAGACTTTGCGCTAATGATCGTGGATTGAAACAGTTCACAGCCAAACCATATATTGATGCGGGAACCGGAGCAGTTATCACAGAGCACAATGTCGCTTAATGGCACAAGACATTGATGACCTAAGAGAGAGGATACTCTAAACCATCCCAAAAGCTGTGAATTCACTATTGTGTAAACAAACCCTCGTTAAGTAACATTAACGATCTAGAATAACAATTCTCAAATAAGCCGTTTTAGTGACTTTCCTGTTGTAAGAAAGCTGGATAGTTCTGGACATTTATTTGTCCTTGAGGGTAAGTCCCAGAGCCATTGCTCTAGAACAGGGATAGACAACCCGTGGCACTCCAGATGTTGTGAACTACATCTCCCCTGATGCTTTGCCAGCATTATGGCTGTGAGAGCATTATGGTAGATGAATGTTGCCCACCCCTGCTCTAGAACATGTGTCTAATTGTGAAATGTTAAGAACCGCATTACACTAGGGTAGAAGGATGCAGGCAGCAACACTAAATCAGACTAGTCCGGCCATTATCTTGATAACTATGTTCTACCAGGTGGTCAAGATTACAACAAAGGCTCTGTACAATAATGTATTATTGCTATTTTATATAAAAAGAAAGCTGCTCTACTCAGTTCTGGAGAGGGGTTATAAGCCTAGTGGCTTACAATGTGAAAAAAAACCTAAATAGTACAATAAAAAGTATCTTATCACAGCGATAACATTCTAATTTAAAAGCAGGACACAGTCTGTGATTATTAACAAAACCTCAGTGTATAGGGAACAGAAATCCAAACTATAAGATAAGGCCAGGGACTAATGAAAGTATTTAGACAACTGGGCAGACTAGATGGGCCGAATGGTTCTTATCTGCCGTCACATTCTATGTTTCTATGTTTAAAGGTCAAAATAGCTCATTTGGAGAAATTCTCAGCAATAGCCAGAGCTATTTCACTATTTGGATTTGAATTCAGTGAAACCCCCTGACTATAGCGAAAGAATATGCAATGCTCGGTACCATAACCACTTACTGAAACCTGGACTGCTTAGGAGAGAGCAGCAATCATCAATACCATGGCAATGATCGAGTTAAAAAAAACAAAACAGCACGCTCTTAAAGGGGCCGTGTCATGTCTGAGTTTAATTAATTTTTTTTTCTTTTTTCTTCAAATTAGTTTCTTGCTGGCTGCGATTAGGGATAAGGCGGAAGAACGCTCAACTAATAGATCCATGCAGACAGTGATGTGCCAGGATTTAAGGGCAGCAACGTGACGGCCTTCTCAATTAACAAGTCAGTTATGCCAACAAGTATGTTGGCAGGCACAATGCTCATATGTGATGACATCAACAAAAACAAGCAAACGCTCCAGTTATTCACTAAATCAGAAATTCACCAAGACATGCCAGCTCTATGGATTTGGCCAACATGTTTGGTTTTCAAAGCACTCGCAGGTTAGTGAATAATCCTGGTGTAGCTATGAGATTCCCACCCATCAGAATGAAGTGGGATCAAAACGTAGGATTTCTTCACTAAATATTATATTGTGGTCCAATTCTTGTTAAAATAAAGCAGCTGAGATGACAGATAATAAGATATTTTTCTGGCTTGGCTGTTTTGGCCTGAATTTTGCAATGTTTTGAGAATAAACTTGTGTTCTCAGGTAGAGCTGAATTTGGCTGAACCAGAACCCCCGATTCCACTCGCGTTTCCTGAAATTCTAAATCCATTTCCATAGGCCGGTTGTACAAGGCTGCCTCTATGTCAGTGTAAGTTCAATTAATCCAATCAATGTCGGATGGCAATCTGACCAATACGACGTATGGATGGAATTCTATTTGATTCTACTGAAGATTCCGCGTTGTTGTTTTTTCATGTTGGGTGGACTTTAATAGGCTGCCAGTATTCAAGATACATTTTTATGAAATCAGGTCCAGCCTCATTGGGCTTAGGTTAAAGTAGAACAGCAGATAGAAACAGGATGATTTCTCTAGGTAAAAATGACAGCTGAACATATTTACTCAGAGAAACACCATCAGAAATAAGTAATTCCTATCAGACAACCCATTCCGATTACATGTTCCTCCTTCTTAAAGCATCCCTCTTCCTACCTCCTTGCTGTCAATCCGGCCTGATCCGTGTCACTAGTCTGCACTGTAACCACTGGCCTCTGTGTTTGCATTATGATGTCAGCACATGATGTCATTGCATAATCCTGCTGCTGGCCTCTGTGTTTGCATTATGATGTCAGCACATGATGTCATTGCATAATCCTGCTGCTGGCCTCTGTGTTTGCATTATGATGTCAGCACATGATGTCATTACATAATCCTGCTGCTGGCCTCTGTGTTTGCATTATGATGTTAGCACATGATGTCATTGCATAATCCTGCTGCTGGCCTCTGTGTTTGCATTATGATGTCAGCACATGATGTCATTGCATAATCCTGCTGCTGGCCTCTGTGTTTGCATTATGATGTCAGCACATGATGTAATTACATAATCCTGCTGGCCTCTGTGATCGCTCTGTCAGGTGAGAGCCAGAATTTTTCCAGGGGACTTTAATGTATATAGATTAAACATTTTTTTTTTCTTTAACAGGTACATAAATGATATGTTTAAATGTTAAACGTAGCTCTTTGGCCCACTGTACAGTTCTTATAATGTATATATATATAGTGCATACATTCTGCATTAAATCTTTATTAGACTTATCCCAGTGTCCACGGGTTCTCCAACACATTGTTAAAGTATGGCCATCACAGCAAACCTTTTACTCTGAGCATCTATCTGGGGTCCTAATGAGAGGCTCTGTCTGTTCCAACCATTGGGGACTCCCTGAAAATCACACGGGGACCCATGTTAGTTTGATAGCTTGGGTTTAAGAACCAGTGAGTTAACATTTTGCATGCAGTTTGAGACGGTACGCCTCTCCCCAAGTTTTAACACCACTTGCATACCGTCCTGCATTCTGGGGTACCAGTTGGTGTGTTGTAAGAAGATGTGCACCATGTTGGATTCTACATTTATAGACATGGAACAATCAGCAGGAAAGGTAACTTGGTTTCCATGGAGATTGTTTCACTTTCTAAAGTCTGGAGACAAATTTTCAAGTACTAATTAGTTATGGGTTTATTTATTTATTTTTTCCATTAAGACCATAACAACTTTATTGGAATGAGATTTGTTTGGTGCCAGGAGGTACATTGCGCCAGAATACCTTCAGAGGTTAAACGATTCACAAACGGTTTAATTCCAAAGTCCAGTATCCAGCGCCTGATCACTGTGCACCTCTCAGAATCTTGAGAGTAAGCCTTGGATAGAGTGTCAGCTGACACTCTAACCCAATCAGTGACTCCCCATTTACAAAGTGGTTTGACAAAAAATACATGCACAAAATTCAAGTTATTCTGTGAATGGGGAGCTACTAATTGGCTGACTGTCTTTTTCATGATTCTGAGCAAACTAAGGACAGGGGGCACCGTGATTGGGTGCTGGATACTGGACTTTGGGATTTAACCATTCATGAACAGTTTAACCCCAACAAGGTAAGCCAGCACCAGGGACCTCCTGGCACCATAACAACTTTTTCCCCAACCGTTGTTATGGTATCCGTCATCGACATTTAAAAATATATTCCTGTATTTTAACATTTAGGGCTTAAAATGAATCAATCCCTCTGCTACTACCCAGGCCATAAAAGTTACTCACCACTGCACGTCACAGCGTACTCACTAGGGGAGAGTTTCTAATATACCTATCAAGATAGATTATATAGTAACCCGTGACATAAAAAATAACCCACATGACTAACCCCCCTCGTTATTCTGGTTTTAGAAATACAATTTTATTACCTCATTTTGTACAGCAACCACCAACACAAAGAGTAACAAAAGGCAAAATTAATTTTAAAAATATAAAAAATTTTAATAAATGCTACATCTCTTAATTACAATAATTATTGTACCATGTTAGCTTTTCTTTAAATGAAACTCTTTATAATGCATAATTTACAGTACAAGTTGAACAAAAATGCCAAAAAGTACGAGACGTAATAAAAAAGGCATCATCTATACATTAACCCCTTAAATACAAGGGAAGGATTGGACCCTAGAGAATAGGGTGACATGCGGTGACTTTTCACCACGAGGCACAGGTACAGTACTTTATATTTAAACACTATACATTGTGTAATTATACAATTTGTTACAATATATACAGAATTATTGTACAATACATTAGAACAGAATTCTAGCAGGAACGATGTATCCATATAAAGCCCACCTCAAAAAAATAAAATAAAAAGTTAAACAAAATAAAATAATAATAAAAAAATAAAAATAACAAATACACAAAAATGGCGGCATAAGATTCTAGCACCCTAATATAGAGTGCCACATCTAATGTGTAATATGGGATCCTTTCATTGTTAAGGCAGTTTACCAACAAGATTAAGAAACAGATTATTTGAGGCTGAAATGATTTCTGTGAACAGTTTTTGCTCATTATAACGAGGTTGTAAAACTGCACTACAACTCCCATAAGGCTTTGTAACAGCCTAGGTACAACTTGACTCCCATTTTTAGAAGAATGGTCGACCATTCTTCAGCATCTCTTTTTTTCCCAAGGAGCTGCTGCAAAGAACTGATTTTCTCTAAGTTGACACTTTGCTTTCAGGCAATTAAAAAATACCAAAAACGTATTTAAAAACTTAAACTGCAAAATGAAGGCTGCTTGTAGAATGAACCTGTAATTTTGCGTCAGTATTTAATTGATTTTTACATTTTCTGGCAGCAAAGGCTCCTTTCCCCGTCTTATAAAGGACAGAAACCTTGCCTTACATGAATACCCCTATATATAAATAAAGGCTCGTAATGTAACTCTTGATGGTTCTAAACAATGAATCATTAAAAAAAAAAAACTAAAATGGGATATACCACATCGAGGAGAGTAACAATAAAAAAATAATAATAATAAAATTAAAAACCCACAAGACAAAAAAAACTAAAAAGTAGGACAAAAGGCACCAGGATATTAAGTTCCTCGGAAATAAATTTGCCAATTTTTTAAAAAGCAGCATAAATTCAATGAACGGACTCTCCGAAACACCATCAACTTCGAAGGCTTATTACCAGGGAGATCTACTCACTGACCAATTGAAAGTGACTGCATACAACTGGCTAGCTTAATTCTTCAATGTGTTAACATATAATGTGATGAGAGCCTTTCACTTCCAAAAATCAATAAAGCAGCATGATCCATGACTTGGATCAGACAGTTCAATAAATATCAAAACACAGTATGCTTAAAAAAAAAGTTACGCCAACCCTCCAAGTCCTTAGCGGTCAGGTCTCCATGAGGTCATTAAATATGTACAGGAGTCTGATACAATCTGTAGTGGTGCTCATTTTACTTTAAATAAATAGACCAAAAAGTTACTATCTTGGGAGTTGGTGAGAACTGTGAGTCGTCTGCTCACTTTAATATCTTAAATTCTTGCCCTATCTTCTCATTTTTGGACACCTTAAATATCTTCTCATTTTTGGTGTTTCCACCTTTCTTCAGTCCTGGACTTGCAGCAGCGATGTGAAGCTGTTGGCCATTTACAAACCACTACTGCTCACAGATACATTACTCGAATATCAGGATTCGATCAATTGGGGCCCATTTTGCCATCCCACATTGTCCATCCTGTCCTAATGTATCGAGATGGTGGAGTTTGTCTCGGTAGCAGGTGTTTTTCAGGTGGAATGGCAGCTCGTTCTAGATAGGACATCAGCTGGTTGTTCAGGCCAATGGTTTTTCTTTAATGGGTTCACAGAGGGTGAAGAAACGCGGGGCTGGCTCCAGGCAACATACTCCCGGAGTAACACTGTGTCCCAAAGAGGAATGTACAGGTCACGCATGGGAACATTCATCGTTCAGTCAATGCGTTCCACTTTTCCGAGTACTCTCCCTTCATACGTGGGCAGGATTGCGTCATCTTCCTGAATCTCTTCGAAAACCGCGCCACAGTCAAACTCGTGGCTAGCTTTTTTAAAGTAGTATCTGCAAGTAATAAAAAAAATAAAGACGGTTAAGAACTCATACTATAATTTACAGGCAAATTCATTTGTAGCAATTTTATGGTGATACAAAGAGATCATTAGATCACAAGTAAAAATGGTTTGTAAGCTGTAAAAACACAAAGCTCGGATACAAATACAAAAACAAGACCCCAGCAGAAAATGCCCTTTCCGAGCCAGAGAACCTTGCGATAATATATTTTGCATGATATGCTTATATTACGAGAAAAACAAGTAAAAATTATATGTTTGTTGATTTATGATTTAGAATGACAAGATTTAGATTTATTCGGTAGCACATTTGGTACAGAAATTTTTAGGTGAATCTGAGTAATTGTGGGGATGCGATACATGCACATTGTATCCCCCCCCCTGACATTTCTCCTGTGCCCTGCTGACTCAGCGGGTTTAGGAGAAGATAGGGGCGATCACAGCACTGATTTTTATCGCTGCTCTTTGACCACCCGCTATGTTACAGAGAAGATTTCAGGCTGTGATGTCATATACTGGTGCCCTCTGTCTGTACAAGTGTCACATGTGCGAACTGAGATCTTTATCGCCACCGGCACAGAGCTCTCGCTTTACCCACTGAACATCAAGGGAGAGTGCTAATAAAGTGTAGGCTAAATGGATTCCGTGAGATTCTAAGGCCTGCTGATCTCTGTAACCATTCAACAGCAGCTAACCTGTAATGCCAGGGATCCATAGAAAAGAGGTAGAAAATATGTTGGAAAATACTTTGTACTAATGTAGAGACAGCAGAGTAATCCAATGCCTTGAACAACAGATTGGACGGTCTCAGTGGGCTAATTCACCAAATTGCATTAGCTAAGCTATAAGAGCTGTGACATCCCTAGTTTGACACAATCTGAAGGGGACATCATCCTCAGACTCTTTGCACCATAACCACTACAATGAGCTGCAGTGGTTGTGGTGATTAGAGTGCCCTTTAAATATTTTACCCTGAGTACTGTGCAGTATTAAGTCTTATTACAGTAACTTACATGATGCTCTGATCTCAGACTCTGATCTAGGGGAATATTCTAACCGCATACAATAACCAAGACGAAACTTGTTTTTTTTGGCATTGATACATAATAGGGAGGGCAAAAATAATCATGATATTGGATAATTATATATAAAACGCTGTCTGTAAAGATTAGAGTGTGGCATAACCTCAGTACTGCACACATTTACCGTTGCAATATAGTCATGACCCTTTGAGTAAGAAAGCTTCCATATAGATTGGGAAAAAAATGTTTTACCGCTAGTGTTTGTCATCAGACAAGGGAAGCATTTATTTGTTGCACACCCTAATCCTTGAGCAATTTCTGAACAGGAAGTGCACAAGAAATGGTCTTCCCCCCAGTTTGCTGTAAATGAATACTCGCCTTTTTTAAAAATAAAATCTGTTCTGAATTGTACAGTTTTAAAGAATACATTTGACAAACCTCTAAACTTTTGAGAGATACTTGAATTCATAAGAGTCACTTTAAATAAAAAAATAATCTCCATTCAGCTCGTACATCAAAGATCAAAATATTTGCACTGGGTTCGTGTTTAAAGAAAAAGGGAGGAGAAAAGAAAAGCTACAAAGACATTCCTTTTAAATGAGCTTTTTAACTGCAATATTAAATCATTGACAGATGTGCACAGTTCTCTGAGTCGCATCATTCAAAGCTTCCAACATTTCTTGGACCTCTGGAATCCTGGAAATCTGGGTATAGTGAGAAAACTGACAAAATAATCTGACATTTTAGGCTACAGCTCGGCTACTTTTCCAAATCATCTGTTTGGCCTAAAATTTGCAATCCACTGGTCAAGCTCTGACAATTCTTAGTTGAATAGGCCTCTATGCATTCAGAGCATAAATCTTACCTTTTTAGAGAGGGGTAAGATTACGGCTAAAGTAGTTTTATCACTTACAGCAAACATAACATTAACATTGAATGAATGAATCTGGTTTAGAGATGTTAAATTATTTTGTGCTGCCATGCTCTTAGAGAGTGTGCTACTCCCCTGAGTCCTGCACCAGTTTGACAACACATTGCACAAATCTTAGAAGCCGGAGAATGACCAATTGGCAAAGAGGGCAGGTGCATGCTGGGACAGACTCTCTAAGCATAGGACACGGGAAATGCAGGTGCTTAATGTTACTGAATCACCGTATTTGTAATGTAAACCAAAATAATCTGTGTTGGCTCAGCTAAGGACTGCTGATGTTCATGGACGACACTTCCTATGACTCACAGCCAGACTAATCAGTGGAAATGCAGTGGAAAGTTTAGCCCTTCATGTATTTTCATGCCGCGGTGGTTATTGTGCCGTTGTTTTCATAAGCAAACCCCCTAATGCATGCACTCAAGCAAAGACATTAAAAACGCCCCCTTTTTAACCATTGCCATGCATTTGCAATTTAAATCTTAAAGCGTTGGGTAAATTGGAGTGAGCACGGAGAGAGTGCTGTTAACCCTTGGAGTGCCAGGAGAATCAATAAGCATTTTCTAAACAAAAGCAAAGGGATTTATCCTCTCCCCCCCCCCCCCCCCCCCCAACAATATAGAAATTCATGGTTAGAAGACCACCCTCAGCCCAAAGCAGAAAGGTTTGCAGATGTTAGACTCACACGGGAAGCGAGCAATCCTTAAACTGGTACAGTTCTTGCTTCGTACCTATAGTTTCCCTTCTTGCTAAGCTGTTCTTTGAAGTGTCCCAGTGTCAGGCTGTGCGATTTCAGCATTCGCCGGTAAGGTATTTCCTCTCCACAGAAAAAATACGTCACCATGAGTTCGCTGGAGGCCGGAAGGGAAGCGTTTTGTGATTTCTTTGGTTCTTTAGAACTTAAAGGAGAAAGAAATTAAAAAATATATATTAATTTACATTGTGATTACACAGTGCTATTGTTGGTGTCAGATACAAAATTGTTCCACAGAGTTCTACACCTATCTAGGAGTTCAATACAATGACAATCAGCTGGGCATGCCTAATGGGAGTTGCAGTATAATGCAGTGCGGGACAGGAAACGTCTAATTTGAAAGCATTTTACCTACCTGGCAGAAATCATGTCCTTCCACACATTCCTATTAATATTTAAACCCAAATCCCTTCATTCAAATTTCACACTGAGGCTACAACTGCACAGTAGCTGTAAGACATGTGTAAAAAATTCCTTCAGTGTAATATGGCTAATAAATAAGAGGTGATGATCTGTGCCCATCCTGACTTTACACAGGCTGCTCAAGATTGAAAAAGCCCCTCTGCTCTGCTCCGACGGCTGGGGGTCTCAGGGTCAGCCAATTAAAAATGAAAGGCTGGAGACAGGTGCCTAATGGCTGGACTTCAAAGCCAACAGCTTTCTTAAGATGAAGAGGGCAAAGAGAGCGGTTTTAATTATTTAGGTCACTTTTAGGCCTCTTTAGCTGGAATCCTTGTTAAAAAGAACTGGCCCTGTAATTAGACTAATCCAGGGGCGCCTGATTAACCCCCTCAAAACCACAAACTAAAAACACAAAAAAACACAACCTCTCTCTCTCCAAGTAACATACATGGAATGTCCACAGAAATGTGAATTGTACATTAATTCAATGTTATCAATACATTCCTAACCTACAGGATCTGAAGGACTTGCTGCCCCCCCAAACTAGATGATAAATTGCCAATTAACTATCATCAATGTATAGAAATAAATTGATATATACACACACAACACACACAGGGCTGTTCCTCTGGTGCTACAAACATATAAGATATGACGCAGAGCTGTGATAGCCTTTAGTGTAAAATATATTGCTGTTTCAGTCCTTCCTCCAATTGCCCTTCCTCCAGTGATGCCGCTGAGTTCTCCGAATGTTCTGCAGACAGCAGTCAGTCGGTCTAACTGTACAGAACACTGACAGCAGCCTGACATGCACTGCTTAGAATAGGGCAGTGCCATTATAAAAAGATTGATACAGGGAGGTGGAATAAATAAGCATCCTAAAGTCTGCACACTGTGACCCAAATCTATTAGACTGTATATAAACTGAATATTCACTTTAAAACTCTACTAAAATGGTAGGGACTTACTCTTCAGACACAGGGGTTGTTGGGGTATGAAGACCAGACGCTGAATGACTTGGCACCAAGTGACTCCTCTGTTGGCTCTGTGTTGGACATCTGAAACACAAACAGAACAATAAATCCATGTGTCAAATTGATTAACGATTATTATTGCATATAGGGTGCTGACATGTGCCTAGGCGATGTACTATGGAATTGCAATCAACAAATCTAATATATATATATATATATAAACATAAACATATTATATATGGCCAAAATTGGCAACGGAGAAGGCCCAACAAAATTCTACACTAAGCAAGTGTTAATACTGTGATGGTGGCGAGAATTTAGGTTGAAAAGTGGAAAAAAATGGAGATTATTCGCTAAAACAAGAATTAAAAATATTTGACAAGGGAATTCCAGATTGTAAAATTAGATTAATGACCCATTCTTTAATGTTATTAAAATATAAAACAAAATAAAAAATAAAATAATGCATCTCGCCTTCATTAGACTCTTCCCAGTGACAGAGGAGGTCTCCAATTTACTGGGGAAAGTAGTGATAACACTTTAATTGAGGGCAGTCGCTTAATCAGGGGTTAAAAACCGTAGACATAGAATAGAAAGAATCATTCTGCCAATTCTAACAGGTTATTTATCATTACTTTGACTAGAAGCTGTTTATAAGCGTCAGAAGATAATAAATGATTTCTTCACGGTCGTATAATGTATTCACTGGCGTCCTGTTAATAGGGGGTTAAACGAAAATTCCATCAATGATAAGGAGCCTAAATAAATGTTAAGAGGTGCTAATCAAGACAGGACCTCAGATCTGCTGCGCACTTTACGTTTTAAACAATGTTTCCCTTTCATCTCCTCAGAGTATGAAAAATGCAAATTAATAAAACAAATTAAAAAATATATATATATAATTTGTTCAGCAGATGGAAAAAAAAAAACCACAACAATGAAAAAATTTAAATCTCAAGCTGTGTGTTTCAGATCTTGAAAGTTTTGTATCAGCAGGTACCGGAGTCAGCTGGATGCTGTGCTGCGCGAACTCCTGATGAGGGCGATGGAAGAGAAGGAGGCGGAGGGCGAGGGGAAGATAGAGTGAGCTTTGAAGTGAGCGTTAAAATTCGCTGCTACAAAATGATGGAGGGGTTTGTATGTTTACAAAGGGGAAATGACTAAAACACACACTGCATCTGCAGGAGAGACTTTGTGGAATTAAAGCTTATAGACATTAGCTGAGATACTGGAGAACCGTATAATCAGGTGATTTTACATCAATCCATTGGCCTTTGCAACATGTTTAGTGAGTAAATACCTCTGCCTTCGTTTTGATGTGAATAGAACGAATCATTGGTCTGCGTACACAGGCCCCCTAAATCATAGGACCACCACCTTTGTGGAACTAAAAACTCTGATTAATGCAAGTGGATTTTCAAAGTGTTGGAGGGAAGAGTTTCCTTTTGCACGTCTATGATCTGCAGTTCAAACATTCCGTGCAACCTTAAATTGCTTCCCCCAGCTGTTTCCCATATATTATAAATGTATCCAGTGTTAAAAAATATGGAAACCTTTAAAAATGTCTTGTCCATTAACCAGAGAGAGAGCAGATTTTGCAGGAACGATGCACACATTCTCTAAGCAACTGGATGAGATCATATAAACATACTCTCTAAGCTAACCAACTTGCCCTCAGAGTATAAACCTACACTAGGGAGTTAGAAGGGTAGATTCCTCACTGCCTTGGGCTGGAAAGGCACCTTGAGAATGTAGATCTAGAATAGCGTAACCCTGACTTACTAAGTATCAATATGCTACATAGAGGGAGCATTAAATCACAATTCTTTAAGTCCACTCTTAACCCATTAACCTCCAGGTCAATCCATCTGCCTACCTTTGCTTTGCTGGTTTGGATACTTCTGCCAGCCGCCTGCAGGCCTCCTCCAGCTGTGCGAGGGTATTAGGGTTGGCGAGCGGTGGAATAGCTAAGTCTTGTACTGCCAGGTGCGAGGACTGCAGGTTCCGGGGGTGACAGCTTGCTGCCCCCCACACATGATGTCGGGTAGGGCGCTCTGCGGATGACGCTCGCGTCCGTTCACAAGCCGTACTTTTCTTGCTACATTGCACGCTAAGAGAAAAAACGCTAAATATTAATTTTAAACATTTAAGTAAACTACAAAACGAATATAAAAAAAAGTTTACATGAAATATCAAATAAAAACATGATCACGGATAATGGGGTTAATGAGACACGGTGCCAAATCCAGTTTCTGCACTGTGATCAGTATTGCAGGCTTTTAGGCCTTGGTTAAACTAGGGCACATATTATAATGGTCATTAGTGGACCTGCAAAGCATACACAGTGAAAAATAAATATGATAAATGACGTATCACCCTGCAGCTATACCTGTGTAATCTGTGCCGGCCCTGCCGTTCGTTCTCACACTCAACTATCCTCTGCCAAGTGGTATGTGAATGCTCCTCCGCAGGTATTTGGTACATTACAGACGTGCCCTCAAGCTCCCCAGAGAAGTTCCTCCTCGAGAAGGTCCCAGTCTTGTTGCTGCAGGAACACATGTAAGGAGATAGTGAATACAAAATTCCTATCTGCCAATGTATACACACATTTCAAAGACTGAGTAACTGAGAGCATGTTAGCTGTAATCCCATAAAATGACATTTTTAAAGCTCTTTTATGGTCAAGCACATCACTAGACAAAAATCACACCCCATGCAGCCGGACACTTTTAGAGTCTCAGTACACATACAATAAATGGATATGGCTAGATATATCAACTACGCAGAGGCCTCAGCAATAGGTGGCATTACGTGTGCTTACCCCGTGTTTTCAGACTGTGAGATAGAATGGTCTCCACCCTTGAAATGTGACCTGGATTTCAGGTAATTGCAATAGTCAACAGATCCACTGCAAAAGCACTGAACCCTCCGGGCAGCTTCTTCCTCAATCTCCTCCTTGGACTTTGGCACAGTGTGGTGGTGGATGTAGTGGTGGTGGATGTGCTTGGTGGTCTGCTTTGTGACAAAGCCCTTGGCAAGCATCGTGCAAGGGATGATAGGAGCAACTGGTACAGTAGGCCTTGGCGGTCGAGGAAGGTCTGGAGATCGAGTATGGGGGCTGTGTCTGACCACACCCGGAGACTGGCATCCAGGGGTCTTCAGGACCCTAGACAAGTGGTCATCAAGGATGGCCTGTGGATCATCTTCACACGAGCTGGAAGGCAATGCAGCTACTGGTTGATGTTGTGGGATCACGGACTCACGGGTGGATTGAGAGACGACAGAGGTCTCAGATTCCTCCTTTTCTTCCTCCTATGGGGAGACCGAAATGAAAGCTTCAAAATCCCTCCTTGGACCCCAGTCAATGTAAACCATTCGCTGCCAAAGGATATAGAGAATATAATTTTAGGGGCAGGACCCTTCCCAAGCTAATCTTTATATGATCCTTATGGGGAATGTATATTATATATACACATACACATGCTGTGTATAGGCACTTGGTGTATTGTACACACAAAAAGGATAGGTGGTTCTCGTATATTTAAATCACATAAATAAATAAATATATATATATATCAATGATATTCAAAACCTTCTTTCTGTTGTGGCTCAAATAAACATTCTATTACACATTCACATAAATAGTGTGTTTATGGAAAAATATATCGTGAATAAGAAACAAATCTAGGCAAACCATGATCAACAGCCCCAAAACATATCTTTACAGCTGTCTGCAAAAAAAACACAAAACACAGACAATCCCCCCCCCCTCCCCCCCCCCCCCACCACATTTTGGCATTCTATGCTGTTAGTTTGCAATAGAGAACTGGAAGCTCTATCAAGCACGGCTGTAGTCATTTTATAATTGGAGGTCACTAGGATGGGAGAGTCCTGCAGTATTGTGCAGTCAGAAGGGAGAGCGTTTATTCTACGTAAGTTCCCGGATTAATTGAATGAAATGGAAAAAAGGTCACAGGTAGAATGGAGACACTACGGGCATCACAGGGGCCTGAAGGACATGGACCAGCGATGGAACAGATACCAGGGATCAATAAGCTATTACCTCTTTGATTTGCTGCAGTCTCGACTCCAGGCTGTACAAAGTCTCCTGCTCTTGTTTGACCTTTTCAAGCCGGACAATAAGCTCAGCCGCAAACACTGCCGGTTCCACAGGGGTCATCTCTCTGGGCAGCCGATGTGTCCTCTACAGAGACCGGGAAGAAGAAGGGAGAACCATGCTTTAGCAGGAGCAGAGGATGGATGATTGAATATGCGTCTCTGAGAGCTAGGGAAGAAACCGCAGCAGCTCTGTGGCTGCTCTGGATATTTATCAGCCAGAGCGGTGGCTTCACGGAGAGGCATCCTGCCCGGCAGCCCTCGCCTACGGCACTACCAGTTGGTTACACTCTGAGGAACCCTGCTTGTTCCCTCTGTACTACAACCAGCCTATCAGGAGCTGCTCTGTAGTTAGAAATCTTCAAAGACGGTTGTCAGACATCAAAAAAAATGTATCTGGGAGGGAACGAAGGAGAAAAAGAGGAAGGGAGGGTGAGCGAAAAAGAGGGAGGGCGAGTGAATGAGACTAAGACAAGACACACAGGGAACAGACAGAAAAAAGGAGCATAGGCAAGAGATGGGTAAAAAGGCAGATCGAGGAATGAGGGCAGAAAGGAATATAGAGGAACGAGGGCAGAAAGGAATATAGAGGAACGAGGGCAGAAAGGAATATAGAGGAACAAGGGCAGAAAGGCACATAGAGGAGGGGGGCAGAAAGGCACATAGAGGAGGGGGGGGCAGAAAGGCACATAGAGGAGGGGGGCAGAAAGGAACATCGAGGAGGGAGGGCAGAAAGGCACATAGAGGAGGGAGGGCAGAAAGGCACATAGAGGAGGGAGGGCAGAAAGGCACATAGAGGAGGGAGGGCAGAAAGGCACATCGAGGAAGGAGGTCAGAAAGGCACATAGAGGAGGGAGGGCAGAAACGCATATCGAGGAAGGAGGGAAGAAAGGAACATAGAGGAACGAGGGCAGAAAGACACATAGAGAAGGGGGCAGAAAGACACAGAGGAAGAGGGGCAGAAAGACACATCGAGGAACGAGGGCAGAAAGACACATCGAGGAACAAGGGCAGAAAGGAACATCAAGGAACGAGGGCAGAAAGACACATTGAGGAACGAGGGCAGAAAGGAACATCGAGGAGGGAGGGCAGAAAGGCACATAGAGGAGGGAGGGTAGAAAAGCACATAGAGGAGGGAGGGTAGAAAGGCACATAGAGGAGGGAGGGTAGAAAGGCACATAGAGGAGGGAGGGCAGAAAGGAACATCGAGGAGGGAGGGCAGAAAGGAACATAGAGGAGGGAGGGTAGAAAGGAACATCGAGGAGGGAGGGCAGAAAGGCACATCGAGGAGAGACGGCAGAAAAAAAAAACTCGAGGGTATTTTAAATACACCGCTACCAAGCTAATCTAAGTTATGACTTATAGGGCACAGAGCCACAGCAAATACCTGGGTGAAACATGTCACAGTTTAAGCAGAAATCTCTTTACACAAACTGAAAGAGTGCAATTATTTAATTGTACATTATTCTCTAGATAACTCTCTTCCACGTGTACAATACTGATTCCAGATGGCTGGCTGAGGATCATGGGATATGCATTCAAGAACAGATGAGCTAAGGTCGATCAACCATAACACAAGACTATGCACAAGGCTAGACTTATTCTACCACCAGGGGGAAGCAATTTCTCTTCGCACACAAATGAGTCACAGCAGGAAGTGAGGTTCAAATGATAAAAGTCCCCCATCTTGAGGGTGTGGGGGGGAACAGTACATTAAGTTTAGAAGATGCTCATATAACACACTATTCTCCCTTATACACAGAAACCTTTCAGGACCAGGGTTAAGAAAACGCCTTGTTATCCAGAGAGTCCAGACAGGTCTTAAAAAGGCTATAAAGAGGTTTTCCAGCCTCGGCACAATTCTGCAGTGTGCGCATGCAAAAATACAGGTGGCCAACCCATGTCTTGACAAGTGCAAACTGGGCCCAGAGAACAGTCAAACACTGTAATTTCCTGCCTGATTGAACTTCAAAAGATGGCAGTAAAATCCACTTCCGTGGGAAAAGGTCAATTTCCTGGCAGACTGCTCCCTCCATCAGCTGTATACCATCTCCCAACACTGTCAGGCAGCCAGTGATGGAAGGTTTAAGGCTGTGGCAGCCAGAGGTGTTAGAAGCTGCCAATCTATGATCCAGCTCTAATCGAAGAACATCTGCAGGACACGGCGACCCAGCCACGAGAAAAAAAAAACCAACACCTCATTAATTTGATTCTAAAAGACAAACATGCTTTGCAGAACAGGTCTAAGAGCCAACATAGGGCCTCTCGCCAGAGATTGGCTGGCAAGTGTGCAGTGCAACAGTTATTCTAACAAGTACCATGAGCCTCAGCCACGGTTGGATGCTGGCTGCGAGTAATGAGATTTAAATACAAACAAAAGGTATAGACTGGTTGGCCACCTGCAAGCCGGGCATTAAAGTGTGGGATACACTTACACAAGAAAAACCCTCATAACAAGCACAGAAGGCAGCAGACCCACAGTACTTGGCAAGATGCCCATCGTTATACTTACTGGAAAATGAGGTAGAGAAACCTGCCCGTTGGCTTTGACGCTCCGATGCATTTCGCGTTGAATCTTTTTTTTGCTGCTCATTCTGTATGGAGGGATCCCATCTCTGTAAAGAGAAACACAACGCACGTATTAGTCCAAAATTATCTTAAAATGGCCAGTCAGCAAGACAAACGATGGGCACGAATTTTAAATGCTTAAATACAAAGTATTTTACAAAAAAAAAAGATTTCTAGCAATGGAAACTAAAGGGGATTTTCTGCAAAAGCCATAGGTGACAAGTTCACCCATGGGGAGGGGTAAGTATTACATTTTGATCTATACATTGGGCTAATAAAATCACCAATGAAATGTACAGATTTAATGTTTTAGAACCTTACAGCAAAAATGGTAACAACAGGGGATACATTGTATCTGCATAATCAGTTTGCATTGGATCTCTGCGCTGATCGAACTGGATGACCTTTGGTGGTAACATGTACGGGGAGAGGGTCTTGCAAGCGTTGCCTTAAAACATGGGTCCTAACAAAATTTTTTGGTAATATATGAGGATTAAAAGAAATCTTAAAACTTACCGGAAGTATTATAAATACTAAAATACAGAACTTTATATATAGAGATGGTTCTTATGCTCAAATAATGTAGGTTTTCGTAAAGCGCGGAATTTGATGGCGCTATATAAATATCATAATAATAATAATAAAGGGGCAGGCATGCTTTAAAAGTAATTTGAATTTAACTCAGGCACAGTAATAATCCGTACGCTGGGAGTAAATATAGAATTAACCACAGTTTACGTCCAAATTGCCTGAAAACAATCGGAGACGGACCCTACCTTGTTAATTTTGGCCTATTTGCCTGCTTTGATAAATCACCATTTAGAGAGCGAACACAGCTAGATTATAACAAGGGTGGTTGTTTTTTAACGGTAGGTAACATGTCGCTGGGCTCAGACAGGGTAACGAGACAAACACAACATTGGGCTGGCCTCCCTGGCTTGAAAACAGGGAAAGGGGGCCAATTAGACACTTTTCAGAGCCTGACCCAAAGTGTAATAGTTTCACAGCAGCTTTGAAATCAGATTCAGTTGCATCTGAATACAGTCCCATCTTCATTTGGCACGAACTTCATAACAAGCCTGTGATCTCTTAACATCAAAAGCCTAGTTTGCAAGATAAGGTAGTGTTTGAAGTTCAGCGCTCAGCCTTCCCCAAGCGTCCGCCGCGCCCATAAATAAAGGATCGGAGAAAGGGAAGAGCTTACACTATAATAGTCTGGAGGGGGGCTGGATGTGATGAGAAGGTTTACAGCTATTAATAAAAAATATATATATTAAATAGGAGGGGGAATAAGATTGCATTGGGCAATCTGTAGAAATGGGAGCCACTCGAAAGTTCCTCAGGCTACATACATTTACTCCACAAAGGGCAATCAGACCGCATTTAGTTGGGATTATAACACTCCTATCACCTTTAGCCAGCCAGAGTTTGTATGTAAGTTTAATTTATATAGCGCTAACAGGTGTACTCAGCACTTTCCAGGTTACATTACAGTAGAGGGAGGTACAGTAAGTGCAGTAGGTATACAGTGTATGTATATTTTATTTATATAGCGCTAACAGGTGTACTCAGCACTTTCCAGGTTACATTACAGAAGAGGGAGGTACAGTAAGTGCAGTAGGTATACAGTGTATGTATATTATATTTATATAGCACTAACAGGTGTACTCAGCACTTTCCAGGTTACATTACAGTAGAGGGAGGTGCAGTAAGTGCAGTAGGTATACAGTGTATGTATATTTTATTTATATAGCGCTAACAGGTGTACTCAACACTTTAGAGGTTACATTACAGTAGAGGGAGGTACAGTAAGTGCAGTCGATATACAGTGTATGTATATTTTATTTATATAGCATTAACAGGTGTACTCAGCACTTTACAGGTTACATTACAGTAGAGGGAGGTACAGTAAGTGCAGTAGGTATACAGTGTATGTATATTTTATTTATATAGCATTAACAGGTGTACTCAGCACTTTACAGGTTACATTACAGTAGGGGGAGGTACAGTAAGTGCAGGAGGTATACAGTGTATGTATATTTTATTTATATAGAGCTAACAGGTGTACTCAGCACTTTCCAGGTTACATTACAGTAGAGGGAGGTACATTAAGTGCAGTAGGTATACAGTGTATGTATATTTTATTTATATAGCGCTAACAGGTGTACTCAGCACTTTACAGGTTACATTACAGTAGAGGGAGGTACAGTAAGTGCAGTCGGTATACAGTGTATGTATATTGTATTTATATAGCGCTAACAGGTGTACTCAGCACTTTACAAGTTACATTACAGTAGAGGGAGATACAGTAAGTGCAGTAGGTATACAGTGTATGTATATTATATTTATATAGCACTAACAGGTGTACTCAGCACTTTACAGGTTACATTACAGTAGAGGGAGGTACAGTAAGTGCCGTAGGTATACAGTGTATGTATATTATATTTATATAGCACTAACAGGTGCTCAGCACTTTACAGGTTACATTACAGTAGAGGGAGGTACAGTAAGTGCCGTAGGTATACAGTGTATGTATATTTTATTTATATAGTGCTAACAGGTGTACTCAGCACTTTACAGGTTACATTACAGTAGAGGGAGGTACAGTAAGTGCAGTAGGTATACAGTGTATGTATATTATATTTATATAGCACTAACAGGTGCTCAGCACTTTACAGGTTACATTACAGTAGAGGGAGGTGCAGTAAGTGCAGTAGGTATACAGTGTATGTATATTTTATTTATATAGCGCTAACTGAGTACACCTGTTAGCGCTATATAAATAAAATACAGTAGAGGGAGGCATAGTAAGTGCAGTCTGTATTCAATATGTACGTATATTTTATTTATACATCATTTACATGTTTATTATCGAACAAGCCATTAAACTTAGTGATCAAAGTTCTAGGCCCAACTCGTAGGACAGACATTGGAGGCGTCTTTTTAAGAGCCACTGCGGGAGACAAATCTCTCATCTCTGAGAATTCTGCCCAGGTCTGTAAAGGGTTTAAATCCCCTTTACTGGTTTAATCAGACAAGAGCAGCGAGATCTCTCTTTCAAATGCAGCTTAAAAGGGGCGACAGGGGGTGGCGGGGGGGAGATAATCTATTCAGGACTGGTTGCTCTGATCCCAATCCCTAGACAATGCTATTTAGTGATCTTCACATCCCATCTGTGCTCTGCAGGCCCTGCGTAGTCTCACTCTGCAATCCAAAAGGGTGAGGGACTGATTTCAGAATCTGCTTTTATACCAGACAGGGGGTCAGGCAACTTTCAAACAGTTCTGTTTTTTTATGTGCATTAAATCTGTTTTTTCAAAAACGCCGATCTGATCTTGATCTAGTGATGTGGCAATTTGTGTGGGTAGAAATTAAGCAATCAAAGAGTTTATTCATTAAACTCCAAATTGTGGCAAATTAAAAACTGAATGGAAAAACGTAGGGCATAAACAGCTAGTCTAGGAATAGCTATTAACTATTAAACCTTTAATTTGGAGCCAGGTTAATAATCATGTCAAAGATATTCAGTAAAGTGTCAATTGCCAGGAATTTAATAGAATTTAAATTCTAGGCCAGACTAGCTAAAATTGAAAAATTCTCCAAGTAAGTATGTTGTCGGTTTGACTATTTTTGTCTAAAATTTGAACTTCACTCTGAATCACAGACAAGTCATACTATAGTGAACAGCCCTGAAATAGTTCTGCATGCGTCGCCTATGTACTATGTGAAGGAGAGAATGCTCTCTCCAACCTCAAAAATACAGGTCCCCCCTCCCCCATTACACACGACAAGAGCGAAAAACTCAATTTAGGATAAAATGCAAAAATTTGCATTTGTAATATACAAGGTTTTTGGGACAATATTTACATTTACCACAATTCACTGTTCAGCGAATAAACTAACTTATTCTAGTCTAGGCATAGGCAACCTTCTGCACTCCAGATGTTTTCGACTACACCTACCATGATGCTTTGCCAGCATTATGGGTGTAAGAGCATTATGGGGGATGTAGTCCACAACTTTTGGAGTGCCGAAGGCTGCCTACCCCTGTATAATCTAGTCTATCAATCAAACAAAAACAAAAAAATGACCTTCAGCTGTTTGTACAAAGCAGTGTGTTTGGGAAAAATCCAGTGAGTTTCTAAAAAAAATTATTATTTTTTTTAATTATGTGTATAAACCGCTACAATCACGGTTCGCTAAATGGAAGCATAAGATGAAACTAATCAAATTTGGCAAGAAAAGGAAAAGGTTTAGTGTAAATAAAATAGGTCTATCCACAGGAGGGGGGGGGATGTAGTTCGAAGCTCTGATCACAATCCTATTATAGTGATCTTGAAGGATTATATGTTAACACCCCACAGAGTCTGCATCCTGGAAGAAATTCGTTTTTTTCTTCTTCTTTGCAATTAGATGTCAATTGGTCAGTCTCGGTGACAATCAGATATAAGCAGGGCTATAACTCCCATTATCCTCATCCAATATCTCAACCTGCTATGTTTAAAAGTGAAGGCCTTATAGGAGGAGGAGGGAATGCATGTCCTAATTAACATGCAAAATTAATATGCAAAACTGAATATATTCTTAGTATGAGCACGCATGCACACACGTGGTTTGCACAATTACTTACACACTGCTGTCAGTCATGGACATCGAATCATCCGTCAGAGCGTCACTTGAAATCTCGCTTTCATTGGCGCTGGTGGCCGGCGCAAAAACATATCCAGAATTCACATGATAGGGGTTGACCGGATCCGTCCTCTTGTAGGCCCTGAGAAAGAGAGAAACCCAGTTAAAGTAAGATGGCTAAGCTTGAAATGAACTGTCTGAACACCAACGACCAGCAACATGTTAGACAGGAACTGACAATTTCACATCAAGTTCAATTTTTTTTAAAGAATCAACAATAAATAATGAACCGATCAATTCAAATCAATAAATAAATAAATGTACAACATGTATTTACGCCTTGAATAGCTCCTGGAATATTTTTGGGAGTGAGACCTACACAATTATATATGCCCTAATTATCACGGAGAGTGGGCCAAGGTATAACATGATGGAGGTACAGTCAATCTCATGTTAACCCTGTCTCTGCCAGGACATCAAATCCTTAGCACACGACAATCGTGAATTTCTTGAACTGCTATTTTATTCCCTCTGGTGAGAGTCTATTCCATTCATCCTCAAATTTTTCAGAATTATGGGCCACTGGATCCTACAAGCAATGTTGGTTTCTTTTTAAACCATTTTATAAGGCGACAAACGGTCTCAAGACCCTCCTCACAGTCATCAGAGTTATCATTATATACTTATATACTTTAATTGGTCCATATAGTACCTTTTAGAATCCATTGTGATAGCAGCAGGTGTAATCATGTATATTACTAGTCCTAACATACAATGGCTTTAAATTTTGTGCAGGGAATCTGATGGTATTTACCCATGGACCTGAGACATCTATTATGGGTCAACTAGGAACAAAATGGCTGCCACAAAACCCTTGAAAACAAGTTACACCAGAGACAATTGCCCCAGACTCTTGAAGACCTATTACACCTGCCTTTCCTCCATGATTTGTAATAAGCATCCCATTATAGCAACTCCAAAATTTAAGAAAGTCATTAAAGGTCCAGGACAAAGGGTCGACCTTTGCGGCCTCCATACAAGAGTACAGAAGGTCGCATCAAAACACATTTTCATGGTATATTCCTAGCAAGCCCTCCTGCTAGTAACACCATATATTTTTGGCTGATCTCCTTCCTCCACTCCTGCTAGGTCACATTCTTAGAGCCTTAAACTAGAGAGGTTTCGTCTTCAGGAAGGAGAGAGAGACAGAATGAGACCTCCATTACTGACAGAGACCTGTCAAGGTAAGCCATGGTTAAAGCACTAGGCCTCACCCCATACTTCACCCCTGCACTGGGGGCCTTGTTAGGCTGATCTAGGTTCTCAGCCAAAATAATATTTCCCAGGAGGTACCAGAGTAGCAGTACTCTGCTACTTGGCATCTCTTCAGGACCCCCCCCCATCAATTTCTTTCCAAAGGAAAGGGCAGGCATATCCCAAAACCAGAGGTTTCTATCATAGGAATCCTATATGGCAATCATTAACATGTAAACATTCTGATGGGCTATGTTATAAACATTATAAACCATACTACTGGGTCGGAAAACATGGAAGCCAACGTGAGCTTGACAACCGATTACAACTGTACTTGGAGACAATCGCAAGCCTTGCCCTCAACCCCTGGCATTTAAACAGTTACACGTTGACCAAGCTACCCGGAACCCAACGGTTAAATTAGGCTTTCTTTGATCTTTCAAAAGAGCTTTATAGCCCTGCGCCCGGAATACTCAGCACAGCTATATAAAGGTTTATACCATAGAGCAGATCACAGAGAGATGACTGCCATGCAAGGCTTCCCACTTCAAAGTCCATCACTTTACAAGAAAGAGATTCATTCTAATTAGACGCTTCCTTGATGAATCCTTTTAACCCGTTACTGCCAAGTAAGCTTAATCCCGTCAAGGACTGGTCAAACCGAGGTCACAGAAGAATGGAACTGCCAAGACCTGTTTAATACAATGAGAGCTCTGAGCTCTTCAATTAGTCCATCCTTTTGGATTTCTAACCTAGTCTTCAGAAATCTGTACTTTATCGTACATTAAACAAGAGGATCTACTGAGATTCAATATCAACAGCCACCAAAATTCACATTTACCATGTCGTAGAAATTGTTTAGATCCCTTGAGGGCAACCGACATGTCAGGTATGTCACAATAGAGAGATTTTCTTTGACCTCTCAGTCAATCAGACATTAAATCAATTTCACTGTAAACAATATGATAAAGTCAAAGGCCAAAAATATAGATGGTGCACAAAACAGATGTACGCGGAGGTAGATCTAGCAACAGGTGATGCAAACATAAAAGGACATTTAAAAGACGGGCTGAGTGAACTTGCGGTTGACAGTGTTAGAGTTGTATAATTTTTTTAAGGCGTATTAATATTAGATCTAATGACGTGAAAGGTATAAGGTAAAGTAAGATTGAGAGTGAAGAACAGATTGCAATATTTTTGGCTTATATAATAAACTACATATATTATTCTGAATTATTGTAGGCAATTTATTATGTCAGAATCCTGCTCAGAGCTTTGAGAGAAGAAGCCCCCCCTACAACATTAAGGCAGAGATATATCGACGACATGACTGGAAGTACTGCTAGATTGCAAGCTCTTTGTATTGTGTATAATGTGAAGATGTGCATGACAGATTATGTAAATAGCTGAACAGCTCACATTCCACCAGCAGAGGGCGGTCTCTGACGCCATAGAAGTTCAGCCCGGGTCAGTAGGACGCCAGATTTAACCAACCACCAACATCTAACTACAAGCATGTTAATGAATGGTGTATAATATCGCCAATTATATCACATTCCAGGTAGATTAATACAGGATAATTAGCTAAGATCTCTTTGAAATGCTAAAGACTGCATTTCGATATCATATCAGCAGCAATACATATTAATATAGAGCATGACCATTAATTCTGGTTTAAATTCCGTAGTGCATAGTAGTAGGGGGCATGACCACCAACTCAACTATCAAATGACTATATCAGTGAGTGGAGGCATTTATAATGGGCAGTTCTGTGGAACATATCTAAATGTTGAACAATCACCATGGAAACCAATGGAATGCGTCCGAAGATGGCTCTACGTTTTGCTTTTTACACATAAAACGAAACATATATCTAGGATAAACCAACAAAAAAATATTAAATCTTATATTATCTAAATAATTTTATGCCAACGTAAAAACATAAAATAGGTGGACGAATGCTTAAAAAACTGTACTACAACAAACCGTGCATTATTTTTTGCCCCAGATCTGTCAGATGACCAGCTACCATGGTGCAAAAGGCTTACATTACAAAGCATTTCATTGACGTGTAATAAACGTTATAATTAAAGAACAAATCTGCACAAAGATCCTGAAAAGAACACAACTATCTCACTAGATACAAAATAAGTCCACTGAAAGGCATCACTGCCTGCAAACATCGCACAATAGGATGAGATGGCCAAAAGACATTGCACATAAAGTTGGATAGGCTTACCTGTATGCGATGTCTACGGTCTCCTTTGCTCTTGAACTTGTTGTAGCCCTTAAGGATTTGCTGGACAGACCCACCAAGCTCTTGTGTTTTAAGTCCACACAGTTCCACTCCTCCTCTTCATTCAAGGTTGGTAGATATCCACTGTCAACCTTTAAGCTCCCTGGCCCGATGTTGCTGAAATACGCTGTGTTCTCTCCACCTGTCCTTACGTACTCGAGGTATATATCGGAGGTCAAGAACATCTGGTAAGCATTGTCCTCCATAAGTGCCTGGACCTCAGACTGAGCTTGGTCGAACATCGTAGAGTCTATCTGCTGTCTCTTGATGGAATCCTTAATAAAGACTTTGGTGGGTGGTTTTAACTGTTTGGACACAATGCCGTAGTTTTCAATGTATCGTTTATGGATAGCTTTGGCGACTCTCACTGTTTTGCCATCCTTTAGGTCCATTTGCCTGAATCCATTGCATGCAAACCAGAAGTCTAAGGAATCCACACATTTTTCCCTGTCCAGAAAGGTCCTAAAAAGATGAGCTCCATCCTGATCATCCAATAAGGAATGCAATGACTTGGTCCATCTGACCAAAGGCGAATCAGGGGACGCGCTGCCTTCTGGTTCGCCCAAGCCATCGTCGTTCCTCTTAGGTTTGGATGAAAGGGACATAGACTTTGATCTTTGGCTTTTTGTCTGAAGTTGGCATGATGTCTGCCCTTCTTGCCCGGGCACCGGCGGACGTGGGGCGTCTTCCCTGAAACTGCTGCTGTGATCTGGGAGGTGAGTCATCAAGAGAGCACTAGTCATATTGTATGTTTTAAATTCCACAGTAATCTGCTATCCCTCTCAAGTCAGCAGGGGATCCAGAAAGCCTTCTTCCCTCTGTAAATGAAAGAAAGTATTGATCTTAATCAAAACCAGGTCCGCCCAACATCAAAGAAACAGTAAACAGGCTTTTCAACTTCTCTCTGCCACAAAGCTGCGAGCTACATACAATGCAAATCAGTAGTGCAGCATTAGATCTATTGCAGCTGCAATGATACCGGGTTAACCCATTAGTTCACGGGGCTCGTTTAACCCCTTAAGGACCAAGATTCTGGAATAAAAGGGAATCACGACATGTCACGTGTCCTTAAGGGGTTAATAGAGTAACAATGTATCTGACAACAGAGCATGTTGGGAGACAAATACACAGAGACATGCAGACATTGTAATACCTACTGCTCAGTTCTGCAAAAAAAAAAAAAAAAACATACAGGGAGGGGGGGTATAGCAGTAATAGCCAACCTTGGCACTCCAGATGTCTGTGAACTACATTCCCCATGGAGCCCTCAGGCTGGCTGAGGATCATGGAAGATTTAGTTCACAGACACATTGGGTGTCAAGGCTAGCTATCACCGACACAGAGCGATAAAAAATGACCCATTGGATCCTTATGGAAAGGGACACTGGGAGAGTGTTGGAGGGGGTAAGGGGATAAGCTAGCAGGTGAAATTCATTTTACACCAATCTCCTCCCCAAAAAGCGAACGCCCCTCTGTAGGCATCTGTTTTCCATTCCCAGATTAAGATCACAAGGAAATTCCCCTGTAGCAGAATGTAGCCTGAGTTCCCCATCCAATGGCTTGATGTTCAATACAAGTAGGGCATCTGTGGGCTTTAAAGAATAATTTATAGCTGTGCACGGAAAACTCCAATTCAACGTGAAATTAAACCCTAAAAACACACACAGAATATATGGTACAGGGACATCTGAAACCCCTTCATAACACTTCACAGGATATCAAAGGATTTGGGTACCCCCCTTTCATGAAGGAGTTAAAATTAGAAAACCAATGTTTGGTGGGATCCGCTCAAAAATAAAATCTACATTAGATCTATCCTGATGATCACATCTAAGTGAAAAGCCCACCATTAACATGTAAGCAAATTGAAAATAAAATAAAAAGTGTCCCTCTAAATCCACTAGCTTATAGGCTTCACAAAAACAAACATTCTACCAAGAAACCAAAATTAAAGGAAAATCTAAAACAACCAAGAAAAAAAAAAACAACACATCAAAATATCAGCCCATCACTGCTCATTATTTACCCAACTTCTAAAAAGAAAAAACAAATATTGCAGAATAAGCCCAGAAAAGCAGATAAATACCTCCAAAAAATCCCACCACTGCAAGCCCCCGGGCACAGCCCCCATGATGGGCAGCAGGGGGACACAAACAAGTTGTAGATTAGAACTGGGTATGCCCAGTGCCCCTGTGGCACAATTACCTGGTTCCATGCACACCCATGTCTGTCTTCTGAACATCAAACCCCAAAGTTATCAATCAATGCAGCTCCCACATCCTGCAAGGTACATCTCCCACCAGGGGCTACTGGCTGTGGCTTACAGTCAACCAGAATGGCAACACCTAGCCCTCATGTCACTTGCTAGCTTTTTGGAATCCTCTGTAGCAACTGACACCAACCCAGGCATGCAAGGCTTCTTCACAGATCACAGGGGGTGTAGATGTGTTGGGGAGGGGCTGGAGGAGGAGGGTGGGCACACAGAGGGGATGCAGTGAGAGATCTGTCACATAAAAAGGCCATTCAGGCAGCCACCCCCTGTGCCCAGCTTCTTACCATTCATCCAGGGGAGCTGAGAAGGTCCCCAATGTGTCCCCACACTGTGCAGTGAGACCCAGAGCTGCTGCAGCATTACATCCATATGAAGAGGAGACACTGGATGAAGAGCCAGAATATGTGTTTCCTTGGCTTTCAGGCTGTCTCCAGAAGATGGGATCCCTCCTCCCCACTCACTCCTCCCCTCCCAGAGCAGGTCCTGTTTCAAGCAGTCTTTGCTTGCACCAAATTTCCTGTGGGTTCAGTCCAACACAAACTGAACATCAAAGGGTGTGTGTGTCCTGGAAGGCAAATAAATGTGTGATTCATCTCAGCCTTCCACATGAATCAAACCCCCTCTCTCCATCCTGCCAGTGTACACTGTGTACTTTGCTGGATCCATGCACTTTCCATGCATGGCTGCTATTTATAAATGCATGTTAAATGCAGAGCAGTGCTGGGGTAGAATTATATAGGGCTGTGCAGTGATGCAGTGCGTGGGGTAGAATCATTCAGGGTGCAGTGAGTGAGTCAGTGCATGGGGTAGAATCATTCATTGTGCAGTGAGTGATGCAGTGTATGGAGTAGAATCCTTCAGGGTGCGATGTATGGGGTAGAACCATTCAGGGTGCAGTGTGTAATGCAGTGCATGGGGTAGAATCATTCAGGGTGCAGTGAGTGATGCAGTGTGTGGGGAAGAATCATTCAGGGTGCAGTGAGTGATGCAGTGTGTGGGGAAGAATCATTCAGGGTGCAGTGAGTGATGCAGTGCGTGGGGTAGAATCCTTCAGGGTGCAGTGAGTGATGCAGTGTGTGGGGTAGAATCATTCAGGGTGCAGTGAGTGAGTCAGTGTATGGGGATAGAATAATTCAGGGTGCAGTGAGTGATGCAGTGTATGGGTAGAATCATTCAGGGTGCAGTGAGTGATGCAGTGTGTGGGGTAGAATCATTCAGGGTGCAGTGAGTGATGCAGTGTGTGGGGTAGAATCATTCAGGGTGCAGTGAGTGATGCAGTGTGTGGGGTAGAATCATTCAGGGTGCAGTGAGTGATGCAGTGTATGGAGTAGAATCCTTCAGGGTGCGATGTATGGGGTAGAACCATTCAGGGTGCAGTGTGTAATGCAGTGCATGGGGTAGAATCATTCAGGGTGCAGTGAGTGATGCAGTGTGTGGGGAAGAATCATTCAGGGTGCAGTGAGTGATGCAGTGCGTGGGGTAGAATCCTTCAGGGTGCAGTGAGTGATGCAGTGTGTGGGGTAGAATCATTCAGGGTGCAGTGAGTGATGCAGTGTGTGGGGTAGAATCATTCAGGGTGCAGTGAGTGATGCAGTGTATGGGTAGAATCATTCAGGGTGCAGTGAGTGATGCAGTGTGTGGGGTAGAATCATTCAGGGTGCAGTGAGTGAGTCAGTGTATGGGGATAGACTAATTCAGGGTGCAGTGAGTGATGAAGTGTATGGGGATAGACTAATTCAGGGTGCAGTGAGTGATGCAGTGTATGGGGTAGAATTATTCAGGGTGCAGTGTATGGGGTCGAATCATTCAGGGTGCAGTGAGTGATGCAGTGTATGGGGTAGAATTATTCAGGGTGCAGTGAGTGATGCAGTGTGTGGGGTAGAATCATTCAGGGTGCATTGAGTGATGCAGTGTATGGGGTAGAATCACTCAGGGTGCAGTGAGTGATGCAGTGTATGGGGTAGAATCATTCAGGGTACAGTGAGTGATGCAGTGTGTGGGGTAGAATCATTCAGGGTGCAGTGAGCGATGCAGTGTATGGGGTAGAATCACTCAGGGTGCAGTGAGTGATGCAGGGTATGGGGTAGAATCATTCAGGGTGCAGTGAGCGATGCAGTGTATGGGGTAGAATCATTCAGTGTGCAGTGAGTGATGCAGTGTATGGGGTAGAATCATTCAGGGTGCAGTGAGTGAGTCAGTGTATGGGGTAGAATCATTCAGGGTGCAGTGAGTGAGTCAGTGTATAGGGTAGAATCATTCAGGGTGCAGTGTATGGGGTAGAATCATTCAGGGTGCAGTGAGTGAGTCAGTGCATGGGGTAGAATCATTCAGGGTGCAGTGAGCGATGCAGTGTGTGGGGTAGAATCATTCAGGGTGCAATGTTATAACTGTGTTGCTGCCACTGTTACTCTGTATTGAAACCTTATCAAAAACAAACAATCTCAGTCAACTCCCTGAGGCTTTGGGACGTCAGGCGTGTGTGATCCAGCCGCCCCAATCACACTGCGACCCCTATACCTCCCCCACCACCCTGCCTTAAAGAGACAGAACCCAGCACTGCCAGAGTAACTGCACAGGGAGATATTTTCAGAATGCATACACGATTACATACAGGTAGCTAAATGCATAGAAAACAATGCATGTTGAGAACTCATAATAAATATTGGGTTATAACATATAATGCATGCTGTAATGCTGTGGGCACAAGAGCTAGCAATCGCATGACTATATATCATTTCATTTGAAAGACATAATGTTTATCGGTGTAACTTGTTCCATTTTGAGACCCTGTCCCCAGGAGCTTGCAGTCTATTGCTATAATGAGACCCTGTCCCAAGGAGCTTGCAATCAATTGTTATAATGAGATCCTTTCCCAAGGAGCTTGCAATCTAATACGAGATCCTGTATAGAGAACTTGCCAACTAATAATATAATACAAGACCCTGTGTCAAGGTGTCTATTTGTTTTTATATAGAAGACACTGTCCCCAAAGGGCTGACAATCTAAAGAAATAATGGGAGCTGAAATTCCTTTAGGAAACACAGAGCTTGGATAAACTGGCTGTCCGGGTACTTGAAGGAGCCCTGGTAATATCTCTAACCCTAGCACCCTGAATCCACGGCTGTCTGAGCATACTGGGTAATGTATTCCACAAACATCTGGATGCCAAGGTTAACCATCAAGGCACTGGCTAGTAGAAGCTGTCTGGTGTCAATATAGGTGCAGACAGACTGAACATAGATCTTACAGAATTAGTGACACTTGCTAATCTTATGTCTTAACCAGATCAAAGACTCATTATCAGCAGAGACAACACAATGCATGTTTTCTTTCCCTTTTCTCAAATTAGATCAATTAATAGTCTTCCTCTATTGGCGAGTCTTTTGTTTTCATCTGATGGTTAGGTCCCTGTGGTGTGGGAGCCCCCGGGGGAGGGGGTTGGGGTATAGATCTTCCCTTGTCTTTGGAGAGGAATATATTATAATTATTAGCATTTATTTGAGAAGCACCAACAGGTTGTGTAGCGCTGTACAACTGGTAAGCACACGCACTTAAAATATTGGAACAGATGGAAAGAGAGGGGAAGGAGAACTTTTCTTTTAGGAATTTACAATCTAAATTATGACAACTATTAAAAAAAAAAAAAACAACAACAACAACACAAAACGCAGAGGGGTATTTTCTAAACTCAGAATTGTAGCAAACCTCAAATTGAAATAGCAAAATTCTCCAATTTAGCTATAGTCACAGCAGGATTATTCACCTAGTTGAAGTTGACATTTCAGTAAATACCAGTTGAAGCTTGACCCTTCTCTTCGCAGAAACCCAAACCTTTAGATGTTACTTCCTAAACTAGGATTTGTGTAGAAATTGTGAAAATTGGATAAAGGTGTATAGATCAGAGTGAAAACGCCTAAAATGCCCAAGAGACGTCTACTTAAATTTCAATCAGAATATCCAGAGCATCGTATAAAAAGCCTGTAACGACAGGAGAACCATTACTGGTGCCATTGTATAAATGATTTATTGAGGACAAGTTAAACAATGGTAAAACAAACTCTCAGAGACGGTGGCACAAACTGTACAGGACAACAATGGCAGGGGCACCTAACGTGTCAGATTTGCACTTTAGATGTTTGGTCACTGTAATATATTTGCCGGTGTCACTTGTGTCCTTTAATAGGAAGAATTAAAAGTGAATATCACATTTAAGGCCAAAGTAGCCGAAATCAGAGCAAAGCTGATTTGGAGATTTTTTTTCAGTATGGCTACTTTGACCTTAAATTTAAAATTAAACTTTAATTCACTTTGTGAATCAGAGCGTTCTCTATTTTTCTCTGGAAAAGAATGGACGCAGTAACATTACTTGTTCCGATTGTGACCTGTGCATTAAATATACTGTAAACATGCTCTTGCACTGTACTGTACAGGAGAATTTGCACTTTATTTGACTGGATAGTTTGGGTCACACAAGAACTTGTGCATTTTACCGAGTTGACAACATTTCTCTCTATTGGTGTAATTCCGTAAAATGTGTATTGCAGAGAATTCAAAGTGAAATTCAACAAACATTATAGATGACTTTTGGAGTTTGACATTTTTGGGCTATTTTGGTCTAAAATTCACTTTGAATTCCCAACAATTCACACTTTAGAGAAGAGCACTGATTGTAGCTTTTGAAGTTTTTTATTTTTTTTTCAATTCCTGACACGGCAAATTCACATCTAAAAAGTGACACTAATAATAATAATAATGACTGCTTCGGTGTAAATGCCCTCAGGCCTACTCGAAGTTGCCAGGGGCTGTTGGTACCTGTTACTGGTAAACAGAACGCTAACCTGGGTTTCTGAATTTGGGAAATCTCACTTACTCTGCTTCCCAAAACTCCTTCCGTGGAGATTGGACACAAATAAAGAGAAAAAGGTCAGATACTGCAGAACCTACATCTGCACAGTTCAGTGGCGTTATTATTACATCACGACCTTCGCCAATCGGCAAGATAAATTCAACCGATGAAACACTCCGTGCTAGTGAAAAGAAAGCCCACCAGTGCAATTCACAACACATATCAATATTTCGGCACATTCAGTACAGCTTGAACTAAAATCATTCGTGAGATTATTGAGGAACAGTGAATTCACCCACAGGAGTATTCACTAAGGTAAGAATTGCCTAAATTAAAAGTGAATTTCAAATTTAGCAGCTGAAATGGAACAGAGCCAGCTTAAATTGCCCCGTTACTCTGTATCAAAACCAAAATCTGACATTTAGATAAATAACTGCTTACAGATCATGTATCCTCTGATATTATATAAACCAAACCAATACGCAGCCTACTGTAACTTGTAACTTATACAGTTATAATATAACTGGTATCAAACCCGGCCTGCACACAGTCTATACATTTATACTAACAGGGTTATTTACTGAAGTGAGGATTCAAAGTGAATTTCAAATTTAAGGTCGAAATAGCCGAACAGGAATAATTCTCTAGGTCAACTATGCTTTCAGTTCGGCTGCTCTGGACTTGAATGTGAAACTCTCTTTGAATTCTCAGTTTACTAGATATTTCTGTGTGACAATCGCATAGTATGCCGTTATACTGTGACGTATTAAATCCCATTCCAACGATTCAACTAAATCATCATCTCATCAGCAGCAGTTTTTTTATTTCCAAACCCTGTCTCCATTTACCTTTTCAATATATCACAATTTACTTTAATACCGTGTATTAGAACAGTTGCTTTATAAAGCTGTATGTTTTCAAAATCAGGCTGAAATTAATGGTTAACGCATCTCGCAACATGTAAAACGCATTGGATTTTCACGCTCCGCTTAGTCAAAGAAATAAAAACATACATTCAGTATCAATTAAAAAGCTAGAAATAGTGGAGAATTGATGGAAACTGCAAATTTAGCTGAAATGGTAAAATTCCCCAATCTCCCAAGCTTTGTCATCTCAGCAATCTCGCCCTAAAACGTTCAATTCTCCACAATTCCTGAATTAGGAATGAAGTACTCGTCGTATTTTGTGTGTGATCATGTGTGTCCAATGTACGACCATGACCAAAAAAACAAAAATTAAAATACAATAAATTTAAAAAGAAATGCATGACCCAGAGATGAGTTAAAATTTGGATATTACCTGTCTTTGAAGATTTGGGTGATTTTGGTGTAAAATTCACTAATATGCAGATAAAGTCACATGCAAACTTGATGCTTTGAAGGAAGATCTGTGATCACTTATTGCTGTCAATTAACTGGTGTCCACTCAATGTAGCTTGGGGTTAAACCTGTCATGGGTCCCTTTGAAGTCATTATCCTTTTATCTATGACTGACCTGAGGAATTCCAGCACAAGGGATATAGGAAAGTGTCCACAGATAACAAGAGGGGACCAGAAGGCATGCTGGGGGCTCATACAATGCCTCGTAATTTCAAATCACTTTGTAAAAGCCCCCTAAACCGTACAGAATTGCAACACTGGGTCAAATACACTGAGGAAGAATAAAACGTATTACATTAAACGAGCAAAAGACAGGACATTTGATTAGATGCTGAAATTCAATAAACTAAATTGGTTGGAATTAGAAAATAAAAAATCTGGCTAAATATTTTTTTAATTCTCTTGAGCTGGGTAGGGGTTGAGTATTTTTATAACTGAAGCTCAGACAGTGAGTATTTTAGTTTGAAGAAAAACTGCTTAGGTCTAATCTTGATGGAAGGGAGCATAAAAGATGAATTTAAAATTTAAGGTCAAAAACATCGGTGACTTGGAGAATCTTTCCAATTCGTCTCTTTTGGCCTAAATTTGAAATTCACTTTGAATTCTCACTTGAGTGAATAGGCCTGCTCGTGCAGAATAACTGATTGTCCGGGAATCACATTCAAATTTAGTCTAGCATGGACAAGTTCGAAAAATGATCTCAGACTAATTGGCAATTGTGTTCCATTTTTGTTGATTCATCTGCACACTCCTTAATTAATATTGCCCCAAAGTCTTGACATTGCTGGTAGAATCTGATGTATAGATAAATAAACATATAAAGCCACAGTAAGTAAGCCTTGAAACATGTCTTGAATGTGATTTAAAGAACTGATTGATCAGTGTCTCTGCTGTTTAAACTAACTATTTAGTGCATTGACCCCAGAATGTCCTGATCTCAGATTTCTGTTATAGCATTATCTTCCAGCCATCAGTGATATTTACTAAGGGTGGGTTTTCAGGAATTCAAACTGAATGTCATTTAAAAAAAAAACTAAATATCCAAAGTAGAAATCTTGTGTAAGTCAGCTATATTTTCGATTAGGTGATATTGGCCTAGAATGTCAAGTTTTGACATTGCGTCAATTCACACTTATTAGAACCCTTCAAGCAAGAAAATCGCTACAGCTGTTGTTGCGTTGGTTATGGTTCCCCCTTCCCAATGTAAAGAGCCAAACTGCTTGGGACTTATTATTTGGGATCCACTGGGCGCCACTCCCTGCATGTACTACTTCCTATGGAGAGCTGTGAGAGCTGTGTGTCCTCATTAGCTGATAATGATCAGCTGTCGACCTCAGCCAATCAGCTAGCCCTGCGTAGCAGGAGCGCAAAGGGAAGCTCCTACTTACCAGAAATTCCCGGCCCTCCACATGAAATAACGGAGGCGGGGAGCAATGCCCGCCAGACCCCAAATAAGAAATCAAATGATTCTGAAACTGCTTGATTACTTACAATGGGGTAGTTCAGGAATTCAAGGTCACTCTTGGCCGCAGTGAGCTGCAGTGGTTATGGTGCTGTGGCTATCCCTTTAAGATCTTAGAGTACTAAGAGATTTATTTGTTAGACCAAAACAGCAGAGATATGGAATTTTCTATGTTTGATAATTTTGTTCTAAATGTACACGCCCTTCTCAGTTCCCCACAATTCTTGGCATAGTGAACCCTTAGAATAACTGGTTTGAGCAGGGCCCTCAGCACCTTCTGTTCCTAAATGTCCAACGCGTCTTGCTGCAACTGCTTGTTTGTAATTAGACCCATTGTACAGCGCGTCAGACTGTGTTGGTGCTTTTTATATAATAACAATAAACTCCAAATCATTTTAGGCCAAGTCTGTTACATCCACTGTTGTTTGAAACGGATTATACTTTTAACAGCATCAAGTCTGTTGTGATTAAAATATCCACTCGCACTTAGAGTCTTATAGATTTTTGGGACAGCGTGGAGCCGGGGTATCACAGTACTTTCCCAGATACATATACTCCCAACCCCCTCCAAAACTCTCGCACCCCTCCCTTTTTCATTTAAGCATCTCTGAATAGCACAGTGGGCAAACTCCTTCATCGGAATACAAACTCCACAGTGATATAATGTCAGGAGTTTTATGTTCTCAATAGCCCAGGGCCGGCCTAGACAGGGAGCTGTTTTCCATAGGGGGAGGCGGGGGTTGGAATAAAAAAAATAAGCAACAAATTTGGAAAATAAAATAAAACAACCTTTTTTAACATGCTACTACTAATTGTGTCAAAGTTGTCAAAAATATATGTAGAAAATACAAAAAAAACTGAGTAAAAATTCGAGAACATTTAATTCTCTGCTTTGTTTTGTGAACTCTTAGGGTTAACACACTGAACACCAAATAACAGCAAAGCAAAAACAGAATTGTAGAATTCAGGCCAAAATAGCTGATTTGGAACAAATACCCCATATTTCTGTTTGCTATTTGTGTTTACATTTTGCAGTTTGGTAAATAAAGACTATTGTTGTGAAAACATGACTTGTTGTGGAATTCCCAATATCCACATTCCATTGCAAGATTGGAATATAATCTGTGACGGGATTAATGATGTTTAATATGCTACTTTTTGAACTTGGGTATTAACACAATCAGATCAGTTTAATCAGATTCTGAGAGTTACTGTGGCTAACTTCACACCTTGTTCAGTTCAGTGACTTGTTACATTATCTAATGATAATTACGCTGGGATCTGTTAACTAAACCAGGGTTTTGTGGCCAATTGACAAGGAAATGAAAACCTCAGTAAGTTAAAATGAAGATTTTCTCAAGACTCTTTTTTTCCCAGCTCAGATAATTTTTGACTAAAACAATTGCAATTCTACACAATTAACAGCCTAGTAGAAATTCACTAAAGTGTAGCTTGATAGTAATTCAAAGAGCGTTAAAATATTAGGCCAAAACTAATCTAATCCAGTGTGGACAGGGGCGGATTAACATAGGGGCTGAGGGAGTTGAAGCTCCAGGCCCATTGATAATAATAAAATGTTTTTTTTGTTTTTTAACTACTCTTTACGTGCTCTTGCATTGTGCGTAGGGAATTAAAGGGACACTCCAGGCACCCAGACCACTTCTGCCCATTGGAGTGGTCTGGGTGCCAACTCCCATCACCCTTACCCTGCAAGTGTAATTATTGCAGTTTTTTAAAAACTGTAATAATTACCTTGCAGGGTTAAGTCCTCCTCTAGTGGACAGGCACTAGAGGGACTTCCAGCTTCTTAAAACATGAAAAGTGTTTTAGATGACGCTGGACGTCCCCACGCTCTGCATGAGGACCTACAGCATTGCCGGAATCCCCATAGGAAAGCATTGAATTGCCGCGCATGTGCATTAGGTCTCTCCCGCCGGCTGATGTTGGGGTTTGAACCCCTTCAGTGGGGTGGGATGGGTGGTGGGACGGAGGAGTGCACTGCAGGATCCTGCAGTGCCAGGAAAACGGGTTTCTTTTCCTGGCACTGGAGAGTCCCTTTAAGTATGGAAACTTAAGAGGAATGTAGGGGAACAAAACTAGTGTGGATTGGCTGACAATAAATGAGTTAAGTTAAAGCTGATTTTACTCACTGTGCAAATTATCTTTCTGCTTCAATCTCTCTAACAGTGGGGAATGTCTAATTTCTTGTACACGCACTACATCCACCCTTTCTCTGTCCCAGACTGTATACCAGGAGGTTCTGACTGCTAGAAAGAAGGTAAGGAGAAGAACGAATGAGTGCTAGGGGACAGTCCTTAAAAAGCATAGAACAAGCGCATCATTAGACGTATTTGCGCCAAGCTCAGGGCGCTGTCTGCGTAGAATGACTTAAGTTAGCTAACTTACATGACTAGGATGCAGCCTGACCTTCCAATTGTTTGGGTAGACCAGACCCCTTTCTGGCCATATCCGCCCCTTTGGGCAGTGCCGGTTACGTGATTTGCGTCAGTGGCCCAACCTTTTACCCCGCCCACCGACGTCCTGTTTCACCAGATGCTGCTGTTAGGGGGTATGGAGTTGCTTGAGAAATCATAGCAAAAGATTAGCATAGGGTATGTGTTTTCTTATAGCTGCGTCCTCAGGAGTTTCTCTCCAGCCCCACCTCGACAAGATACATAAGGCTTGGATTAGTGTTTTCTGCCGATAAGATTCTGTAATTAAGCCCATCGTAATTGTCAGCACCAGGCCCAGTGTGTTCATAATCCGGCCCTGAGGGTGGATCTTACTCGGTGACTTGGGTAGGTTTTACAATTTAGTTATTTTGGCAGAAAATTCACGACGAAATTCAAATTGAAATCACTTTGAATTCCCCATGTTGACATTTTATGGAATAGCCGTAATAGAATCTCGGGCCTGAGTGAGGCAGTTTAGCAAGCCACCCCCTCTAATAGAAGAAGCCATGGCATAGAATTCTACCGGGGTCTCTCCCGTGGTATGACAGCTCGTAGCTGGGTCACAGCAGATCCAGATAACGCAGTATTCACGAAGGTCACCTTGTGTTTGTCCATTATGTTTGCACAGGTTTGTCCTTTTGATACTGTGGCTCATTTGCAAACCTTTGATCACCTTTGCCCTGGACAGAGAGGGGATTAAAATCTTGTTTTTCCAGGTGCTCCTCCAAACCTTTCAGAATTGGCCGGAGATGTTTGTATTGTGGAGTAATCCACTTAGGGGCAAACAAACAGAAGGCAAATCTATGGATGACATCAAAGCCATGCCCTACAGAGACGTCCATGGATGTCACCATTTATGGTCTATGGTCCCCTATACCAACTCATTGAGGGTTCCCTCAATTTATTAAAGTGCAATTTCTGAGTCTCATGTATGTTTTATTTTTGAAACAAAAGTAAATACAATTAACATTAAAATGTAGATTTGGAACCTTAATACAAAACCAATGTTTCTTTAGCCCCTTAAAGTGAACCTGTCAAAGCCAAAGGTACTTTTGTTCTTTTTAAAGGCCATCACATTTCGTCTATACTTTGTGTTAGCAGTTCTGCTAGCAAATGTATAGATTGGGAGAAAAACCTATTTAAAAATAGGTTGTTCTTCAAGCTGTCACTCAATTGTTCAGCATTGACTCTACGCTGAAATATTGATTGACAGGGAGAGAATAAGAGATCTCCCACAGGTGGTCCTTCAGTTCTCCACGCATAGCAACCACAGCACTTGCTCTGTGGTCGCTATGGAAACTCCCAAGCCATAGCAGGCAGGGCCAATCAATGAAGAGCAGGTGGAGTAAGCACAGACTGGAGGTGGGTGTTATAGAAGTGGACAATGTGGTGCGGGAGCAGAGGGGCAGGTAAGTCATGACAGGTTTGATACATTGTTACTTGTGTTAAATTCCCCCAAAGAGGACATGCTGTAATCTGTGTACTATTTATATTATTCACTAAAATGTGAGAAGGGATTTGCTAAATTTAGGCTAAAACAGCTGAGCAGGTAAATTAGCAGAGCTGGAATTCTGATCCAAATTGAGCTACTTGGCAAAAGTTCAGTATTTGTCTTGCAATTCATTAGTCAACTCACCTACATATTTCCCATAACCCTTCACACCTGAGCTTGCGCAATGGATGTTCTGGTGAAATTTAAAATTTCCAATTTGCGTAAATGTGGAGCCACACTGATATAGTTATTCTTTAACGTGTGAGCTCTCATCTAAGTAAATGTAATTTTTCAGGGCTAATTGTAAAGATTCTTCAAGTCGTGTATTTTTATTTGTTTAAAAAAAAAATTGGGCGTACAAAATGAAATTCACAGTTTAGTTAATAATCATATCAATATTGTATGATGCAGAACAGCAGTCTGTCGTAACCTAATAGAGATGGTCTTACATACTACTGACATAACTGGGGAGTTTAGAGACAGTTAATGCCCCAAACTGATCATCTTTTTATAATCATTACAGAGTGCTAACATAGTCAACAGAGCTCTCGATGGCATGACATCTCCTGAGACTAATAAAAAAAAATCCATATGCAAATAATTTTTTGCATTCCAATAGAATTTGCTGTCCCCATTGCTAGAGTCGTAATAAAATCGCATATTCTATGCGTGAGCTATAAATACATTTTACAAAGTGTAACAATATAAACATTTAACTCGCTTAAGAAGTTATAATCTGCTGAATGTTACGTGCCCTGGAGGAATATCTGCCATTTAAAGGACACCTGTACGCAATAGGCCTCTATAAACCTACACATCCAGTCTCTTAATGATTTAACTGCTATCTTGACAATAATTGCCCTGGTCCACATGTCAGTCTATTCTTAGGTCAGAGTTTTTGACCTTGTGCTCAGGCTCACTTTAAGACATGAAAGGGTTTTAATGGGGAGAACTGTTTATCTCTCAATCACCTTTAAGCTCCAGGCTTGGGAGCATGTGGAGCTGTGTATACAACACACGGCTAGGTGGCTACTGTTAGGCAGATGGAGCTGGGCCTGGGGCCCAAGCTGGAAGCCATCTTTACTATGACAATACTAAGCGCCATTCTGAAGGACTTTGAAGAAAAGTAGAAGTTATGTTGAGTTCCATCCCTATCACCTTCCAATTAAGTAGAATGTTAAAATATACAGGGTTATTTACGAAAGTGAGAACTCATAGTGAATTTTAAATATAAGGCCAGAGTAGTCAAACAGAGCATAGGTGACCTTAAATTTGAAATTCACTTTCAGTCCTCAATTTGGTGATTAACCCTGACAAAGGTCACATTTGTTCCTTTACCGACAACGGAACAGAAGATTTTAGACCAAAAAATCAAACTGGAAAAATATCTCAAATTAAGTATTGATACAATTACTCATTTTTTTTCTGTCCTAAAATTTACAATTCCCTTGCCCGTTTCTGCTCAAATCACAGTTTCTTTGATAACGTGTTTGTTTTCAAGTGAAAATGTATTTATAATATCTACAGATTTTCTTTCTTTCCCAGAATGCGGGAGTACACTTTTTTTTATTATCCAATGATTCTTTTCTGATAAGTGTGTAGTCAGCCAATGTATTGCTATGTGAGTAAAGTTGATTATAGAAACCAGACACAAACAATTTGGAATGGCCATTCATACATTGGGCAGCAATGTGTGGATTAATTATTCCAACTGAAATGGAATACAGTATATCTCCTACCCCTGAAAAATGTTGGCTGGTAATATGCGATAATTGAATTTTATTACATGACAGGAGGCTTCCTATTTTGCATGACTTTCTCTACTCATGCCTCCAGCAGCACAAGTCAATCATTAAACTTTTCAACCAATCATAACAATCCGCATAACCATATATAAAGCCCTGATCGTCACATGACTTCCTCTTTCTTTGCTGCTTCCAGCCAAGGCACAGGTCAGAGTATTATGCTCTCAACTGTTTTCTTTCTATAGTGCAATTTTAGCTTGTTGTCCCTTTAAGTTATCCTGTCATTGTGTCTTTAACTTCCCCTGTCTGGGGCTTTAATCTGTTCCCTCTATCCTCCCTGCTTCCCCTCAATTTCCTCTTCTCCCTGGACTGTGAGAGTTTTTCTCCATACTGCCCTGGGTTTCCCCTTCAGGGCACTGTTACTGTCAGCCTGCTTTGCCTGATTGCCCTCGCGATTCACTGCATTTTACCGCGATCGCACGGGACCAACAGGCTTGATTAAGGTTTCGAGGGGGTGGGTGGGGGGCACGAGGGGGTGCAGACCGTTACCGTCGGGCCGCGATTGCAGACCGCGTGGCAACATTTGCGCGCGAATGGCGGCCATCTTGGATTTTGCGATACCGCGAGAATTCTCGGCGGCCATCTTAATTTTGCCAGTTCGTGGACCGCTCCCCTCCACAAAACCCCTCATCAGGGGATGAGGAACCATTATCTCCACCGTCACTAGAAATCATGGGCGAATGGAGGGCAGAGGACTCCCCCTCGGAGGAGGAGGACTGGCAAGACATACCTCAGGAAGTCGGAGAATTCAGCCGAGGCCCGGAATGGGCAGGCCACTCAGGCAGCAAAAGCTCACGTAAATCGAATGCGGACGTATGCGAGGACGGGGTGTTCCTGGACGAGACGGGCAACCACATGTTCGATCCTCGCCAGATAAGGCACCCCAGATCGTCCGAATGGAACCTGCCGGACCATCTGACTCAATTTATACATTTTTGGCTGAGGAAGCCGATGGACAAGGAGGTCCGGGCCAAACTCAAAGCAGAGTGCCCGCGTCCCGTGCTTCCTGACAAGATCGCCATCACCCCAGAGTTTGACACCACAGTGGGGGTGTTTATGTTCTGCTCGGGCAGAGACCCGCGGAAAGGTGTCGAGAAGGGCATGAAATCGGTTCAGGACAAAATGCTGGACATGATAGGCCCACTGGCGAAGATCCTATACTTCGCAGATTTGGCACTTACTCAGGGGATGACCCTCGAGGCACACAACATTAGAGAATGGGCACAGCGGGCGATCTGCCTTTTAGGTAATTCTAACGCCGCCATGTGCGCAGAATGATGTAAGGCGGCCCTATTAAAGATAGACGCCAAACTGTTGGACCTGGGAAAGAAGGAGCTAGGTCCCCGGGCAGACGGGCTGCTCTTTGGAGAACCATTCCTGGCAGAACTAAAGAAACATGTTGGCCTATTCACTACACTGAATAAGGCCCAATCTTCCATCAGACAAGTTTTTCGGACCCCACAAGCAAATTGAGGTGTTTTTGGCAGGGCTGGTCGGCAGAGGGGTCGGGCCACCAGCCGCTTCTGGCCATCCGGCCCCAGTCGTCCATATGCAACACAACAGTTCTTTCCATCTGCAAGAGCCAACTTCACAAGGGGATCATTCCATACCAGAGGCACTCGGAGCAGAGGACGGGGACAATTCAACTCAGCTGAGCATGAACTGTCTTCCGTTATATCATTCAAGTATAACTGCTGGCACACTGTCCCTTTTTCCACAGGAATGGGAACGCATCTCCACAGCTGCATGGATCCTACAAACTGTGCTAGGGTACGTGATAGAGTTTACCCATACACCAGTTCAGACCAGGCGACCGTCGCCTATACGGGCGTCCGAGAGCCAGATGCGACTCATAGACACGGAGATACGAACCCTGTTCGCAAAGGGAGCGGTGGAACTCGCCACAGACGACCAGGGTTACTTCAGCAACATGTTTGTCGTCAGGAAAAAGACGGGAGACTACCGTCCAGTTATCAATTTACGAGAACTCAATGGATTTGTGGCTTATCGCCATTTCAAAATGGAAGGTATTCACCTTCTGAGGGACTTACTGAACGAACACGATTGGTTCACACGTCTAGACTTAAAAGACGCATACCTGTCGGTCCCCATGGCAAGAGAGAGTCGACCCTTCCTCCGTTTCAACTGGAAGGGCCTCCCCTGCCAATTCACATGTCTCCCATTCGGACTCAGCTCGGCCCCATGGTGTTTTACGAAACTCCTCAAACCAGTCATGGCCCATCTGAGAGGAAGGGGAATTCGCTGTCTCGTGTACCTGGACGACTTGTTGATCTTCTGCGAATCCAAATCCAGAATTCGATTTCAGACGAGATTTACCATTCACTTTCTGGAATCGCTGGGGTTTGTAGTGAACAGAGAAAAATCAGCGTTGACGTCATCCCGGGTAGTCCAGTTCCTCAGGTTTGAGATAGACTCCAACTCTGGCGTACTACGCCTCCCCGCATCCGAGATAGCAGCCATTCGGAAGGAAATTCAACGGATACTCAGGAGAGACACCATACCCCTCAGATTACTAGCGAGGATAGTAGGCCTACTCTCCTCATCAATACAGGCGATTTTCCCAGGCCCACTCCACTACCGGGCCATGCAGAGGCTGAAAGCAGGACACACATACGATCACTGGATTCCTGTCTCCGCAGAAGCTCGGACGGAACTTCGATGGTGGCTACTTCACATGGAAGCCTGGATCGGCAAAGCCATCTTCGGGACGAACCCGGACTTTGTATTGGAGTTGGACGCGAGCCTTTGGGGCTGGGGAGCTCACTGTGCCCACAGGAGGTCCATGGTCCCAAGAGGAACAGGGTCTCCACATCAACTGCCTGGAACTGATCGCGGGATCATTTGCGATTCGCAGTCTAGCCAAGGACATGGCGAACTGCTGCATCCTACTGCGCATGGACAACATCTCCGCGGTCCAATACATAAATCGCCTGGGGGGAGCCCGATCAAGAAGCCTGACAGAGGCGACGAAGGACATCTACCAATTCTGTATTCCCCGCAACATTACGATCAAGACGGAATATTTACTGGGAATCAACAACCTCACGGCGGATTGGTTTTCTCGACACTGGCGAGGCGGCAGCGACTGGTAACTGGACACGTCAGTATTTTCAGCAGTGAAAGACCTTAGGGGACCACTGGTCGTGGACCTGTTTGTGTCTCGGACGAATACACAGTTACCAAGATATTACAGCTGGCTTCCGGACACTCAATGCGAGGCGGTAGATGCCTTTCTACAACAGTGGCCCCCGAAGGGAGCGTACGCATTCCCACCATTTGCGATGATAGCGAGGGTGATCCATCGCATCAAAATGTCCAAGATCTCGATGATTCTCGTCACACCGTTATGGAAAAGTCAGGCGTGGTTTCCGGAATTATTGGCTCTAACACAATAACATCCCCTACTTCTTCCATCGTTCCCCTTCCTACTGACAGATCCGCAAGGGGAACCACATCCACTAGTGATACAGGAGAATCTGGAGCTGGTAGCCTGGAGTCTTTCAGAGGAACCTGGTCCGTCGAAGGACTATCGCAACCAGCTAAAGACCTTTTATGGGATTCATGGGCACCGGGTACCCGACGCAGTTACATATCAGCATAGAATACATGGACCCGCTGGTGTGTGGGAAGGGATGGTGATCCCTTTACAGCATCTATCCCCATGGTGGTAAATTATTTGTCACACCTCTTCACGGAGGGAAAATCCTATCGTTCCATCAACGTGGCACGATCCGCGATTTCAGCGGCACACGTGCCAATGCAAGGCTCTCCGGTCGGTCAGGATCCTTTGGTATGTCGCCTGCTGCGAGGCATCAAACTGTCCAGACCACCGGAACCTAAGTATAATCATATGTGGGATGTAGAGGTGGTCCTCAGTTTCCTTAGGAATTGGCCAGACAACGCAGATTTATCCCTACGTCAGCCAAACTCACTTTGCTTCTATGTTTGGTATCTTTTCGACGAGTTTCGGACGTGCGAGCGTTTGATGTGGACGGTTTCTCCATCTCACCAGAAGGAGTTACCTTCATGGTGTCTCGTAGAACTAAAACAAATTCAACATCTATATCTTACCCTTTTTTCCCTACGGTTCCACGTTTATGCGTAGTTTCCACACTTACTCGATATGTAGAGGTTACTGCAAACCTTCGAGCTTTTAGTAGAGGACAACTGTTGGTGTCGTACACCAAACCTTACAAACCGGTTACCACCATTACACTGGCTCGATGGGTGCGTTGGATCCTATCCTTAGCAGGAGTGGAGACGTGCTTCGGGGCTCACTCGGTTCGGGGCGCGGCCGCTTCGCGAGCGTTCTCGGCGGGAGCGTCCCTAGCGGATATCTTACGTTCCGCGGACTGGACACGGGAAGATACCTTCCGGTTATTTTATTTTCGTCAGTCCACACACGCATTTTTCTCGTTATTACCTCAGCTTTAAAAATGCAAAATAGGAAGCCTCCGGTCATGTAATAAAATTGTAGATTATGCTAACGTAGTGTACCTATAATCTTAATTTTTTTTTTTTTTTTTTTTAATTCTTTGTTTTATTGAAGCATTGTGAGGTTGTTACAGAAAGGAAGAAAAGGAAGAATAATATATCAGTGATTGTACATACATATGCAATAGTCATTAACATTGATATACATTCTCAGGTGTGTCTGCTTCATTTTATTTTTGTTAGGGTATCGCTGTGTCTGGAAAGTTAGGCACAAGTGGTTGTGGTAATGAAGTACTAGGCATAGAATTTCTACATAACAGAGTATTTGAACTGGCACAGTGTGTCATATAACGCAGAACTAGGGCTTCATGTGGGGACTGCTTTTTACTGCGCTGCACGACCTGTTGAATTACAACAACTTGGAAAGATGCTGCCACTGAAGCTTATTCTAAAGATTTTTGTTTTTTCTCCTTTGCATGTGTGTGTAATCAGCTCATAGAGCAAGATTTAGACATTACAGGAGTTAAGAGCATAGTCCCTCTTGTCTAAACAAGGGGCAAGACGTAAGCTATTATGCACATCTGTGTATTTGGACATGTATATAAGCACACTTTTATAGTAGCTTGACATTTGTGGGAGCATGCACAATTTCAAGGTTTGGAGGGTGAGTTGCAGGTTATAACGCTTAAATAAGCAAAAACATGAATATAGATTGATCTAAGCTTGTCATCCTTCAGGCTTGGTCTAAGCAGGCTACACTTACTCTTAGAAGCTACTGTAGTCTGGAGTTGCAGTGTGTTAGCGTTATTACATCGATATTAAATAAGCAGTGCTAAAGCGTTATTAATACTTGGTAAAACAGCTCCCAAGTATATCATGTCAGGCGTAGTCGATAAAACAGAATATGAGTTTAGACAATATGGATTTTAAAGAAAAACATAAGGGAAGAAAACAAACATAAGAGAGAGTACCACTGGTGAAAATGAACTGAAGAGCATATATAGCCCTAGTCCATGTGGCTGACAGGCTGCAGAGTCAGTTCAGCCTATACCCGACAGGTAATGTCCCAATAGCCAGGGAGAGTGACTTGCGCTTCCAGGCTTCAGAGGGGGTTGTAGGGCAAGGCCATTCACCGGGGTCGATGTCACCTCTGTTACCTCATTTGTGGTAGCTGGCTTACTCGTCGACAGTGACCACTCGCTTGGCGCCCGCAGCTGGTGTGATGTATGTCGCTTTACGTGCCGCCATGTTGGGGCCTTCTTCATTGCCATAGGCTGCTGCTGCAAAGTTGTAATCCGCCCGGGAGCGAAGCGTTTTGTCAGCTGTTGTGGGGCCTTTTGTTGCAGCTTTTGTGGCTTTGGGCTGAGTTCTCTGTTGGCTTTCTGCCCAGGTAAGCTGCGTGCGTGTGGTTTGGATGCTGGGTGGGCTGTTGTGCCCGACGTGGCTTCATGCACCCCTTCTCCCGCTCGCCTTCGTCCGCTTCTCCATCCCTCAGCCACCTCTGCTGCACGTGTGTCTAATTGCACCCAGAATCGGGCGAAGATCTCATCGAGGTGTAGCAGCATGCGATCAATTGCGGCGCACCCGTCTAGCGTGGCCTGCCTCGTGTCGTTTGCAGAGGGTATTCTCGCCATTTTGAGGAGGATTGCCTTGTATCAGTTTCTCGCTGTCTCCGTTATCCGCTTTCCACAAGGTAAGTGCCTGTGCTCGATGCGGACCGGGATGACCCCCACCGGTCCGGGGGGGGAGGTGAGAAGGGTTCACAGGGTGCCCACCTTCTGCTTGAGGTCCCGGAGAGCGGCCGCCTCTCCTGGACTCAGCTCTTTGTAGGCCGCAGACTTCGTTTGGTCGATCCACTTATCGTAGAGATTCGGGAGCGGTACCGTCTGGTGCAGCAGCCTCTCCCGGATTCAATTAGTAGAAGCAGCGGTCTGATAGTGTCTATTTCTGGGTGAAACACCCCGTTTTACGTCCCTAGACGTGGGAGCTCGTGCTAAACACGTCTGGGCTGCTTGGCTGCCAGGCTCCGCCTCTTAATTTTAATAATGACAGGAGGCGAGTATTTTCCCTCCCTCCACTCCCGTTTCTATGGTTTGTCAACTGTCAACGTTTCTATGGCTCAGCTATAACTGGTATAGTTTATCTGGCGGATAGGAATAAGAGGTTTGAGGTAATGGACGAATACTCATTGATATTATGGTTTAATGCTAGTATATAAAGATAGGTTACCATTAATTGTATTAAATATGGATAGATACAGTAGCAATGATATCATGTAGACATAAGTCTATTTCCATCCTCTTACACTCGTCTCTGTTTCTTGCAGCTTGATGGCCGTTATTGGCTCCGGATGGGACACACCGGCTGTTGGATCTTTCAAATCAAGTTTCATTACCGACATGAGTTATCAGTTTGAAGTTGGATTAAATTGAAGTTGGGACTCCCATGGAGCAAGTTTGGACTGTTATCTTATTATGAACTTTGGTTTTATTCCTTGGCATTATATGGACTAATCTCTCACCAAAGAAAGAGGAAGTCATGTGACGATCAGGGCTTTATATATGGTTATGCGGATTGTTATGATTGGTTAAAAAGTTTAATGATTGACTTGTGCTGCTGGAGGCATGAGTAAAGAAAGTCATGCAAAATACTCGCATCCTGTCATTATTAAAATTAAGATTATAGGTACACTACGTTAGCATAATCTACAATTATCATTGATATGAATCCCTATAAACCATTGTACACCTGTGAAGAGTGTGGGTAATATAATGGGCACCTCATTGCACAGGAGGATTGAGATAACTGAAGGAACACTGCGAGTACCATAACCACTACAACACCTTGTAGTGTCTATGGTGCCAGGAATGCCCTTGCGCTCTATCAGGGTAAGTATTTAGCTGTGAACGATTTTACAGCTTACCCTGGGAGGTTGACAGGGTATATATCCACTGTAGTGCGATGTATTTATAATGGTACTTGGAGTGTTCCTTTAACAGTGCTTTGCTTGGTAATTCCAACTCTCGTTACACAAGGGGACTTATGTGTCCAATTGTTTCTTTACCATAATCATTATTAGTACTTGGAGGCCTGGCAATCTTCGAGCTCTTGCTTTTACGTTGCAATGAAAATGCCCAATAAATCCTAATAAAATAGATCACCCCTACTTTGATTCACAGTTTAGTTTCAGTAAATGGTATCAGTTACAGAGAACAGAAGATGCAATATTTAAACAGCCCCCCACCCCAAACACAATACAATGTACATTTAATAGAAAGAAAACACAGGCCTAAAGTTTTCAGGGCAAAGCTTTTCTGTGATATCTCTAAACATCTGCTAGAAAAGTCCGGTTCCTGCAGAAAACGCTAGCTCGGTTTATCTGTCCGATTAATTTAGTGGCTTATTCAGAGGATCTAAAAGCGCAGCATGCGAGATTTGCAGTTACCAAGTTACCATACAATGCTTGGGAAGCAGCGAGGTGACCAGATTTTAACATAGGAACAATCTTCACACATGGCGTTAAAGGGAAAAAAAAAAGTTGAAGGGATTTCATGTACCCTGCTGGTGGATGGATTTTAAAATGTGTGCAATTCATCTCACCTCACTGTATCCCACGCTCTGAGCTGAATGCAATCGCCCTTTCCATCCAACTACATTCACCGCGCTCTGATCTCCAAGCAGGATATCTGATTGCCATCCCACAAAACCTTCCCTAGATCAGGGGCTCTCTGAGCAGCTTATGAAACAGGCAGTCAGAAAATGGAAATAAATGTTTGCTCTGTTTGCCTATTTACAGCAGCGTGCATAAGTATACACCCCCCTCCGATGTTTGCACATTTTGTAACATAACCATCTACTCTGAAGGTGCAAAATATTTTTTTAAATTGTTTACGGAGACACAAATGTTAAATTAAAGCGAAAAAAAATCTGGTATTTGTTGATTGCATAAGTATTCACCGACCTATGGTCGAAACTTGGTAGAATAATTTTTCTGTCCTCCAGAAATTAAAGTAAGTCTCTACCAACTGTGCACATCTGGGTCTAACATTCTTGACAATCTTTCTCTGCAAAATTGCTCAAGGTCTTCCTGGTTTGATGGGGAACGTTCTTCCAGTCTCAGACTGTCATGTTCCTGACTTTAATCCATTCCATTAGAGCCATTATCCTGCTCTCATGGATCTGAAACAGGTTTTCCTCTAAAATCGCTCTGCATTTGGCTCCTTCCATCTTGCAGACAATGACTGGTTGACCAGTCCTTGATGGAAACCAACTCCATGACATCCTTCCACCACCTGTTGTTCAGGTGCTGTTGCAATAATAATCCATGCAATAATTATAGCAATGTTCGTAAGAGCGCCGCATTAAATGCTAGGGTGGTGGTACTTGCACCCATGCAGTGAATTATAATATTCTTGGCAAGGCCTGGCTGAGAGTGTCACAGTCCACCTCATCGGTTAACTGGAACCTCTCAGTGGGTGTCCCAGCTCATGACAGACTGCTGTAAGTTGCAACATGCTGTGTAATTCCGTTCACCATTATAAACAGCGTTATAATGAGGATGACAAGGTCCGGTTATTCACCTAGATTATTAATGTTGGTGAATCGGCCACCAGACTTATATATACAATATAATATGTACCTGAAGTTTGCTGCCAGATCTGTTTCGGAGATGTGTACATAGCATTCCGGGATTGAGACATGAGCTTGGTGGAATGTGTGTGGGTGCATTTGCATCTCACAGACCGACATAGCTTTTAGTTTGTATCCCAATGCCAACAACAGATGAGCTTGAAATTTCCGTACTAAGTAAGATTTTATCTACACATTTGTTAGCAATTCAGTCTAGTCATCTAAGTCAGAAACCCCACTTCTCTAACTAAAGACCACGTATTACTGTAAAATAGTGCGGAAGAGTCATTTAAATGACAACATTAATAGTAATGACAATGCTTTAAATTGCACATGTCAGGTCAATGCTGAACGTGCCAAGTTTGGAATCATGAATACACAGCAGTTACTTTCCTCCGTTATACTGCACGGACAGCGTCTTCATGGAGGGTCTCCGGTTTTACACTATGTATCACCAGCCTCTGCACCTGCAGACATGGATGCCCCCTTCCGATACAAATAACCTTGCTTGAAAACACTTCAAGAGGCACCTCCTTCAAGATGTGACCAGTGCCAGGACATCTGTGCCCAAATAGAGTGAAATCTGCCACTTCATCCCTATATTCATCTTTAAAAGTTTGATGTGTGCCCAGGTTAGGAATAATCAAAGATAAACTGTCCCTTCATTCTGGGCACAGAGTCTACGCAGTTGGCACAACTCTCTACGGCAAGAATTGATTGACATAGGAAGGATCATATTTTTAACAGCATTTAGTAAAAAAATAAATCTCTGCATTAGCTAGCGGTTCAATGTAGAGATGATTTTTTTTTTTTCCAATTCTGTTTATTATATATTACCTGTTTGTACATATGTGAGGAACACTGATCTGTTTAATGTGACCTGTACAGCCCTGCCCAAGGTCACAGCCGTAGAGGTAAAGGTCATGAGAAGCCAGGACAATAGCTAAGCTCATTTAAACTACAGAGAGAAATGTCTTTGCAAAAGGAATAACTTGGCACAGATAGAGCTTAGAGCTACAGGAAATCCAGGAAGAAATCCCTACTTTATGTTACGCAGGACAGAGAATGGATTACAAACTGTACAAATAAAATGCCTGACCAGTTCTGCTTTATAGACCCAAACGGCAAACTTCTGTTTGTGAGCCAATTGAATTGCTGCCAGTTTTCCGTGCGGTTTACTCCAATACCATAGTTTTCCTTCCTCGCATATGTCTAAAATATAGAGGCAAAAAAAAAAAAAGACAGGCCCACAGGTGCATAATTATATTTAAAAATAGACATCCCGATCGTGACCTTATTTACAGAAAAAATATTTTATTACGCCCCACTCAGTAGAATGAGTAAGGCGATGAGATTTTATAAACGCTCCAAAAATCACTGCAGATACACCGAGCCCTCGAGATTCAGAATACTCTAAATATCTTCTTTAATGTTTTTTTAAAAAAAATGTACTTTAAGAAACAGCATGAATCAAACACTTATTATTTTGTGTAATTTAATATAACGTTTAAAACTATTTTTTTTAAATGGCATGCATTATTTATATTGAATTGAAAATTCTAATTTAATTTACCCTTGGTGTTCTCGCTAATGTGCACAAATAGTGTGCGATGATAAGAGTATATTTACAACTATCTCTTTATATACAGACCTTAAAGTGAATCTGTCATCCATTTTTTAAGTTTACCTAAATCATTCCCAAATACCTTGAATACACCATATTACAGAGGTACACAGAAATTTGATCACCATACCTCTGATCCAGTGCCACCATTTTCTCAGATTAACAGAGTCGGATAACCTATTAGGTAATTAAGGCGGCCGCCTAGGGGGTCTAGGCCTGAAGCTTCCATCTGGGTATGAGGAGGCCCTCCTGGAGCTGGCAGGGAGATCAAAAGATCTCCCTGCTTGGCTCTGTGTCACTCACTTTGCTTTAAGAGTGCCATTGCGGTCCCTTTAAGAGTGCCATGGAAACCAGTGGGGATAAATATACTTACTCATTTGGGGATGGCGAATAGCAACTCTGCATTTGCTGGCGCGAAGCCGCTGATCTCTGCACACAGAAGTTCGGATACTGCCCGCTCCAAGGGCACGTGCTTAAATAAAACTGAAATTCGTGACATCATGACCTCCCTTACAGGTTCCACGTCATCTAGACGACCCTATGCTGATTGGAGTCGTAGAGATGATGTTTACCAATCAGAACACATGTGAACCTATTTAAAAGCCTGTTTGGGCCCTATCGTGGTTTCTGTTTGGTTACACGTTTAGTGCTTCAATAGACTCTCTTGTATATTCCTGTTATTGACCCCAGCTTTGTTTTGACTTTGAGTACTTCTGGTATCCTGACTTGGCTTGTATATTGACCTGTGTATTGCTATATTCCTGACCCAGCTTGCTTCTTGTGTATCCGTATTTCTGCATTCCTGACCTCGGCTGATTCTGACTTTAATTCTATCTTTTAATACGTTAAGTGCAGCCATTCTAAGGCCCGGTAATACGGCCTTTTGAACCCTCATTTTGTGGGTATTCTCTTTCCTGTGTGTTAGGGTAACGATATCAGTGACCAGCATACCGGTATTTGAACAGAATGCCATCAGTCACTTCGTTCCAATACTCCCTAGCCAATGCTAGCAGCGTCGGCAAGAGTTACTATAGCAACCACAGCACATGCACTATATTTGCTATGCACGGAGAGGAGGACTGCCTGTGGGGAGCCTTTTCTGCTCTAACTTATCAATCAATGCGTTGGCATACATCTACAATGAAGAATTGACTGACAGGTGAGAGTTGACCTACTTCCAAATAGGGCATTCTCCCAATATATACATTTGCGAGCAAATCTCCTAGTACAGCGTATAGATAAAATGTTATGCTCTTAAAAAAGAGCATACATTGTACCTGGCATTACAGGTATGATTTAAAGTCAGAACCAGGTCCGTCTAAGATAATGCTTGGGTAGTGTAATTAATTAATTAATTAAAATGGGAACTGTACAGAATTTACAGAGTTATTCACAAACACGGGGGCTGGAAAATGACCAGTGCATTTCTTATTTACGGTAAGTAAAAAAACATCCAAATCAGAAACAGTTCTCCGCTCAACTAATTTACCAGCTTGGCTAGTCTGGCCCTGGTCAGTCTCTGGTTTAGACAGGAAGGTAACTGCAACGTTTAGGACAGGGTAAAATAAAACAGAGGGCTGAGTTGGGAACGATTTCCTCTTTTAGACTACACATTCCATTTGCTTTTTTAATTTGTTAATTCAAGGTAAAGTGACTAAACTCTTGAATTATAGAAACAACACTAAAGTCTAGTCTTCAATCAATTAAATATTGCATTTTGGCAAAAATTACAGTTTCCTTAATTCCAATGCTCACCAGTAGGTGAATAGGTAGTGCTGTAGCCATATATAGAAAATTTGAGATCCATGTCAGTATTTGACTGTATTGTGGAGACAGATGAACCACCATACATGGCCTTTCTTACAGATTAAATTTCCAAAAGCACCAACGTATTACGCAGTGCTGCAATGTGGCTATAGAATAAAATATCTGAATATAATGAGAGCATCAATGTAACATGGTAAAACCCCATTAATATAAAAAGGCCTAAAATATTGGGTAGGTGGTATTGTGGAATTCATGCATAGTAAATATCTGTCCGGAACTCAATCATTAAATGAACCACTATGGGGACGAAGAGGAAATATCATTTTACTATTACTGAAACATTTATGAGGTTTTGCTGTGAAGCAGAGGTAAGTGCTAAACACACGTATGATTTTCAGTGACAATTACATAGTATTTAATATTAGAGCACTTATCAATTTTCTAAGCACTTTTCTATTACCGGCAAGTACTTCTACTGCACTCTATCAATAAACCAGTTTTAATTCCAAGGACAACTGTTTCATCTAATTCCATTTCATTTTGTATGTTAGTCTATTAAGACAGAGCAAAATCTACACAGATCACATCAGCTGAAATACCATAATGTATATCTTATCACCATTGCTAGAAGGCAATTTAATTAGGCAATCTCGTTGAATCTTTTTAATGTTGTTTGGAACATATATTTGACTATTGTCCAGTAAAGGGACCCTCCACTGCCAAATTAAAAAAACAAAAACACTGTTTAGTAGACATACCACAAATAGAATCATGTATGCATTTGATTGTGTATTTTTGGCATTGGGGATATATCTAAAACCAGCTTACAAAAGCTGCAGATGTCTTGTCTGCAGCCTTTGCAAGCTCTCCGACTCTTCCTCAACCACGACTTTCTGTGTTGTCCAATCACAGACCTCCCAATGCAGCTCAATGATACGTCTTTGCAAGGCAGGTGCTCTGAGCATTTCTGCCTCTTCTGATCACTGAGTTAAACAACCAGGTAGTAACAGGACCAGATGTCTGATTGACATCCAGGGGGTGTAACAAGGTCCATTTATAAAAGTGCCGAATACTATTAAAATCTGTACTTTTTGTAAAATGAAAAAAAAAAAGAGGACATATTCTTCACACATGAAGCATTTCAGCATGTTAAAGTGACTTAGTAGTTACGAATGTCCCTTTAATAAACCTTAAATACATTTATTTAACATATGCTAAGCATTCAGGACTAATTTGGGGACAATTATTTTTCAATTCTGATGAGATTGTGCTGACTGATCAAAATAACTTAACCAGAATACATCTGACACGAGCAATCAATTGCTACAACACGCAAGTTGCAAAACAATCCCACCAGCACCAAAACCGTTAATAATCAGGCTGGATTTCACTGAAAGGACCCTGACTTATTCCAACAGCGCTATTCACTCAATTTCGAGTTTTTTTGCAAATTAAATCTAAATGGCAAAAACTGGGGCAAAAATAACCAAGCTTTAACTATGGCTTAGTTGGAGAATTTCTCTAGATCAAATATTTTAGCCTCATAGTTTGGCCATTCGGATTTAATTTGTGAAAATTTAGAGTTTAGCGAATAAACTTATAAGAGTTTTTTTTTTTTTTAATGACTTAATAATTTCTCCAAAATCAAGCACTGACTGCAATTTGTTTTACAAATGGGTTGCCCCCAACCTCCCAACCCAGCATTTTGGTTTAGCGTCTAAAGTAAAATGTGTATTTTTTTGAAATCTGCTTTTTAAATGCACTTTTTTGAACATAATTCGAGATGTATGAAGATTCTCTCATTATCTGCTTTTTCACCAGTTTGTAAAGCGAGCGTCAGTCTCCACTAGATGTTATCAAAGGCTCCGGCAGCACAAAAGCCTGTCTAATTTTAAGTGAGTTCTTGCTGCCGACTTAAAATTGATCACTCGTTTTAGTTTCAGCAACTTGCAATTTTGTTTTAAAGAAAAAAATTTTTCCCCTTTGATACAGTGCTTTAAATCGCAACCTTTCCCTAATGGCAAGGTTTAAAAGAAATGACCTTTTTGTGCAAGATATCAAAGTACAGAAAAGAATTCTCTTTTCAAGAACCGGTGACCTTAATAGCTCAAACTTTTTCCCCCCAATGCATTATTTGATGTTTTCTGGCTTACTGAATTAAAGGGTATTTTATGCTTCTGTCTGCACAATGAAAGATGTTACCTGGATATTGTCATGCATTCTATAAGGCAGTAATAAGATAAAACATCCCTTCAGAGCAGACAGCCACAGATCCTGGCTATTTAACTGATTTATCAGCTTTTTACATGAAAAAACTTCTCGTCAGCACTTACAAACTTAGAACCTTTACTGGCGTATGTTACATGCGCATCCTACATTCATTAACATTCTGTACGTGTACCTGACATATTACTGGTATACATGCAGGTGGAGGTACCCTACATACATTACCACTGGTATACATGGAGGTGGATATACTCTCTCTAAACATTACCACTGGTATACTGTGAGGTGGATATACTCTCTATACATTACCACTGGTATACATGGAGGTCGATATACTCTCTCTAAACATTACCACTGATATACTCTCTCTCTCTAAACATTACCACTGGTATACATGGAGGTGGATATACTCTCTCTAAACATTACCACTGATATACTCTCTCTCTCTAAACATTACCACTGATATACTCTCTCTCTCTAAACATTACCACTGGTATACATGGAGGTGGATGTACCCTACATACATTACCACTGGTATACATGGAGGTGGATGTACCCTACATACATTACCTCTGGTATACATGGAGGTGGATGTACCCTACATACATTACCACTGGTATACATGGAGGTGGATGTACCCTACATACATTACCACTGGTATACATGGAGGTGGATGTACCCTACATACATTACCACTGGTATACATGGAGGTGGATGTACCCTACATACATTACCACTGGTATACATGGAGGTGGATGTACCCTACATACATTACCACTGGTATACATGGAGGTGGATGTACCCTACATACATTACCACTGGTATACATGGAGGTGGATGTACCCTACATACATTACCACTGGTATACATGGAGGTGGATGTACCCTACATACATTACCACTGGTATACATGGAGGTGGATGTAACACTACATAAATAAGCCTTCATGTGCACACAGCATGATGTACCCTACATGCAGGGCCGGATTAACATAGGGGCTGATGGAGCTGCAGCTCCAGGCCCAGGCCCATGGAATAGGCCCATTGATTTAAAAAAAAAAAAAAAATTTTTTTTTTTTACATTTTTTTTTTTTTCACACACTATTCTTAGGGATTCCACCTGGCTTTTATTTTATTGGCACAGCCAGTATTTGAGGCTGCCTGGCTGGTGCCAATATTACAGTGATGGTATTTTTGCTGGTATTTTTCTCAGTATAAAGAGATTACTATGCAATACCAGCACTGGCCAGTAGGGGTCACTGTGTGTGGAAACAGGCAGGGATAGGAAGTTCCAGCATATCCCTCCCTGCCTATCTATACTCCCTGATCTGTAGGGGTGCAGCTACAGAGAGTCCAGACAGCAACTCCCACCCTGCAGAGACAGCCCACAGCTCAGGGTAGTAAGGGATGGGGGAAAAGGCTGCAAGGAGACATACACTGTGACACTAAAGGGCATTGGGAGACATTATGACACAGACACATGGGCACACAGTGTCCCCATGTCTCTCAGTGTCCCCATGTCTCCCAGCCAGTGTCCCTGGTGTCTCAGTGCCCCCTAGTCTCCCAGTGCCCCCAGTCTGCCAGTGTCTCACTGTCCCCATGTCTCCTAGTGCCTCCATGTACCGATAGGCCAAGATCCCACTCATAATCTGAGGCAAACATTAGAAAAACTTAACCAATGGGCCCTCTCTAAAAATATTATTTCACAGGGAGAATACAAATACATGAATGAGAAATATCCACGAATTCCAGTATTCTATACTTTGCCCAAAATTCACAAAAATCCTCTCTTCCCACCAGGCAGACCAATAGTTAGTGGTACTGGGTCCATATTCCAACACCCAGCAGAGATACTTGATAAATTTCTCATTAAATATGTTCCATCACAGAAATCATACCTTAAAGACACAACCACCTTCCTTACAATGTTGGCAGGCATAAACATTCCGCCAGGCGACTTCTGGTTAGTAACCATGGATGTCCAATCATTATATACATCCATCGACCATGAAAGAGGGATTGAGGCAGTAGACTGGACATTAAACAAAGACCCACGATTGACCCAACAGGGGGAGACAAGACAATACATCAGGGAACTATTGACCTTCATTTTAACAGAGAACTATTTTCTATTTGGTGACAAGTATTACAAGCAGATCAAAGGGACTGCCATGGGCTCGAATGTCGCTCCAACATATGCGAATATCTATATGAACCGTATGGAGGAAACGTGTATCTATCCGCATCCTTTATTCTCCAAATGTCTGGTCTGGAAAAGATATATAGACGATGTATTCATTTGTTGGAGCGGCACGAGGGCCCAATTACAGGAATTTTTTGATTCATTAAACACACTGGATGCTAACATTAAATTCACCATGTATTGCGACATCACGACTGTTCCCTTTTTGGATGTCCAGGTCCAGAGGACAGGTAACTGCCTGCAGAGTGATTTGTATATAAAACCCACTGACCGCAACAACCTACTGACTTATTCCAGCTTTCATCCGACACATTTAAAAAATGGATTACCATATAGCCAACTACTAAGGGTAAAAAGAATAGTCTCACAGGAGGATAAGGTGATCACGGGCCTAGACTATATGGCCAAGAAATTCATAGAGAGGGGCTATCCCACACAGGTGGTTGATAACCAGCGACAGAGGGTTGATACCCTTTCCCGACAAGACACTCTATCGGGAACCAGGACCACAGAAAAAGTAGAGAGACTCACACTTGTCACACCATATACCCCACTTAATAGGGACATTAGACAAGTTATATTGAAGCATTGGCAACTTTTCGAGGGAGATACCCAACTACCCCCAATATTCCAACAACCACCACTCTTTGCTTACCAGAGGGCCCCCAATTTGAGGGACATGGTGGTGAAGTCAGACATTGGTACCTCTAAAAAACAGACTAGGTTTTTCTCAGAACCCAAGAAGGGCACCTTTCCTTGTCTTAACTGTTCACATTGTAACAGTGTCATTAAGGGGGAATACTTTGTCCACCCTAGATCAGGTAAAAAATTTTTTGTAAAAGATTACTACACATGCAATTCGGACTTTGTCGTGTATGCTCTAAAGTGTCCCTGTGGGCTCCTTTATGTGGGGGAGACCATCAGGCCAGTGAAAGAGCGGATAGGGGAGCACAAAAGGAGCATCAGGGCGGCATTATTACATAATAAAGTGGAAGCTCCGGTACCCAGACATTTTAAAATGCATGGCCACAACGTGAACCAATTGAGGTTCCAAATCCTAGACCGAATCCCACCCCTACGAAGGGGGGGAGACAGACAGAAGCTCTTACTCCAGAGAGAGACTAAATGGATCAGTATCTTAGAGACTCTGTCACCGCTAGGACTCAGTGAGGATTATGACCTTAAACATTTCTTATAATATTTATATTTCAATATCCTCACTATTGTCTGATCTGGGATTTTGTGCTCCGTACATAGGCTCCCCTTGACCAATTTTGGTCCGTGGCTCTTTCCTGCCAACAATTTGACCCTCTCAGGGTCCGCTACCTGTCGCTATTACAGGGTCCCCTACAGACAGGGTCTAGGGACACAATGGGGTCATAATAGACAGGTCGATTGCATTGTACTAGTTACCTTGTTTTAATAAATAAAAAATTTTCCCCCTCCTTTTCATTGTCTATTTAAAAAAATTTTTGAAAAATTTTTTTTGTATAATTTTCAATATTTTTCCAAATCTCCACCGGAGATCATAATAGTTATTCTTTCTCTTCCATACAGCTGGTTACCCAACTAGCTTTCTCACAACAAGATTTCGTTTTTCCCTCTTGATCTCCTGTTACAGGTGAGCATTTACATAATGATACAATGTACTATTCTGTGTTTTAAGTATATACAAGTCTGTCTATAAGATATGCATTCATTGATGCAGTACTTATGCACTATCATTGATGTACATATTAATCCATTGTTTATATGAAATTTATATCCTTATTCCCATTGGGGTTTATATATAGATCCCTACTGCCGGGTCCGATACTCATTTGTATCTATAAAAGCATTGTGGTAACAGAAACAACCTGTAATTTCGCTAGCTTAAGAATTCTATTAGATTGCTCGTTTTCAATAAAGTTGTGTGACATACGCATGACGCAATGACGCACGTATGCGTCGGAATGCGGAAGTAGGACCGGGGACTTAATGCGGCAGGGTTTGCCGCCTAATCTGAGGATATTTAAACCCTGATGTTTTCCTTTTGACAGCACGGACACTGGGGCCACCGAAGGGACGCATATGTCCCGAGCGCGCAGCCCATTTACCAGGAAAGCTCACAAGGAAAGCCCTCCTAGAAACTACAGTCCATCTCCAAAGGAGCCTTATACTACCGATTGACTTCATTTGACTACAAAGAGATCTGACCAACCACCAGCAGATACAGAGTGGTGATCACTCTTTCTAACATCAGGATATCGTTCTATCCATCCCTTCCATCCAGACCATCTCTCACAGACTACAGCACCTTCCTTCAGATATAAAGAAACAGACGACATTGGTGAGACCTACCCACAGATAGTGGGCACACATATAGTGCACTATATACTGGACTGCCACTTACTAGGACTTTCATATTTGATATACATTTTTTCATCTTATTTATGTTTTGCATTTTTCCTTTTGTTCTCAGTATTTTTCCATTTTTCTATTTTTTCTATTTTTGCAGTCTTTTCATATTTTATTCTTTTCTTTTTTTGCCTTTTTTCATTTTTTCCTTTATCTTTTTTTCATTTTTTCATTTTTTTCACTTTTTTCATTTTTTCACTTTTTCATCTTTTTTGAACTATTCAGTATGCATAGGAAGACACTGTGTCTAGATAGATATTGTACAAAGTTTGTGTATATAAGATGAATTATGTGCCAATCTGATGAAATACCATTATCTTTATGAATTATACTTATATGCTTTACATTAAATACTGTGAAATTAAGCATAGGTTTAACATTTATTTGTACTATTGATTGAGTGCGGTATTCATATTTTGTTTATGATAGTGCCTCCATGTATCCCAGTGTCTCAATGTCCCCATGTCTCCAAGCTAGTGTCCCTAGTGTCTGTGGCCCTGGTGTCTCAGTGTCCCTATGTCTCCCAGTGCCCCTATGTCTCAATGTCCCCATGTCCCCCAGCCAGTGTCTCTAGTGTCTGTGTCCCTGGTGTCTGTGTCCCCATGTTTTCAAGTGTCCCCTATTTTCCCAGTGTCCCCATGTGTCCCAGCCAGAGTCCCCTAGTCTCCCAGTGTCACTGGTGTCTCCGTGTCCCTAGGTCTCCCCGTGTCCCCAGGTCTCCCCATCTTCCTAGTGACATGGGGACCCTGGGATACATGGGGGCACAGGGACACATGGGGCATTGAGACACTGTGATACATAGGATAACTGGGAGACCTGGGGACACTATACTAGGGGACACTGGGAGACATGGGGCACTTACACACTGATACATAGGAACACTGAGACCTGGAGTAATCGACACATGGGGGCACTGGGAGGAATCCATCTATACAGTAGAATCAAACTAAGTAGTTTTTTTGGTGATTTTACAGCATTTTCTCTTATGTCACTCCTTGTGATTTACATCATGTGATGTCACCCATACATATTTAATTATGCAAATTAGCAAGGCTGGTATGTTTTTTTTTCCAAGAAAGGTGGCAACCCTAACTACTTTTCACATACTCTTACTTAAGTATGGAAACTTAAGAGGGATATATGGGAACAAAACTTGTGTGGACTGGCTGACAATGAATATAGTTAAAGGGACACTATAGTCACCAGAACAACTACAGTTACTCCTTAGATGGCTGTTAGAGATCCTTCCTGGGTCATGGCTGCCTAAAATGCATCCAAACATTCAGTGTCTCCTCCGTCTGCATGCAGACACTGAACTTTCCTCATAGAGATTCATTGATTCAATTCATCTCTATGAGGAGATGCTGATTGGCCAGGGCTGTGTTTGAATCATGCTGGCTCTGCCCCTGGTCTGCCTCTTTGCCAGTCTCAGCCAATCCTATGGGGAAGCACTGTGATTGGATCAGGCCACCACTTCTAATGATGTCAGCAGACTGCTTGTTTTTCTGAGTCTAACAGCATGCAGAGTTACAGCTTCAGGCTTGAAAACAGTAAGATTGTTCTATATTTATGGAGGCATGAGGGGCACAGGGGGGCCAGATGGTGGTGTTAACTCTATAGGGTCATGAATTAATGTTTGTGTTCCTAAGCCTATAGTGATCCTTTAAGGTAATGCTGACTTTGGTCTCTCTAACACTGTGGCATGTCCCCTATCTTCTACACTCACTACATACAGCTTTTCTCTGTCCCAGACTATATACCAGGAGCTTCTGCCTGCTAGTAAGAAGGTAAGGAGACAAGTGGACCAGCGAGTGCTAGGGGACAGTCCTTAAAAAGCGTTGTGCGGGTGCATCATTAGATGCATTTATGCCAAGCTCAGGGTGCAGTATGCATAGTATGCCCTTAGTTGACCAGCTGCATGATTGGCAGGCAGCCTGACATGCATTCATGCCAGGCTGGCCTTCTAATTCTTTGGGCAGACATATCCTCTTTTTGGGCATGTTCGGCCCTTTTAGCAGGTTACGTGATTTGTGTCAGTGGCCCACCCTTTTACCGTGCCCATTGACTTCCTGCTTGACTGGACACTGCTGTTAGGGGTTATGGATTTACTTGAAAGATGAAAACATAAATTAGTGAGAGATTACCCTAGGGTATGTGTTTTCTTATAGCTGCTGTTTTCTTTCTCTCCAGCACCATCTCCATCAGATACATGATGCTTGGGAGTGTTTTAGTGTTTTTGGTCGATATGATTCTGTAATTAGGCCCGTCATAATTGTCAGCACCAGGCCCACTGGGCTCTTAATCTGGCCCTGCCTACATGCATTATTATTGGTATACCCACAGGTGGATGTACCCTGTGTATTCATTAACACGGAGATATATATATATATATATATATATATAAAATAATGTACTGTTAATACATTAACAATTCTATAGCTAAATGAGAATTTTCACTTCATAATTTAATACTGCTAAAGATACAGGTTAATATATCCTACATACATTGATATAAACACAGGTGATGTATACTTCATACTTTATCATTGATATACATACAAGTAGACAAATCCTACATACTTTATCATTGATATCTACACAGGTGGATGAATCATACATACTTTATCATTGATATCTATACAGGTGGATGAATCCTACATACTTTATCATAGATATCTACACAGGTGGATGAATCATACATACTTTATCATAGATAACTATACAGGTCGATATATCCTACATACATTACCATTGATACACCGACAGGTGGATATATTGTGCACACATTATCATTAATATACAGACATGTTAAACAGTTCCAGCATACATTAATACTCTATGGATGTGCGCTACAAACATTAAAGGGACACTATAGTCACCTGAACAACTTTAGCTTAATGAAGCAGTTTTGGTGTATAGAACATGCCCCTGCAGCCTCACTGCTCAATCCTCTGCCATTTAGGAGTTAAATCCCTTTGTTTATGAACCCTAGTCACACCTCCCTGCATGTGATTTGCACAGCCTTCCATAAACACTTCCTGTAAAGAGAGGCCCTATTTGGGCTTTCTTTATTGCAAGTTCTGTTTAATTAAGAATGTTTTATCCCCTGCTATGTTAATAGCTTGCTAGACCCTGCAAGAGACTCCTGTATGTGATTAAAGTTCAATTTAGAGATTGAGATACAATTATTTAAGGTAAATGACATCTGTTTGAAAGTGAAACCAGTTTTTTTTTTTCATGCAGGCTCTGTCAATCATAGCCAGGGGAGGTGTGGCTAGGGCTGCATAAACAGAAACAAAGTGATTTAACTCCTAAATGACAGTGAATTGAGCAGTGAAATTGCAGGGGAATGATCTATACACTAAAACTGCTTTATTTAGCTAAAGTAATTTAGGTGACTATAGTGTTCCTTTAATGTACACATAATGCAAGGAAATGTATCCACAGGAGATTATGCAATAGCAATCTTGACAATTGAATTGTGAGCTCTTGAGGTTGGATGGATTGTAGAAAGTGCAATAATGTTTGTGACAAATCACAATGAGGAATCCACTGGATATACAGCATTAACAGCAAAAAAAACCCCAAACAGTTACATAAATCCCCTTCAAAAGGCTCGACTGAACAACGTGCCTTTACGTCTTTATGTTTTGTGTATCTGGTACATTGCTTGGATGGAAGAGTCCCTCTTACTTCATAGAATGTGACGGCAGATAAGAACCATTCGGCCCATCTAGTCTGCCCAATTTTCTAAATACTTTCATTAGTCCCTGGCCTTATCTTATAGTTAGGATAGCCTTATGCCTATCCCAGGCATGCTTAAACTCCCTCACAGTGTTAACCTCTACCACTTCAGCTGGAAGGCTATTCCATGCATTCACTACCCTCTCAGTAAAGTAATACTTCCTGATATTATTTTTAAACCTTTGTCCCTCTAATTTAAGAATTTGTCCTCTTGTTGTGGTAGTTTTTCTTCTTTTAAATATAGTCTCCTCCTTTACTGTGTTGATTCCCTTCCTTCTTCCCTCAACCCAGCTGTTTATCAAGTTAATATTTATTTTGGCATATACATCTTTCATTAAAGGAACATAGTACTCACTATAACAACTTCATTTAGATTATTATTATTATTACTGGTATTTATATAGCGCCAGCATATTCCGTAGCGCTTTACAGGGCCCTGCTCAAACGAGCTTACAGTCTATAGGAGGTGGGGCGTAAAACACAACAGGACAGGAGGTAGCAATCAAACAAGGTGGAGTGAAGCAGAGCTGGAGGAGAGAGTAAAGTGCTGCCCTTTAGGAGAGAGGAAGGGACAGATATGTATGGTAGAGGTTACTCTGGGAGGCCATAAGCTTTCCTACAGAGATGGGTTTTGAGGCACTTTTTAAATAATTGAAAACTAGAGAAGAGCTTGATGGTTGTAGGCAGGCTATTCCATAGGAAGGGAGCTGCCCGCGAGAAGTCCTGCAAGTGTGAGTTGGCCGTACGAGTGCGAGCAGCGGAAAATTGACTACCCTAAATTGACTCCTATAGGACACAGGAAGCTAATGTAAGGAATGGCGGAGGGGAGAGGTGTGAGAGGAGCGACAGGAGAGGGAAATCAGTCTAGCTGCAGCAATCATTACAGACTGTAGCGGGGCATTACGACTTGTGGGAAGACCTATTAGGAGACAGTTACAATAAACCATGCGAGAGATTACTAGAGCGTTGTCAAGCTCCTTTGTAGCATCTTGCGTTAGAAAGTGGGGGAATGCGGGCTATGTTTTTAAGGTGGAATCTACAGGATTTGGTAACAGACTAGATGTGAGGCTCAAATGTGAGGCCAGAATCAAATATAACGCCAAGACAGCGGACTTGCAAGTATGGGCTGATGTGGGTACCACCAAGATGAAATTGTTATAGTTTTACAGTTGTACCCCCCTTCCTAGTTGCCCCAAATCTAAATATTTTGCTAACTAGAAGATTTGGAAGCATGGCTTCCAGACACGCCTCCAAGCAGTCTCGGTATGAGAGTCAGGACTGTGCTTCCTGGCTCTCATACCCTAAAATACCGAGACATCACACATGCATGTGCAGTGCCGTCATGGTATTCCATAGAGACTCATTACATGCAATGATTCTCTATGGCAGAATCGTAGGCAATCCCTCATAGAGAAGCATTTGATTGGACCCTCATCCTGGTGGCACACCTCCAAGATGACATCACGCTAGGAGGAAGCTATGGCAGCGCTGAGGAAGACTCAGTGCTGGAATGAAGGTGTGCAAATCATTTATTTACGGTTTCATTTTCGCTTTTATTTTTGCAGCACTGGGGGGGCCACTAAAACTAAGTAGGGCATGAATATTGTAGCTATTGGAATACAGATATGTATTCCTAACACTGTTCATTTAGTGTCACAGCTGGTACCCCACTGATATGGTATAAATGAGCAGCAGCAAGTATTCTGGTGCAAACTACTAAAATATAACACTATACAATAAAAACAATCCATAGTCCTATTCTAATGCAATTACAAGGAAAGGTTAAAGGATCTTAACATGTATAGCTTGGAGGAAAGACGAGACAGGGGGGATATGATAAAAACATTTAAATACATAAAGGGAATAAACACAGTAAAGGAGGAGACTATGTTTAAAAGAAGAAAAACTACCACAACAAGAGGACATAGTCTTAAATTAGAGGGATAAAGGTTTAAAAATAATATCAGGAAGTATTACTTTACTGAGAGGGTAGTGGATGCATGGAATAGCCTTCCAGCTGAAGTGGTAGAGGTTAACACAGTAAAGGAGTTTAAGCATGCGTGGGATAGGCATAAGGCTATCCTAACTATAAGATAAGGCCAGGGACTAATGAAAGTATTTAGAAAACTGGGCAGACTAGATGGGCCGAATGGTTCTTATCTGCCGTCACATTCTATGTTTCTATGCTTTCCCAAAAACTTCTGTGTATTATCTAACAAACACCATCAAAACTCCACTCGTCCTCAAAACTCTTAAACCTCAATTTCCACTTAATTTGTGTGAATGTCCGTACAGGATGATATACTTCCCATTGTGTATCCCACTATTTTATTGTACTTTTCTAGCTTTTACAGGACAGTAACTCCCAATATTCACAGCCAATTTGATCTGCAACCACTGGATTTTTATTGTTTAAATGTTTACCGCTGAATATAGTACCATCTGTGCCCCCTGCAAACATGGAGGGTAAATCTGCAAATCTACTGGCATACTTAGAATGCTTGTCATGCAATAATATTTGCCGCATGCAGATTCACATAGAAATAAAATGCACAAGTAACGCAAAACTCAAAAAATCCAATAAATAAAATTTTAATGGTATGCAAAACATTTAACATGACAGTAAAAAAAGTCCATAAAAACAGTGTAAATATATTTTGTTAAACAATAAAATACAAAATCTTGCCCCCCCACCCCTCCAACATAAAAATAAATAATTAAATGACATTATAAGAAGTGAATGAGAAATAAAAAAAAATGTAGGATGAGAACACTTAAATAGTTCCATATAAATATATATTTATAATAGAGATAACTATAGCAAGAAACTTGTTTTTTTTTTTGAGTAATAAAATTCTCACAGTTTGATCAGTGCAGTCAGGATTTCCCCACAATGTCCGTTCTAAATCAAAGCCTGTAAATCATAGGAAATCAATGGAATGGGTTAGTTAAGTGATTATAAACACAATGTAAATCTCATCACCCCCAATATTCCCTGCACAATGTATGCATCACCCCGAAAGCAGTACAGTTTCCCTGTACGAAGCTGGAAGGGGGATTTTTTGGGGCAGTGAAGTCCATTTAAACCCACAGATCATATATTAGTCCACAAACCAATGTAACCAGCCAGGGTTACGGCTGACTTGACTGTGTTTAGTTTGTCTTTGTCATTGTTGGCCTAAATGCTGGTGGACCACTAATAGTGTAGGAATGATTCAGTTCTGCCACTGACGTCTATAGAGCTTGACCATTGCTGCAATAGTTCCAGCTGGTCTGAGAGCCACTAAATCACGCTAGTGCACTAAGACTAATAGAGAGGGGACTTCCTGGCCCTTTACACCTATTCTATGAACTCATAGTGTGGATCAGGAGAATTTTAATAAGCTATGCTGCGATCCAACCAGCAGCTCTTAAAAATACCAATTTGACTTGCGTAGCTTATTAACTCAATGAGGACATTCACTAAGACAAATAGCATTCGTTTTTAGTGGTTGCATTTAAGGATGACAATAATTTTTAGGATAGAGAAAGTAGTAAAGAGGGACTCTCGATCCCCCGACCCACCCAACCAGCACGCACAGGAGTTTATCAATGATTAATCAAGCACATGCGATACCACGAACACAAGATAATCTTAAGATCTCACAGCTTCGCCTGAATTATTAAAGCAGCTTCTAAGCATCTACAAGCCCTGGGAAAAGGGTAACTACCATCAATGCCAGACGCTGCTTCTAGCTGGGGAAGCAAAGATCAAACGTGTGATGTGGGGTGATCTGATCATGAAGGCAGTGTTTTGGGGGGCGTGAAGGAATCAACGTGTCATTTAAACTGCCCTTTCTAATACTTGTGGATTGCTTGTAGCCACCCTGCACTGTCCAAGGCCGGTTAAAGGCTAAACTGACATGAGAAATACCATGCAGGAATCTGTGATGCATTGCGTAGAGAGCATCACAGCAAACTTCTCCCCAGAAGTTCTTTCCCATACACTAACTCTGTAGTGCTCAACGTGGGACAATGGTGCTGTGCCTGCAGGGCTCCCTCCTCACCCATTACAAATAAAATATATTAATTATACAGTAATAATTCTGAGTCATTCGCAGAGCCCAACAGCTGTGTTTTGGGGCTTCTATTTCATCATGAAAGGTGGCCTTGACTTGCACTCTGAGTAAGAGATGTGTTTGGGAGAGGTGTGGCCAGGTACACGCAAGCCATGATTGAAACGTGCGTGTCCCAGCCTTGCCCTGGCCTGATGAGTTACAGCAAATAGAAAAAGTATAGATACCTCTGTCTCTGATACAATTTGAGCTCTTCCTGGAGAACGTCCGCTCTCTTCTGTAAAGAGGTGACCTGTAAAAAATCACACGTCAATCACAGACCATCCATCAAGCATAGCAACCACACAGTATGCAATTACATTCAATTATCAGACAATTCAATTATGTAATTCTTTAAAACAGGAATATTATTTGTTTAGACTCAACCTTTACAATAATTTACGTTTCCTGTCTCCTAAACTTGTAAATTATTTCGGAGTACTACAAATAGCTGAGTTTGTAGAAAACGTACACCAAACCGGTGATGAATGAGCGATAAAAGAAGCTTTATTGGCAATTCCCAGACAGGCATGCAAGTAGCATGCAGAGGGGCAGCCATTGAAAACCTATTCTGCTTGCATGCCTGTCTGAGAAGTGCCAATAAAGCTTCTTATATCACTGGTTGGCGTACTGTTTCTACAAGCTCGGCTGTTTCTGGTACTTCGGTGTATGATTGGAGTGAATTCTTCTCTGCCTAACAGCGTGGAGCCTGGTAGGTTCTCCATTGGTCACAGACTTTCCCCATGAGTTTTAGTCCTGTTCTGCATACAATACAATCTTAAATTCTTAGAAAATATTTCTCAACATGCACCAGGCCACCTATTCCTGACCTGCGGCTCATTGTGTATATTTATATATTTTGTACCAGGCATAATAAGTGGGTTGTGATATTGAAAGCTTTAATGACGAATACCCAGAATGTCCTTACTGTAAGGAGTAGGACACGAGGAAGGCCGAATTCTATTACAGATATTTAAAACAGCTCCACTGATCCTGTTTGCCAAAGTTCCCTGCGCATGCTCAGACTGTAGCAAAGTGTTTAAGAACACTGAAGGGCTTCCTGATAGTAAAGATGGCCCCTGTTTAATTGCCTTACAGCTCATCCATGAGAGGGGCTGAAAATAGTTCTAATTCTGTAAGACTGGATAGTGAGTTTTTTTTTTTACACACCACCCCTTCCTTCTGTTTATCCTCCCATAAATTGTCCATTTTCCTGTAGCTGAACCTCTACCATTTTTAAAACTTGCTAGGTATTTCTTATAGAAATAATCTCTATTCTCCATAGTTGAGCCATTTCCTAGATTCCCATTGAGTTAGTTCGTAAGACAATTTAGAGACTGACATGAGACTGCTCTCATGAAAACGCTCTCTCTCATTTAGAACATTTTCTTAGCTGTACGAGGCATCACTATATAAAATAAAATAAATAATCTCAGGGTTAATTCATTTAATACCAAATTGTAATGGCCTTCAATACGAATTGCAAAATGTAGGCATACATTTCAGATTTGTAAAACAGAAAAAATCTAATAAAATATAATTCACAAAATTGGAAGGACCCTTCTTTGTTTATTATCTCTGTTTGGAAGAGTCAATTGCACGTCCCAATGTCATCTCTTCAAGATAGACTTCATTCTTGTACAAAGATCCAGGAGTATCCAAAAGATTGATCCAGAGATGTTGTAGAACTACAAATCCCACAATACTTTGTCAGCCTTAGAACGGTTCGAAAACACCAGGAATCTATTTTTTGAGCACCCCTGATATAATGTATGACTTGGATTAGTTCAATTTTGGATTAAATTGAGAAAGGCTGGGTTGAGAATATTGGTCCTACAAATCGGGATCGATAGTCTCCAGCTCTTTGTGACACACATGGAGTAAATACAATCAAGCTTGAATTCCTTCAGATGCTGTGACCTGACATGCTTTGGTTGTGCCAATGACTTTCCATGCAGTTGGGAGGAAGATTTCTGCATCAGGTGTGTACAGGTGTTTCTCTGGCCAGGTTCCCAAGCTACATGCTTTAGGTATTGAGGACCTGTATTCATAGAGACTTTTACTGTTCTAATTCACATTATTATTATTTTATACAATGAAAGTCATTGTCTGCTTTGGACTAAGCCACCCTCCACTACACCACAAAGGAAAGATTTTATTAATGAAAACCTATAATTATAGTGCTCAAGGCAAGATATTGTTGGCCCCAGAACGCATTATCCCAGTACTTCATCATTCTCATTTATTTTTCCTGGCTAAACTGTCTAATTATATAAAAACGTTGATTGTAAATTATTTGTAAAGGAAATAAAAACACATTTGTTGCCTTTGTACAAAGCATATAATAATAATAATAATAATAATAATAATAATAATAATAATAATAATCATCATCATAAAGGTTCTAAAAAAACAAAACATTTCCCCCCCTGCAAGTGATCGTATTTGCACAGCGAGGGCTTGGAATTCCACACGGGGAGCGAGACGGCAGGCTGGCATTTTAGCGTTTCATCCTTCGCCAGGTTTCCGAACAGGAATCTCAGCAATGTGAAGATTTGGGGGCGAACACCTGTTTGGTGCGTGTGGGTTGTACAGCCAATAAAGAGAAAGGTGGTTAGCATCAGACTTAACCTCTTCACGGCCAGAGAGAGGTACATACTTCATAGTTTAGGTTTTTCAGAGGATAATGAGACCCTGACATAGGCTCGTAGGATTTCTTTATACACTCCTAGAGTTCTGAGAATGGCTGATTAAATGACATGACGTGTTTACATCCACAGAGCACAGTACTAGCATGAAGTTGTTGGCTTGTAAATACAGAATTTGCCAATTTAAATGAATGCGTTATCCCATAATTGTCTAACCCATGTCTTGCCAGAAATACATTTCTCACGTAGGAGGAAATATGTCTTTGACACAGCAATCTTTTTTTTTTTTTTCCTTCTTTATATCCAAAGGCACAAGTGCATCTCATAAGCTGTTCTATCATACAGCTAGTCTCACATAGGGCTTATTTACTAAATTGGGAATTCAAAGTGAATTTCAAATTTAAAGGAACACTATAGTCACACAGACCACTTAATCTCAACTAAGTGGTCTGGGTGCAGTGTCTCTGTTCTCTTAAAGGGACAGTTAAGGCTCCATAACAACGTCATCTAAATTAAGTTGTTATAGTGCCAGGATGTTCCCGGGCGCACTCTTACCTCAAGAGATTAAACCGTTCTTGAACGGTTACACTCTTAAGTAAGACTCCAGTGCTCATCTCAACTTACTCAGGTGGCATCTGGCTTCTGAAATCTCAGTTTGTCAGAGTGTCGCCGGGGAGGGTTGCCGCTGATTGGCTGAGAGTGGTCAGCTGACACCAATCAGTGACTCCCATATAAAAAAAAAAACTGTCTTGAAACGTTACGTTTCTTGATTGAGATTTCGAAGCGGAAAGCTGCCTGGGGGGATTTAAGATCGGCGTTGGAGGCGGCTCACTTTAGGGTTAAACCTTTTTTTTTTTTTTTTTAATTCTTTATTTTGGTCGTTCAGATATGAGAATTACAAACAAGCTTTCTATAAGTCACAGCATCATGAACAAGCTTCAGTACAGTATGTTTAAAACGTAAAGTGACTTTTGAGGATCATGCACATTTTTTATATATATAACAGGTTTGAACCATTTAGTTGCAACTGGAGAGTTCCGCTAGGCATAAAATAAGGGTGGGCAACATAAAATGTTAACATGGAGCTCCATTAAATGATAAGTACAATATAGTAGCTGATACTATGCAGTTGTATACAGTAGGCTTGCTAAACATTGCTGTGGGCATCGGGAGGGAGACAGCCTGGTAAATAATAAAGTGGGACACACTAAGAGCAAGGTATATCGAGTAGCCAGTGATGGCTGACATTTTGCACATTCATATGTGACTATAAGTTAGGATAACTACTAGGTAGCCTTTTTATACATTAGGTTTGCAGCAAGCCTGTTTCAATAATCAGTAAGCCGCCAGTAAGATCTAACAGAGTACCTAGCCCATGTCCAAAGGTGCAAAGACCCAGCTTTCCCTGCACTTAGTCTGGGATCGAGAGTCCTGGATGTCGAGGGTTAGGGAGGCAGCAATTATATATGCGGGTCATGGAAGCGGTTAACGGTGGTGTCTGGCAACAGTCCATCGGTCCTGGGCTTGGGTTAGTCTGCTTCAGCCGATACCTTGCACATTGAAGGGTGTTCGGGATGGTTGAGAGTCCTGGTGAGGCACCGCGAGGTGCAGCTTTGTGGGCTCCAGCTGCTGTCTCGTCCGTCCGTCGCTGTGGAAGCCCGCTCTGACGGTGCAGGCAAGTGGAGTCACCTTCTGGTGCTTTGAGGCCTTCCGTGGCGTCATGTGGGGTCGTGGCTGGCTTGTTGCTGCGTGCTGTTCGGGTCTCCGTTTCAAGCAGGATCTGGGTTGATCTTGTGGGCCCGTTAGGGCAGTGATCGTAGCGTGGTGTGATCTTGCCTGTTTGCGTTTCAGCAGATGAGATCTCCGCCGTCGGCACCATCTTTTAGGTCCCATCAGTCGAGGGCCAGTGCAGTCGTGTCTAGTATGTACGGGTTTCTCGTTGGGTTTATGCACTGGTGTTTTAGTATAGCGCTCTCCTCTTGACATCTGTGCCCAAAAGGCGTCGAGTATGGCGTCGAGTCGTGCCATGAATCTTATGCTGGGGCTGTCTGAGCGGCAGTGTTGAGCGCACGTGGCGTCCGCCATTTTAAAAGCCCGTGTAGCTTGGGGTTGCCCTGTAAGCTCTGCCATCAGCTTGCGTTGTAGCCCTGCTGCCTGGACGGGTTGGACCGGGATCACCCCCGCCGGTCCTAAGGGGGGGGGAGCGGGTATTCAGCATTGCAGTACCTCCGGCGTAGGTGCGAGGAGAGCGGCCGTCCCCCCTCTGCTCCTTCCACCGCAGGCCGCTGCCTGTCATCTTGGGTTCTCGCTTGCGGGGAACACTTGGATTCAGTATCTGGTGATTCACCAGGGTGCCCCCAGCATGGGTAACAAACCCCGGCATCAATTCAGGCCTGGTATCAGCCAGTAGTTCCCTGTAACCAGTCTATGTGGTGGGAGCTCATCCACCATGCGACTGCTCCACTTGCAGGTCAGGCCCCACCCCCAGGGTTAAACCTTTTGAGAATGGTTTATTCCCCTGAGGTATGAGTGCACCTGGGGGCCTCCTGACACCATAACAACTTCATGCAGATGAAGTTGTTATGGTACACGGAGTGTTCCTTTAACCCTGCAAGGTAAAACATTTGAGTGTTAAGCCCACCTCGAGCGGCTGTCAACTTCCTGCAGCACTGACCAAGTAATACTGTCACGCAACGTGGAAGCCCCATAGGCATGCACTGACTCAATGCTTTCCTGTGGGGAAGTTTGCGTGTGCACAAGGCACTTGCTGTACATGCACATTACGGTCCCAATGCTCCTGTATGCCTCCTCGTTGAAGCTGTGGGAGGCAAAAAGGCAAGCAGTGCAGAGTGAGCCCCGGCGCTGGAAAAAAGTAAGTAAATCTTGTATTTTATTTTTTTTAATATCGTATGGACGGAGGGGTGTAAGCTGAATAAGAACAGGAAAGAAACACTACAGTGTTAGTAATACAGACGAACAAGTTAATCCGAGACATTTACCTGTGATTTCAAGGATGTAATGGTGGCCTCCAGTTCCTGCCTCATGGTTTCAGACATCAGACCTTTGATCTTCTGCTCATACTCCTGTCGAATTTGTGTCACCTTGTAAAGAGAGAATAATGCTTAACATGAACACCGCGACCCTTTATCTGATTCCACCAAATTCACAGAACTGCTCAAAATACATTTCTTCAATAGAATCATATTGATTGTAAATGGCTAACACCTCTGATGTATACTGATTGGATTTGGTGGGGGTAAGAGAAACAAATTGCTTGTGATTTCCTGGTCTCATTAGAAACCAAATCTGTGATTCCTTCATTTTAAAAATCTAAGGAATAAAATAATAAACTAAAAACATGTATGGGTTTCAAATATTAATATACCTTGCTTCATTAACTTGAAACCTTTGAATTCTCAATTAAAATGAATTTTAAAAAAATACATAAATCATGTGAAACTGACCAAGAAAACAGATCATAATGAAATAATTTCCCCTGCTACCTCTTGTCTCAAATCCCCACGGTATCCTTTAGATTGTAAGCTCACGGGCTATCTACCAATGCACTTTGTATAAAAGAGCTTAAATGGCAAGATTTCAGCTTACGGGCAGGGCTCCCTCTACCTTTTGTATTGTGTGTGTATATTGTATGTTCTCCACTAATTGGACAGCACTGCGGAATCTGTTGGCGCTTTATAAATACCAGTAATAATAATAAAAAAATAATGAATACTAGAATATTACAAATAAAACAACTTTTTTCATTGTTACACTATAGATAAAAAGGCACCTCAAAGGAGATATGATAGTACTATACACTATGTCTAGGGTCAGCACAAACCGCTATGTGCTAACCTGTTCATTAGCAGGAATATACCACAGACAAAAGGTCACACATTGAGACTGGAAGACTGGCTTACAGCACAAGAAAGGGTTCTTTATAGAAGAACAATAAAGACGTTGAATTCTCTGCCTAAAGAGGTTGTCAAATCCAATAGAGAATTAAAATAAAAAAGGCTTGGATGCTATTTTTGCATAAACAAAATGTTGAAGGATATCATTGAGGTGCATGTGAACAGGTTGTTGATTCAAGGAGAAATCTTATTGCCATAATGGAGTTAAGAATAATTTTATTCCCTTTTGTGGCATAATTGGAAATGGCAACAACAGTTTTTTGGTTGTTTTTTTTTGCTTTCATCTGAATCAACAGCAAAAAAGAATTGGCTTCAGGGTTCAACTTGATGGACTTTAGTCCTTTTTCAACCTAGACAACTATGTCATAGAGAGTATATATAATGGATATAGAGGTAGCTTAGTTTGTAAATTCCCTGACTACAAAGTCAGTCCCTGTTCAAAAACGCAAGGTCACAGTTTCAAATCCCGGCAGAGGTCGCTAAAATGAGTACCATCAATTGGGTAATAATAACATCTATTACTATTCAGCTGCCGATTTGGTTCATTCCGAGAGCATGCGCTGAAAAGCGCTTTGAGTCCCACTGGGAGAAAGGCGCTACATAATACTATAAAAATATCAGGTCAAATCTTCTCTTAATAGAAATATTAATTGAAGTTGTTTCTGTCAACGGATTACAATCGAACAAAGCTATATTCACAGCTTGACTATTTTAGTCCAAATTTTGCAATTCAGTTGTAAATTCACTAGAATTCGGGATTTTGTAAATAGAAGCCAATTTCCTTGAATTTCAGGGTGAGAAAAAAAGAAAAGGTTTGCAGACATAATTTTTTCCAAATTTGATATTGTCTAAATTTTGCACCTTAAAGTCACTGCGATTCAGTGTTTACTGGATAAACCCCAATGTCTGACTCAGCGAGACTGGTTCGTTTGTCCTGTAATAAATGGCATTGACGTGGCTAGCTAATCCTTTATGATCGTCTCTCCCAACATGGAGCCACGACTATGACAATCTGCTGCATCCCCACTTCCTCCTACAATTGCCATACGGTTCGATGCAAAGCTACGCCAGCTCGTTATTCCAAACATGACATAAGCAAATTTCTGTTATTGTTACAAAAACCGCTAAACCCTTTGAGGGCCAGAGGTGGGTGTAAGGCATTGTACGATCTGTGTACGCCCCTGGCACAAAGGGGTTTATTGCAGAGGCTTCTCCCTGTGCCAGGATAAATCAATCTGGTGCCAAGAGGTTTGTAGATGTTGAGCTGCTGTACGCCCAGTATTTTTACAGCAGGAGTCTGTCTCCGCTCACAGACAGGCTTCGAGAGGATGTTAGGCTCAGTCTCTTTGGGCGTCCTGTCTAGGTAACAACAAGTCTCATGATGTATTTACAGTGTTTTGGAATGCAATGTATCATGGTGGTAGTAGTTCTAAAACAGCTAGTTCTAGTGTGTTACAGGGTTATTCACCAACATGGTAACTGCCAGGAATTCAAACGTTAGTCTAAAGTAGGCGATTTGAATCAATTTCCAGCTGCTTTTCCGGTTTGGCTATTTTGGCCTAAAACTTGAGTCCCCAAAATTAACACTTCAGTAAAGAACCCTGATAGTGTGTATTATTATTATTATTATTTTTGGTATTTATATAGCGCCAACTAATTCTGCAGCACTTTACAATATTAGAAAATGGGGGAAGTTTTACAACAAATGAGACAATTACACAATGACACAGGAACAATAGGTAGGAACAATGAGGACTCTAGAGGAGGTGGGGTACAAAAACACATTAGAGCAGCAAGGGTGACAGCCACCAAACAAGGTGGAAAAGTAGCAGAGCTGGAGGTGAGAGTGGAGAGTGGCTCTTTATATGGATAGGGATAGATACGTTACTCTGGGAGTACATGAGGATTTCTGAACAGACGTGTTTTGAGGGACTTCTTAAACAATTGAAGACTAGGGGAAAGTCTGATAGGGGTAGGCAGGCTGTTCAAAAGGACGGGAGCTGCCCGCAAGAAGTCATGCAAGCGTGAGTTAGCAGTATAGGTGCGACCAGCGGACATAATGGCTCTGTGTATACCTGGCAATGCTCAGTGCTGGCTGCTCTGTGTATACCTGGCAATACTCAGTGCTTGCTGCTCTGTGTATACTTGGTAATGCTCAGTACTTGCTGCTCTGTGTATACTTGGTAATGCTCAGGACTTGCTGCTCTGTGTATACCTGGCAATGCTCAGTGCTGGCTGCTCTGTGTATACCTGGCAATACTCAGTGCTTGCTGCTCTGTGTATACTTGGTAATGCTCAGTACTTGCTGCTCTGTGTATACTTGGTAATGCTCAGTACTTGCTGCTCTGTGTATACTTGATAATGCTCAGTACTTGCTGCTCTGTGTATACTTGGCAATGCTCAGTACTTGCTGCTCTGTGTATACTTGGTAATGCTCAGGACTTGCTGCTCTGTGTATACCTGGCAATACTCAGTGCTTGCTGCTCTGTGTATACTTGGTAATGCCCAGTACTTGCTGCTCTGAGTGTACCTACTAATGACCTTTACTTGCTGCTCTGTGTGTACTTGGTAATGCCCAGCACTCCCTGCTCTGTGTGTACTGGACTTTGTCTTTGAATATTCGCATTAAAGACAATAAATATATAGTCTGCATTGTCTTCACAGACATTGATGAAGAATATATGGTAACACAATTCTAAACCAGAATAAAGTTGGTCGAAACATCCCCCACATTTAAAGTAGCACCTTGCATGTGATTTTATAATAAAACAAATGTGTATTTAAATCAAGAATTAAAATCACTTGCCAGGAGTACACATTGGTGAGAAAGTGACAGAAGGCTGCATTCACGTCTGAAATCACTTAAGGCACTTACTCCAAAGCAGTTATGGAAGAATAATACTTAATCCACATAAATCCAACATTGTACATGTTAAAAAGACTTTACTAGATTTTTTTTTTGTTTGGGATTAATTTTTATTTTTTAATAAAAATTACATTTTGGATTTGACGCTGTCACCTGTCTACAAAACGCGTCAATGTTTCCCTTCCCCTCATCTTCCGGAATGGAAAACTCCTAAGAAGATTCCGCTAGGACTTTTTCATAAATACGTATCGATGAACTGATGGAACAGGAAAATGAAGAGACTGTGACATTGATCAGGAAATAGATTTTTCCACTGTGAGGAATTGAAGAACAGACTGACAGTACACCAGCCTGTCAAGAAGCCAAGGAAAATTAATTGCCGATACACGTGTAAACGTATCCCCGCTTTACAGGGCCGCAGGCTGGGAGACGAGCCAGCTAGCCTTTAAACTCATGCTTGAGAGAATTTTTGGACCGCTCAAATAATGACTTCCCTAAATAGCACATGATCGAGGGTCTGGGGGGGGGGGGGGAACAACCTGAGAGGTTTCATGCATACCGCAAAGGTACGTTGGCAGGCGGCTCAGTAGACTATGCTTTTGTATAAGGCCAGATAAGATTCCTACGAGAAATATTGGCTGCGGGCAAGGTAATATATACACGGTCTATTTATGCGCTGCCCTTGTGTGCGGCTTTTATTGATGTCAACAGGAATCTGGCCTGGTGCATGGAAATTAACTTAACCTTTAAATTCAGTTCTGGTTTAAACCTTGCTATTGTACGATGGGCCTCTTTACTTTGATGAGGGGGTTTAAAGCAAGGGATTTATTGCTATAACTAATATAGAAATTGCTGGCAGCCGTTTCCAAAACGGTTGCCCAGAGGAATTGTTTGTGAAAAACATATAATAGTTTAATTTAGTAAAAAAAAAAAAAAAAAATTAAATTATAGAAATGTGCTTAAGAAGTGCACAGTAGCTCCATGATGGTAACTCTACGATGGGCTTTGGGCCTATCTCATGAATTATGTCTCGAAGGGAACACACAGAAACACTTACTAAAGGGTGAATTGCTGGGAATTTTACATTTCATTTTGAATTTCCCACAGTTGATTGTAACAATTTAATGAATAACTTTGTTAATCCCCATCTGTTGGTCGATATTGGAGAACACACCAAATTAACCCTTTGATCCTTAGATATGTGAGCAACAGTCTGAACCAAACAGATATAAGAAAATAAGCAAAAAGAAAAAAATAAATAAATCAGCGTCCTAGCAAAGAAACAAAAATAAGTAATACATTTTGGGTCTCCCTATTGGGGTCTCCTGGAAGGGCATGATGTACAGACAGAAACAAAATCTCTCTGTATTTATAGAGCTGCCACGGGCCTGACCCTTCAAACAGTTTATTGGCTCTTAGCAGGAAGATTCGCACTTTGGAAGGGGTGTGAATGCTGATGGTGATCTGTGATAACAAGCAGGGTGGTCTAGTGATCAGAGTGAGGATATGGAGGGGGCCTGCCTTTTCACAACTTCTTAATTATAGGTACTGTACATCCAAGGACAGACTCACTCAACTCCTGGCGTTATCTGATAGATAAAACACTATGTATGAGGTCTTTGTAAGTTTATACTTGAAACCTAAGTGATGTCTGGAGTGACAAATGCACATTCCCTTTTAAAAGCCTCTTGATCACACAGTAGTAAGGCTAAGCTCTGCAGTAAGCATTCAATGCGACATTAAACTAACTTTAATTAAAATATAACAATGAAATAAAGGCCTATTTTAAAAAAAATGTACATTGAGGTGACTTTTAATATATGTTTTGGGAAAAAAAGGCTAGATACATGAAATAACCATCCAGTGGCCAACAATGATATAGAAAGGGTAGTAGATACCTGGATTAGCCATCCAGTGGAGAAAGTAAAGGTAAGTAGATACATGGGAAATACTTCCAATGAAGATAGTGATGGCTAATAGCGATATATTAGATTTTAAGAACAGCTTTTTGGTGAAAGTATTAAGGTAAAAAAATACAGAGTAGTAGTAGATACAAGGAATAACCGAACGTTGGAATCAGTATATAGCCAACACTGTAATAGAATTGTAGAATATGTGGGACAGGTATGAGGCTATCTGGTTCTTATGTGGCTGCACAGACTGTTGTTTTAGTGGTTAATAACTGAGACGTATTTCTTTCTGTGGCAAGATGGATTAATATGTCCTCCTCATGGATTGCTTTGGAAAATATTCTGTGTATAAAGAACTACAGGACATGGCTACCTTGTGGACCACCTTGTGTCCTCAGTCCTGGACGTGGCTGCTTTGTGGATCTATCTTATGTCCCTATCAGACTGGACGTGGCTGCTTTGTGGATCTATCTTATGTCCCTGTCAGACTGGATGTGGCTGCTTTGTGGATCTATCTTGTGTCCCTTTCAGACTGGATGTGGCTGCTTTGTGGATCTATCTTGTATCCCTGTCAGACTGGATGTGGCTGCTTTGTGGACCTATCTTGTGTCCCTGTCAGTCCTGGACGTGGCTGCTTTGTGGATCTATCTTGTGTCCCTGTCAGTCCTGGACGTGGCTGCTTTGTGGATCTATCTTGTGTCCCTTTCAGACTGGATGTGGCTGCTTTGTGGATCTATCTTGTGTCCCTGTCAGACTGGATGTGGCTGCTTTGTGGATCTATCTTGTGTCCCTGTCAGTCCTGGACGTGGCTGCTTTGTGGATCTATCTTGTGTCCCTGTCAGTCCTGGACGTGGCTGCTTTGTGGATCTATCTTATGTCCCTGTCAGACTGGATGTGGCTGCTTTGTGGATCTATCTTGTGTCCCTGTCAGTCCTGGACGTGGCTGCTTTGTGGATCTATCTTGTGTCCCTTTCAGACTGGATGTGGCTGCTTTGTGGATCTATCTTGTTTCCCTGTGAGCCCTGGACGTGGCTGGTTTGGGGGTCTATCTTGTGTCCCAGTGAATTCTGGATGTGGCTGCTTTGTGGACCTATCTTGTTTCCCTGTCAGCCCTGGACGTGGCTGGTTTGCGGATCTATCTTGTGTCCCAGTGAATGCTGGATGTGGCTGCTTTGTGGACCTATCTTGTTTCCCTGTCAGCCCTGGACGTGGCTGGTTTGCGGATCTATCTTGTGTCCCAGTGAATTCTGGATGTGGCTGCTTTGTGGATATCTGCTTCTTACATGGGATGCATTTGTCTGTCTCCTGGCTCCAGAGATTATGTGTCATCGACACTTTTACTGCTTTGAAATTATATCCTCCTTAAGGTCATCTATGTTTAAAGGAAACAAGACTTGACCTGAGATTGACCCAGTGCGCCTAACTTGAGCTTCCCCCTCAGCCCCATTCTGTCTTCAAGCTGTTTACAATTGGCAGAACAACTGGACCCACATTAACCCCTTCATTGCCAAACTTTTCTTTTACACTTAGCCCCTTTACTGTCAGCCTTACTCATTCCCCCGCCCCCTCATTCACACCCAACGCATTTAACCTCTTCACTGACAAGTCACACTTGACCTCTAACCTCTTAACCTCAATTTAACCAAGCCAACATCAACCCATTGCTTTATATTGAACAATGCCAGCACCAGTCCTAATTAGCATGTGTAACCCCCCCACTACTAGTTCCATTATTTCTGTTTAACAATGTCTCCATCAGTCATACAATCTACTTTTAACACCATTTGAATCCCTTCCTTATATGTTCAAATCCTATATTTAACCTTTTCACTGCTAGTTTTTATCCCCTTCAATGACAGTCCTATTCACTATGTTTAACCCCTTCACAACTGTTACAATGTTACACACTCACTTGGCAACGCATTCATACACTTTATTTTTAAACCTCCACCAACAGTTATTTATATATACGGTATATACGGATAGTTTCATCCTTTATGTTAAATGACTTAATCAGAAATCCTCCTGTCTGCCTTAAACTCCTTCACTGCCAGTGCAGCCTTCTATATTATGTTTACTGGTAATGCTACCATTTATTTTGGTCACTGCAAAACCCGTCCACTATGTAGCACCCGTTTCGCCCTTTACAGTCAGTTTCATCCATTATACATTATTAATTGTAGAAAATAATTCAGGCACTCGAATTCCAAAATTATAGGCAATTTATTAGAACCAGGAACTACACAGCAACGTTTCAACCTCTTAGGGTCTTTATCATTCTGATCCTTAGGGTCTTTATCATTCTGATCCCTAGGGTCTTTATCATTCTGATCCCTAGGGTCTTTATCATTCTGATCCTTAGGGTCTTTATCATTCTGATCCTTAGGGTCTTTATCATTCTGATCCCTAGGGTCTTTATCATTCTGATCCCTAGGGTCTTTATCATTCTGATCCCTAGGGTCTTTATCATTCTGATCCCTAGGGTCTTTATCATTCTGATCCCTAGGGTCTTTATCATTCTGATCCCTAGGGTCTTTATCATTCTGATCCCTAGGGTCTTTATCATTCTGATCCCTAGGGTCTTTATCATTCTGATCCCTAGGGTCTTTATCATTCTGATCCCTAGGGTCTTTATCATTCTGATCCCTAGGGTCTTTATCATTCTGATCCCTAGGGTCTTTATCATTCTGATCCCTAGGGTCTTTATCATTCTGATCCCTAGGGTCTTTATCATTCTGATCCCTAGGGTCTTTATCATTCTGATCCCTAGGGTCTTTATCATTCTGATCCCTAGGGTCTTTATCATTCTGATCCCTAGGGTCTTTATCATTCTGATCCCTAGGGTCTTTATCATTCTGATCCCTAGGGTCTTTATCATTCTGATCCCTAGGGTCTTTATCATGCTGATCCCTAGGGTCTTTATCATTCTGATCCCTAGGGTCTTTATCATTCTGATCCCTAGGGTCTTTATCATTCTGATCCCTAGGGTCTTTATCATTCTGATCCTTAGGGTCTTTATCATTCTGATCCCTAGGGTCTTTATCATTCTGATCCCTAGGGTCTTTATCATTCTGATCCCTAGGGTCTTTATCATTCTGATCCCTAGGGTCTTTATCATTCTGATCCCTAGGGTCTTTATCATTCTGATCCCTAGGGTCTTTATCATTCTGATCCCTAGGGTCTTTATCATTCTGATCCCTAGGGTCTTTATCATTCTGATCCCTAGGGTCTTTATCATTCTGATCCCTAGGGTCTTTATCATTCTGATCCATAGGGTCTTTATCATTCTGATCCCTAGGGTCTTTATCATTCTGATCCCTAGGGTCTTTATCATTCTGATCCCTAGGGTCTTTATCATTCTGATCCATAGGGTCTTTATCATTCTGATCCATAGGGTCTTTATCATTCTGATCCCTAGGGTCTTTATCATTCTGATCCCTAGGGTCTTTATCATTCTGATCCCTAGGGTCTTTATCATTCTGATCCCTAGGGTCTTTATCATTCTTATCCATAGGGTCTTTATCATTCTGATCCTTAGGGTCTTTATCATTCTGATCCTTAGGGTCTTTATCATTCTGATCCCTAGGGTCTTTATCATTCTGATCCTTAGGGTCTTTATCATTCTGATCCCTAGGGTCTTTATCATTCTGATCCATAGGGTCTTTATCATTCTGATCCCTAGGGTCTTTATCATTCTGATCCTTAGGGTCTTTATCATTCTGATCCCTAGGGTCTTTATCATTCTGATCCCTAGGGTCTTTATCATTCTGATCCCTAGGGTCTTTATCATTCTGATCCCTAGGGTCTTTATCATTCTGATCCCTAGGGTCTTTATCATTCTGATCCCTAGGGTCTTTATCATTCTGATCCCTAGGGTCTTTATCATTCTGATCCCTAGGGTCTTTATCATTCTGATCCATAGGGTCTTTATCATTCTGATCCCTAGGGTCTTTATCATTCTGATCCATAGGGTCTTTATCATTCTGATCCCTAGGGTCTTTATCATTCTGATCCCTAGGGTCTTTATCATTCTGATCCCTAGGGTCTTTATCATTCTGATCCCTAGGGTCTTTATCATTCTGATCCCTAGGGTCTTTATCATTCTGATCCCTAGGGTCTTTATCATTCTGATCCCTAGGGTCTTTATCATTCTGATCCCTAGGGTCTTTATCATTCTGATCCCTAGGGTCTTTATCATTCTGATCCCTAGGGTCTTTATCATTCTGATCCCTAGGGTCTTTATCATTCTGATCCCTAGGGTCTTTATCATTCTGATCCCTAGGGTCTTTATCATTCTGATCCCTAGGGTCTTTATCATTCTGATCCCTAGGGTCTTTATCATTCTGATCCCTAGGGTCTTTATCATTCTGATCCCTAGGGTCTTTATCATTCTGATCCCTAGGGTCTTTATCATTCTGATCCCTAGGGTCTTTATCATTCTGATCCCTAGGGTCTTTATCATTCTGATCCCTAGGGTCTTTATCATTCTGATCCCTAGGGTCTTTATCATTCTGATCCCTAGGGTCTTTATCATTCTGATCCCTAGGGTCTTTATCATTCTGATCCCTAGGGTCTTTATCATTCTGATCCCTAGGGTCTTTATCATTCTGATCCCTAGGGTCTTTATCATTCTGATCCCTAGGGTCTTTATCATTCTGATCCCTAGGGTCTTTATCATTCTGATCCCTAGGGTCTTTATCATTCTGATCCCTAGGGTCTTTATCATTCTGGTCCTTAGGGTCTTTATCAGCTTGATAAAGACCCTAAGGGGTTGAAACGTTGCTGTGTAGTTACTGGTTCTAATAAATTGCCTATAATTTTGGACGAAATTCGTTGGAGTGCCTGGATAATTTTCTACAATTAATAATTTTACACTTGGTCCTTTCTTGGTACTGGGACTTGTCCATTGGAGCACCCTGGATTCCTAGATAAAGGGTTGAGTGCACTTCCACTATTTCTTGTATATCATCCATTATACAGACACGTTACATCTTTTTCTACCACATGATGTAGTGGTTATGGTGCCAGATGTGCCCTGATATTACCTTAATGTAATTGGTTAATCACTTTCTAATTGTCTGACTTCTTACCTGAGATCTGCTAGGCACCAGTCTCGGCCTCCTCCCCAGCCGGAGTTATGCCGGACAGTGCTCTGCTTAGCACACATTTAGCTGATGCTCTTGGTCATGTCGTAGCCCAGTGCAATTAACGGAGACTCCTAGTAGTAGCTTCAAACTCTCCATGGAGACTTGTGCCCACTGGACACCATTTCAGAAGTCAAGCCTACATACAATGGGTAGGGGTGCCAAGGCACTCTTGGCACCATAACCACTAAAGGCCACTGTAGTTGTTATGGTACTTTAGGTGTTCCTTTAATGCTAGTTCCAGACTGTATCTCATTTAACACTGGTTCCAGGCTGCTCTACATTTATCACAAATTCCAAGCTGTCCACATTTAATTCTAGTTTCTGACAGAACCACTTTTAATACTATTACCTGCTAGCGTTACATTTGGTGCTAGTTCCAGGTTGTTTTGAATTTATTACGCTAGTTCCAAGCAATATGGCATATAAAGCTAGTAATTATTATTATTATTATTATTGTTGCAATTTATATAGTGCCAACAGATTCCGTAGCGCTGTACAATATTATGAGAGGGGAGATTTAACTAAAAATAGGACAATTACAAGAAAACTTACAGGAACAATAGATTAAAGAAGACCCTGCTCAAACAAGCTTGTAGTCTATAGGAGGTGGGCTATAAAACACATTACAACAGGAAATAGCAATCAAATAAGGTGGAGTGAAGCAGAGCTGGAGGAGAGAATAGAGTGCTGCCCTTTAGGAGAGAGGTATGTAATGTAGTGGTTACTCTGGGAGGCCATAAGCTTTCCTAAAGAGAGGGTTTTAAGGCACTTCTTAAACGACTGAAGACTAGGGGAGAGTCTGAAGACTAGGAGAAGTCCTGCAAGTGTGAGTTGGCTGTACGGGTGTGAGCAGCAGACAAAAGAAGGTCACGGGCAGAGTGGAGAGACCGAGAAGGGACATACCTATGGATCATTGAGGAGATATAAGTGGGGCTAGAATTGGTCAGTGCTTTATAGGTATGGGTTAGCACGTTGAATTGACTCCTATAGGATACAGGAAGCCAGAGGTATGAGAGGTGTGAGAGGACCAACTAGAGATGAAAATCAGTCTGGCGGCAGCATTCATTACAGACTGTGGAAGACCAGTTAGGAGAGGATTACAAAAATTACGGGAAATTACTAGAGCATGGACAAGCTTGTTTAAGGTCAGCAGGGACAATGCTAGAAGAGAGCGAGAGCAGTTGAAGATGTGCGATGAGGAAGGCACAAGACAAGGGGAGAGAGATCTGATGAGGAGAGATGGGACAGGATCAAGCGGGCAAGTGTTGGGGCGAGAGGAAAGGAGAAATGCAGGCACCTCTTGTTCAGTAGCCGGGAAGAAAGTCTGAAGGGTAGGAAAGGCATGATCTACGTGTGGTTGAGAAAGAGAACAGCAAGGAGGGTAGAATTATTTACTTAGGTGTTCAATCTTGTCGGTAAAGTAGCATGCAAAGCTATCGGCTGTAAGTTTAGTTTGGGGGGTGTCCACAGCAGGGGGAAGAAGAAAGTTAAAGGTGTCAAAGAGACGCCTGGGATTGCGGGAGCATGAACTAATGAGAGAGGAAAAGCATGACTGTTTGGCGAGGACAAGGGCTACGCTGTATGAACACAATATGAATCTATAATGGAGATAGTCTGCCTGGGTGCAAGACTTCCTCCAGGAGCGTTCAGCACAACGGGAACATCTTTGCAGGTAGCGTGTTGATTTAGTATGCCACGGTTGGGGGCGTGCCCTCATCGAGGTGCATGTTTGGAGCGGGGCTGCAGTGTTCAAGGCAGAGGTGAAGGTAGTGTTATATGTGGAGGTGGCCAGTGAGGGACAGGAGAGGGAAGGGATGGATAGCAGTTGTGAATCAATATCAGCTGACAGCTACTGGAGGTCAAAATAATTAAGATTCCTCCTGAGTTGAGTTAGGCTGAAGTTGTTGGGTGAGGGGGTACTTGAGAGTAAATGATAAGAGGTGGTGATCAGAGAGAGGGAATGGAAAGTTACAGATATTAGATACTGTACATGCATAAGAGAATTTGAGGTCAAGGGTATTCCCAGCTACATTAGTGGGAGAATTAGCCCACTGTGATAGCCCGAGGAAGTAATTGAAAGTAGTTTAGAGGCTGCTGAGGTCAAGGGTTCCAAGCAATATGGCATATAAGGCTAGTTCCAAGCAGTAATACATTTAATGCTAGTCCCAGGTAGTATCATATTTAATGCTAGTTCCAGGTAGGACCGCATTTAATGCTAGTTTCAGATAGTACCGCATTTAATGCTAGTTCCAGGTATTACCCCATTTAATGCTAGTTGCAGGTAGTATCATATTTAATGCTAGTTCCAGGTAGGTCCGCATTTAATGCTAGTTTCAGATAGAACTGCATTTAATGCTAGTTCCAGGTAGTATCGTATTTAATGCTAGTTCCAGGTAGTATCCCATTTAATGCTAGTTCCAGGTAGTATCCCATTTAATGCTAGTTCCAGGTAGTATCCCATTTAATGCTAGTTCCAGGTAGCATCCCATTTAATGCTAGTTCCAGGCAGTACCGCATTTTATGCTAGTTCCAGGCAGTATCCCATTTAATGCTAGTACCAGGTAGTATCCCATTTAATGTTTGTTCCAGGTAGTATCCCATTTAATGCTAGTTCCAGGAAGTACCGCAATTAATGCTAGTTCCAGGTAGTACCGCATTTAATGCTAGTTTCAGGTAGTACCGCATTTAATGCTAGTTTCAGGTAGTATCCCACTGAATGCTAGTTCCAGGTATTACCGCATATAATGCTAGTTCCAGGTAGTATCCAATTTAAATCTTGTTCCAGGTAGTACCGCATTTAATGTTAGTTCCAGGTAGTATTAAATTTAATGCTTGTTCCAGGTAGTACCTCATGTAATGCTAGTTCCAGGCAGTACCACATTTAATGCTAGTTCCAGGTAGTACCACATTTAATGCTTGTTCCAGGTAGTACCTCATTTAATGCTAGTTCCAGGCAGTACCACATTTAATGCTAGTTCCAGGTAGTACCACATTTAATGCTAGTTCCAGGTAGTACCGCATTTAATGCTAGTTCCAGGTAGTACCGCATTTAATGCTAGTTCCAGGTAGTACCGCATTTAATGCAAGTTCCAGGTAGTACCGCATATAATGCTAGTTCCAGGTAGTATCCCATTTAATGCTTGTTTCAGGTAGTACCACATATAATGCTAGTTCCAGGTAGTATCCCATTTAATGCTAGTTCCAGGTAGTACCGCATTTAATGCTAGTTCCAGGTAGTACCGCATTTAATGCTAGTTCCAGGTAGTACCGCATATAATGCTAGTTCCAGGTAGTATCCCATTTAATGCTTGTTTCAGGTAGTACTACATATAATGCTAGTTCCAGGTAGTATCCCATTTAATGCTAGTTCCAGGTAGTATCCCACTTAATGCTAGTTCCAGGTAGTACCGCATATAATGCTAGTTCCAGGTAGTATCCCATTTAATGCTAGTTCCAGGTAGTATCCCACTTAATGCTAGTTCCAGGTAGTACCGCATATAATGCTAGTTCCAGGTAGTATCCCACTTAATGCTAGTTCCAGGTAGTATCCCACTTAATGCTAGTTCCAGGTAGTACCGCATATAATGCTAGTTCCAGGTAGTATTGCATACAATGCTAGTTCTTTGTAGCACTAGTAAAGAAAATCTCTTTTTTCCTAGAAGATGGAGAGCAAAGGCAGCATTATGATCTGCTAAACTACTAATTCCTCTAATAAAACTCAGGGGACGGATACAATTGATTGACTGTATTGAGCCATGAAGCTCAGTCTGATGTTTAATGATACACGGTGACACATACAGGAACACAATAAATCTTCTTCAGTCTGGCATCTTTAGCAGCATAGGTCTATAATATTACATAAATTTTAACCTCATAAATACCAGTGACGGAATCATTCTGTTTTAACAGATTTTTAAAGATCCCTTAACAAAATGGAATATCACACTCATTTAACAATTGCAGGACTGCATAGAGTTGAAAAATAAGCAGGATATTTCATACTAGCACAGGAATCTTTAGGAACTTCTAGGGGTTACTGAACATTTTAATTGCTGTTAAGTTGTTAAAAAAATAAAATAAAAAATGTGGGCTCATTACTCTCACATGGATCCCAGTTGAATATCAGTACCTTCAAAATGTCTTTAGTGTAATGAACATTTCCCATAATGCCTATGGAAAACAAGTATTCATGCCCACTTATGACAAGGCTAATACTGCCAGCTTTGCTTTATATGAAGAATATATGGAGACATATAGGGAGTGTCTGGCAGGAGGGGGCACTTTATCCAGACAGCTTGTGTGCGCAAGGGTGTATCACCGCTAGTGTGCGCAAGGGTGTATCACCGCTAGTGTGCGCAAGGGTGTATCACCGCCAGTGTGCGCAAGGGTGTATCACCGCTAGTGTGCGCAAGGGTGTATCACCGCTAGTGTGCGCAAGGGTGTATCACCGCTAGTATGCGCATGGGTGTATCACCGCTAGTGTGCGCAAGGGTGTATCACAGCTAGTGTGCACAAGGGTGTATCACCACAAGTGTGCGCAAGGGTGTATCACAGCTAGTGTGCACAAGGGTGTATCACCACAAGTGTACGCAAGGGTGTATCACCGCTAGTGTGCGCAAGGGTGTATCACCGCTAGTGTGCGCAAGGGTGTATCACCGCCAGTGTGCGCAAGGGTGTATCACCGCTAGTGTGCGCAAGGGTGTATCACCGCTAGTGTGCGCAAGGGTGTATCACCGCTAGTATGCGCATGGGTGTATCACCGCTAGTGTGCGCAAGGGTGTATCACAGCTAGTGTGCACAAGGGTGTATCACCACAAGTGTGCGCAAGGGTGTATCACAGCTAGTGTGCACAAGGGTGTATCACCACAAGTGTACGCAAGGGTGTATCACCGCTAGTGTGCGCAAGGGTGTATCACCGCTAGTGTGCGCAAGGGTGTATCACTGCTAGTGTGCGCAAGGGTGTATCACCGCTAGTGTGCACAAGGGTGTATCACCGCTAGTGTGCACAAGGGTGTATCACCGCTAGTGTGCACAAGGGTGTATCACCGCTAGTGTGCACAAGGGTGTATCACCGCTAGTGTGCACAAGGGTGTATCACCGCTAGTGTGCGCAAGGGTGTATAACTGCTAGTGTGCGCAAGGGTGTATCACCGCCAGTGTGCGCAAGGGTGTATCACCGCCAGTGGGCGCATGGGTGTATCACCGCTAGTGTGCGCAAGGGTGTATCACCGCTAGTGTGCGCAAGGGTGTATCACCGCTAGTGTGCGCAAGGGTGTATCACCGCTAGTGTGCGCAAGGGTGTATCACCGCTAGTGTGCGCAAGGGTGTATCACCGCTAGTGTGCGCAAGGGTGTATCACCGCTAGTGTGCGCAAGGGTGTATCACCGCTAGTGTGCACAAGGGTGTATCACCGCTAGTGTGCACAAGGGTGTATCACCGCAAGTGTGTGCAAGGATGTATCACCGCTGGTGTGCGCAAGGGTGTATAACTGCTAGTGTGCACAAGGGTGTATCACGGGCAGTGTGCGCAAGGGTGTATCACCGCTAGTGGGCGCATGGGTGTATCACCGCTAGTGGGCGCATGGGTGTATCACCGCTAGTGTGCGCAAGGGTGTATCACCGCTAGTGTGCACAAGGGTGTATCACCGCTAGTGTGCACAAGGGTGTATCACCGCTAGTGTGCGCAAGGGTGTATCACCGCTAGTGTGCGCAAGGGTGTATCACCGCTATTGTTCACAAGGGTGTATCACCGCTAATGTGCACAAGGGTGTATCACCGCTAGTGTGCACAAGGGTGTATCACCGCTAGTGTGCGCAAGGGTGTATCACCGCTAGTGTGCGCAAGGGTGTATCACCGCTAGTGTGCGCAAGGGTGTATCACCGCTAGTGTGCGCAAGGGTGTATCACCGCTAGTGTGCGCAAGGGTGTATCACCGCTAGTGTGCGCAAGGGTGTATCACCGCTAGTGTGCGCAAGGGTGTATCACCGCTAGTGTGCGCAAGGGTGTATCACCGCTAGTGTGCACAAGGGTGTATCACCGCTAGTGTGCACAAGGGTGTATCACCGCTAGTGTGCGCAAGGGTGTATCACCGCTATTGTTCACAAGGGTGTATCACCGCTAATGTGCACAAGGGTGTATCACCGCTATTGTGCACAAGGGTGTATCACCGCTAGTGTGCGCAAGGGTGTATCACCGCTAGTGTGCGCAAGGGTGTATCACCACTAGTGTGCGCAAGGGTGTATCACCAATAGTATGCGCATGGGTGTATCATCGTTAGTGTGCGCAAGGGTGTATCACCGCTAGTGTGCGCAAGGGTGTATCACCACTAGTGTGCGCAAGGGTGTATCACCAATAGTATGCGCATGGGTGTATCATCGTTAGTGTGCGCAAGGGTGTATCACCGCTAGTGTGCGCAAGGGTGTATCACCGCTAGTGTGCACAAGGGTGTATTCACTGCTAGTGTGCGCAAGGGTGTATCACAGCTAGTGTGCACAAGGGTGTATCACTGCTAGTGTGCACAAGGGTGTATCACCGCTAGTGTGCGCAAGGGTGTATCACCGCTAGTGCGCGCAAGGGTGTATCACCGCTAGTGCGCACAAGGGTGTATCACCGCTAGTGTGCACAAGGGTGTATCACCGCTAGTGTGCGCAAGGGTGTATCACCGCTAGTGTGCACAAGGGTGTATCACCGCCAGTGTGCACAAGGGTGTATCACCGCAAGTGTGCGCAAGGATGTATCACCGCTAGTGTGCGCAAGGGTGTATAACTGCTAGTGTGCACAAGGGTGTATCACCGCCAGTGTGCGCAAGGGTGTATCACCGCTAGTGGGCGCATGGGTGTATCACCGCTAGTGGGCGCATGGGTGTATCACCGCTATTGTTCACAAGGGTGTATCACCGCTAATGTGCACAAGGGTGTATCACCGCTATTGTGCACAAGGGTGTATCACCGCTAGTGTGCGCAAGGGTGTAACACCGCTAGTGTGCGCAAGGGTGTATCACCGCAAGTGTGCGCATTGGTGTATCACCACTAGTGTGCGCAAGGGTGTATCACCAATAGTAAGCGCATGGGTGTATCATCGTTAGTGTGCGCAAGGGTGTATCACCGCTAGTGTGCGCAAGGGTGTATCACCGCTAGTGTGCGCAAGGGTGTATCACCGCTAGTGTGCGCAAGGGTGTATCACCAATAGTATGCGCATGGGTGTATCATCGTTAGTGTGCGCAAAGGTGTATCAACCCCAAGTGTGCACAAGGGTGTATTCACTGCTAGTGTGCGCAAGGGTGATTTCCATTGCAAAAGCCTTGGGAGCATAATGACTGGGCTTGCTCAGTAGTAACATACATAGTATTATACAGCAGTGATCAGGCAAGATGTATAATAAGAGTGCTACATACAACAATGTGCGTCCTGTAGCTTAAGAAAAGAAATATCTTGCTGACTTTAGATATGTTTTATGGTAACAAATGAGAGTCTGCTAGACACACAGAAGACGTGGCCTAACAGTGTTGAGACTAACATGAACATGCTTTCTCAGAACACAAGAACTGTACGGCTTAGACAGCCTGTCTCTCCAAACATGACCCCTGTATGGCTTTGCTTATCTAAGGCAACAAAGCCAGAGAGACATTTGGACTAAAGATCAGCTTAGGAAAAAAGGCAGCAATGTCTAATATATTTCAAATATGGAGAGAGAGAACCCACTGAATAACGAGCATGCGCTGGCAAGCAGAGTGTAGGTGAAGGGGATGATGGGATGCACCAGCATTCCATGAGCCCAGTGTTTTCGGAAACAGACTGGTCGGTGCCAATATTTCTTTAATCTGATTTGTATGAAATGAAAAATGTTACTTTCTGAAACTCCACTGATGCCACTGTTAGTGACCCTGGGTGCAGAAGGAGAAATAAGAGGGGAAAGGAAGCACTTATGGGATGGTAGAATTTCAAGACAACTTTAAGGATTGTGAGCATCAGTTCAGTATAAAGTTTATTTTTACTGAGTCCTAGCTTGTGTCTTTATATACACTGGGAGGGCACAGAGCACAATATTCGGCTCATCTCATGTAACTCTCGGCTCATCTCATTGTTGCTTATTCTTAAAGGACGATCAATTGCCTAGATCAGTGATGGCAAACATTTTTGAGCCCATTGCCCGCCCATCCCCCTGAATCCACCACTGCATCCCACCCACCCACCATACAAAAGCAGAGTAGGTGCCTGACATTTTGGGCAGGGGCATACTCTGCATTGCGCCGCGGGGCCTAAGGCTGCCGACCAGCGCCCCCCCCCCGGCGACCTATGGCTGCATGCCCACAGAGAGGGCTCGCCGTGCCAGTTGTGACACGCGTGCCATAGGTTCGCCATTGCTGGCCTAGATACTAAATAAATAATATATATAAATAAAAGACTGTTTAGTAGATAGATCCCAAATGAAAACATTAATTTAATTATGAATTCTTTGCATTGGGTGTATATCTACAAACAGTTCTCAAAAGCTGCAGATATTGTGTTCTTCCTCAGCCAAGACTTTCTGTGCTCTGGTCAATTGCTGCCTCTTGAGTTTAGCTCCACTGAGCTAACCAAACCAGGAAGTAACAGGACCTGTTGTCTGATAGACAGGCAGGGGGTTGTAACAAGGTTAATTTAGAAAAGTGCAAATTTCTACTGAAATCTGCACTTTTTCTATAGAGAGAGAGAAAGAAAAAAAAAAAAAAGAGGACACGCTCTTCGCACATAAAGCAGATCAGCAAGCTAAAATGATTTAGGTATTTTGAGTGTTCTTTTAACAAGCAAGCTGTCAATCACTAAAATACCACCTCTGGCTGAGGAGATGCAGATTTGGAAGAATTTGTATTTCCCACAATGAACAATTCCCATTTAAAACATCCTGAATCTTATGGTAAATATTAAAATGACTCAGTTTAGAAGCCCTGCAGTGGTGTTACCAGGTTCTAAGTTGGTGTTGTTCCCACAATGCATTTAACTCCGTTTCATCAGGAAGCTAAAATGACAGATATTTCAGGACATGAAGGATACGAGAGCAAGAAAGAGAAGCCCATGGGGTCCACGATGCTTAATTTTTCTTAGGAAAAGGGAAAATGGAGAGGTCTATCTGATCTGGGCAGAAAATATGTCATTTAATGGGGGGCAGCAGATATATCTAAAGGACAAAGTACTTCTATTGGTGGCCAGGGGCACTTACCTGCTCCTGTGAAGATAACTCCTTATCCTGAAGTTTAATTTCACTGCTTCGCAGCTGACTGTAATAGTTTTCTACTTCTTTCTTCAGGAGCTGAAAAAGAACAAAAAGATTTTAATGATAATAGGCCCAGTCCAGTGGGAACAACCTTCTATCACATATTGGAAAGAAAATAAAAAATCTGCCATGGGCCCAAAATTACTGGCCGACTAAATCAGGAGTACCTAGATGCCGCCCCCTCAGATATGGTAGAGTATTATGGGAGTCCACATCAGAGAGGAAGTGGTGAGCTAAAGTACTATCAAGGAAAAAAAAGGACAGATAGATAGATAAGACAGACAGATAGATGTATTATATGAACAAATTGTGTTTAAAAAAGGAGATTTTGAATCAGACTAGAGGATCCTAGAATCCTATTTTTCAGGAATGAGTGAATCCATTGTTAAAGATCTAAACAGAATAGACTCCCACGGTAACAATTCAGATATATGCCCGGCTCTGTACACTATTTATTAAATATACTCGTATTATTTTCAAAGGGTCATTAGCCTCTGAGAGGAAGGTATTTAATCTCCTTCTAGAATGAATGGCTCACCATGTACTAGCAGTAATGCCAGAAAACCCAACTTACTAATGGACCAGAGAGAGTGAGTTATTAAGGTTGTATTAGGTATTTGAAACATTGTGGTTGGTATGTCAATATTCTATTGGTATCAGACGGAGTATATCACCCCATATGCCATTGGTAAACATCCAATCAGGATTGAGAATTATACTTCACAGCCGTTTTAAAAACCACAAAATACACAACCTTTCTATAACTGGGGTGTGAACGTCCTTCTCTAGAACTTTTTAGATTAAAAGAAGGTCTTGGTGCTGTACAGTCTAGATTTATCTTTACATTTTGTTGCTTAACACGATCAAGCCTTTTCAGTCTGATTCCTTTACTCCATTTTTATATGATCGCTTGTCCCATTTGATTTTATTCCTCCCTTATGTTGTTCCCCCCCTTTCTTCCAGATAATCTTCCGTCATTAATTCCCTTCCATGATCCCTTACTTCATCATTCCGTTTCTGACAGATCCCCTTCCTCTGTACCTCTTATTCACACAGATGCCTTTTCTCCATCAAACCCTTTTACTAACTCATATACCTCACTCACTGAATGTCTACCAGATTCCTTTAATAAGCCATTTCTCCATCTTCTACTGTCCCATTTCATCAGATTTCTTTCCTTTTTTATCGGAGATGTTTTCTTTACTCTGTTCTTTTCAATGTTCATAAAAATGTTGTCCTAATTTTTCTCCCTCTGTCTTATTAAGGTAACAGAGTTAAGAAGGATGTTGGATTGGAAAGATCTGCCAATTCTGGGACGAGGTATCAGTGAATATAAGCAGGCCTCCCAATTGTCATGTACACAGTATGACTGTTCAAAGCTTACACCATACCTGACCTTGGGAAGGCTTTGTCTTGGCTCAAGAACAGAGCTGTAAAAAAAATCCTGTGCTTTTCACTGCAGATATCCCACACTTTGAAAAGCACTTAAAAATGTAAATGAGATAACGCGCTAGCTCTGACAGATCTGCCACACAACAGCTTTAGGAAATAAATAAAACCACAACTCTGTTTACGTGGAAAAATTACTTAATTTCCTAAATGAATTTTGACAGATGGAAAAACAGCTTACTGGATGTAAAGTAAACTTGCCGGAACCCTGTTTAATAAAAGTGAAGTCGCAGTAGAACAAAGTCAAAACATGGCAAATAACTGGTCTACCTAGGTCAAGATAAATGGCGGACAATGTAACTTTTATAAGACAAAGACTTTGCGTATCTTGGACCCATCACCATCCTTATCACGTTTCAGGTGCGATCATGTTTTAATCTTCTCTTTGCCTTTCACAGGTTTGATTGATCATTGTGGTCAACAGCAAAGTCCATGTGTGTCATAAGGTCTTTCTCTTGGGATATAGCCTAGAGCTTACTCTGGAGCCAAACATATAGTAGAACTTCCAGCAAATCACGTGAGATTATTGTCCATGATGTATAGAATTGTCCTGGCTTACGTATGCTGCTTGTGGACTCTAACAGCTGATCCCGAGGACAGTTAATGAGCCTTTATTAGATCTGTTTAAAATGTTTCTAATGCTTTAAAATTGCATGTTTTATCATTTATATATCAATATTGCTTAATCTCCTTTCCTCTTGCCCCTTAGAGTTCATGACGGGTGGCTGCAGACAGTTTATTAACCCGTCACTTCGTTTACTCAATAATATTTCACTTTTACTGTATCTTTTTTATTTTCCTTTTCCTACAATGTGTCTTATCCATGTGTACAGAATTGTGGCTGTGTCTCATATGAAATTCTAATATATCATTGGGGAAAGAATCATAGACTCCTTTTTGGGTAATTAGTTTGGAATGTTTCTCTCCTCTTGAGGAACGTAAGAGTTTTTTTTGAGGGGTTTGGGATATAGATATAGCGTGGATATTTTCCGTCCTTTCATGTGCGACCCGGATAACTCCACCGATTATCACACTGAGGTCTGAACCTACAGTGCAAGCAATAAACGCAATTTGTCTTTATAATCAGAGTAACAAGCCAAAGTAGTAAAATAACAAGGGTAATTATGGCGAGGCGGTAGAAAGCGGTGTAATTACTCAACCTTAATGATCCTTTTAATCTTCTCATGAAAATGAAAAGAAAACTAAAAGGCCCACTTTCAACAATGAAACTTTAGTCTAGATGGATTCAAGCAAAATAAGAATGGCGTTTTAATACCTCTTCGGGTGAAACGGCCAAGCGAACACTTATTAGAAGAGTCAGCCATGTGTTGCTTATGGGGAGACTACAAGAGTACTTGTCACCATCCCAAATCCTGCATGTTATAGGTTAGTACATTTAATAAGCTAATGTGTTGGGGTGTCCAGAATAAAATAGGCAATACACGTTTATTGGTAAACCACTTGATCTATCAGAGAAAGCACCTGCATTTAACTAGGGACTAGGGGCACTATAGTGTTAAGAATACAGGTTTATATTATTAACACTATAGTGTTCCTTTAACTGTTACTTGAAGGACTTTAACAACTAGTCCTGCCCAGCACAATGTCCCCATTGAAACAAACTTTCTCATGTGATGCATGAAGGTCAGTGTGATATTATCTCTCTTACTGGATGTTACTAGGACAGTAGAAGACGTCTCCTAAAATGGCAAGAGGTCGGTGTGATTTCATTATTATTATTTATATAGCGCCAGCAAAATTCCATAACGCTGTTCATTGGACTATTATTGTGGAAGACGGTGGTCAGTCTCCTGATGTACCAGGATGTCAATGGAAAGTGGTCTGTCTCCTGAGTTACAGGGATGCCGGTGGAAGGTAGTCAGTCTCCTGAGGTACAGGGAGGTCAGTGGAAGGTGGTCTTTCTCCTGAGGTACAGGGAGGTCAGTGGAAGGGGGTCTTCCTCCTGAGATACAGGGATGTCAATAGAAGGTTGTGTGTCTTTTGAGTTGCAGGGATGTCAGTGGAAGGTGGTCTGTCTCCTGCGATACAGGGATGTCAGTGGAAGGTGGTCTGTCTCCTGAGACACAGGGATGGCAGTAGAAGGCGGTCTATCTCCTTAGATACAGGGATGTCGGTGGTCTATCTCCTTCGATACAGGGATGTTGGTAGAAGGTGGTCCGTTTCCTTAGATGGAGGGATGCTGGTTGAAGGTGGTCTGTCTCCTGAGTTAAAGGGGTGTCAGTGGAAGGTGGTCTGTCTCTCATGATACAAGTATGCCAATAGAGGTGGCACATCTGTAGGTATGCAGTAATGTCAGTGGTAATTGGTCTGTCTTCTGACTTACAGGGATGTCAGTGAGCTTTTCACTCTCTCATAGTACTAAGACAGTTCACCAGGACATGATCTCACTCATAGGATCCATGGAGGTCAGTGCGACATGCTGGCTGCCTTCCATACAGTACCTTTATGTTGTATGTGTAAGTGAAAAGAAGAAAACACCACCAGGTTTAAATAGCTGAAACTGGCTGCATTATATGAAATATAAAATAGGTTGTGACTTCCTAAAACAAATATAAAAAATTAGATCTCGATAATTGTTTCTTGTATCCAATAGGGTAAGCATAGAATCAGTGCCACTCTAAAGATATTTTTCAGAAGCTTACAAGACTAATGAGTTCTATACGAAAAGATATTTCAAAGGTTTAAGAGAAAGTTGCTGATAAACCGCTATTAAATGTTAATAGCTGTGGAGGATCAGATAGAGCACAACCTTTCCTTGTTTCAGATTTAGACCTTTTCCGGTCACACCAACTCTTATCCATTAATATGTTCTTTAAAACCTGGAACGTAGTGCAGGTCTTGTTTCTTAAAGACAGCCAGAGGTATCTTATGGTTTTAAACTAATCCATATGCTTGTCTTTCACATGTGGTGGAATTCCTTTCTGATGGGAACTTTCGGTTTTTCCCCTTGTTGTTGCAACACACCATATATATCCTCAAAATTATGCTTTGATGTCACCAAATGCTGAACTCCTCATCAGCTATGGATTTAATAAGAAGGACGGCAGGACTATGATCTGTGTTGGAAGCAAACAGGCAAACATGACTTTTCCCCCACAGCTGGATTACAGAAATATTATGTTTGATGTGCATCAGGAATATTCTTTCCCAGAATGATGACTCCCGTGCATAGCAAACAATGAATCAGCCGGATATTTTTATTTATTTTTAATTTCACAGGCACAGCAAGAAAGATTAAAGTTCTGATGGTCCATGTACACATGGCATGCCTTTCAAAACAATAAAGGATGCTGCCTGATTGTGATGCCCAGATGCGCCTGGCTTTAACGAGTTACTGAAAAGAGGTAGAATTTACCAAGACCAGACCACCCATTATGGTGCATCTCTCTACTCTAATCAATACTGAAATGTGACATCATAAACAACATCATCGTTTCATTGTAATTCACATACACCATACATGGTGGTGGCTCTTTAAAAATCAAAGATAATAAAGTATTAGAATTGTAGACAATGGTTCAGAATTTCTGCATTCCAGCTAAAATTAACTGGACGAATACAGGTTTACTAGCAGGACACTGAAATTAAAGGATACAACCAATCACCATGTGTACCAGGTGGACGTTAAATGTTAAATTTTTGTACAATGATTTTATCTGTGTGACAGGGTGAGAGCAACAGGCAACACATAATCACGCTCCCTTAAAAAAAAATGAAAAGAAAAAAAAACTAAATGAAGAATTCGCTATCCTTAGAAAGTTAACTAAATATGGATGATGTTAATCCCCCACCAGCTGCTAGTGAAGCATGTCATGTAACTTGCCAGTAGGGTGACAATTCACAAAACTGTAAAGGTTAAAAGTAGAATATGTGCTGATCGTCTCAGTTTTATTAATTTTGTCTGTTTTCAGTTTATCAGGTGAAACTCTAACATTTTATGACAAAATTTAAGGTGCACCATTCAAACAGTTAACACTGTGCCCCTTCTTCTTTAATTTATAACCTTTATTTGTCACATTGGGAATTTTTTTCTTTTACAATTATAGAACAGCCCAAGGTGATTAGGGGCTCACATGGTACCCTCAGTGTAACATGATTTGGGATCCCTAGTGCTTAATCATAATCCTTGATTTGTTCCCATCTCCATTTTTATAAACCTAAATTATAGGAAGGGCTTGCGATTTGTCCACGAGCAATAGGGTAAGGGATGGGGGGAATGCTATGGTCACCTGGGAGATGCTGGAATATAACATGCTGGAATTATGAAACATAACAAGCCTCTGTGTTTTTGTACAAACGCCTGTGCTCGTTTTTGTATCTAATCTTCCAATAACAAATAAGTGAACATTGGGATTTACAACAACATGGCATTCACCAACTGCTGCCTAAAGAGTCAAGAAGCAGGAATTAGCAGGAAATAGACTCAAGAAACTTGTCAATACCGCCTCACACTTGGATGTACTAAAATGAACCACATTCACGTATAGTAGAAAAACAAAAAGTATTTTGTTAAATATTTGCATCTTTCCTTTAATGCTGGATGGGCATGAGGAGAAAGCCCAAACCCCCACATCAGTCAAGGAAAGTTTAACAGAGTTGATCTCAACTTCTGAATCTTCAGCGTTTGTGTGCAAATAATAAAAACAAACAAAAATGTCAGTTTTACAAAGCCCTTTACACGGAGACAAATCTACAATAATAGATGTACAACACTGTATTTGCTTATCTAGTTGTCTGTCACGTGGTTTTCAGTGCTATTAAAGGCCTTGATACACATATCGGCGAGTCCTGTACTTCACCGATCAAGGAGCAGGTTAAACGCAATCATCCACCAACGTTAACAATGACTCCATTCGCTATAGGGGATCTGATTTAATCTGATGAGCACATACCTGAAAAGAGTGTTTAATAATGGCATGATATCTTTCAAAGATACGGAGATCGAGTCTGTTATCTTATGGAGGGAGAGAGGTGCAACCTTGTAAACAAATGCTGGCTTGACTTTACATATCTGCGCCATGCACAGGGGAGGGGGGGGGGGGGGGGGGGAGGGGGGGTAACAGGAGAGTAAGAGCACTTTGAAAGATGATCCCTTCCAGTCAGTGCTGGTTTCTTGCCAAGAAACATGAAATAATTTGGTGCAAAACTCCTAGTCAATGACCTTTTTCTTTGTCCTCTCTACTTTTTTGAAACAAACTGTGACAGGCTAAAGACTAGATAAAAAGGAAATTACATTTCTCTCTTTCGTGTTTTGTACATAAAAAAAATTGAAAATAAAAAATATCTAGATTTTCAGGCTTTTGGCAGGAAAATGTTTATCAAATGCTGACTTCCTTCTAGCGCGCAGAGTTAACGACTAGCGAATGCCGCCTTCCTCGAAGCAGTGTTTGAAGTGGAGGAATTCAGTGTGGCCTGGAGGGCTTGCATCTTGCAGGCGTATCAGAATGTGATGGAGACATAAATCAGAGACATTACTCTGCAGTTCCACATCTGCTAACAACACAACGCCTGGATTTCTGTACGGTCAGAAAATAACAGATTAGTAGTCTCTGGGTGTATAAATCCATAGCATAAAACCACTTATTATAAAAAGGCTTTAGGGCATAAACAGAGTGACAGCAGGTTCCAGGTGAACACCCAGTGCTGCTAAAACTCCAAACTTAAAACAGAAAATTGGGGCTCATCTGTGAAATTGCAAATTAAACAAGATAACTGAACGAAAAAAAAAAAGATAAAGATAAAGTTAGTTCTGCATAATATCCCCAAAAATATCTGATAATCCTGGCTTTGTAAAGAGAGGGACACATGTGATGGTACAGCCTGTTCTACCAACCGTCCTAGTCTGGATATGACATTGGTAAAAATATACAAAGAACAAATATTGAAATTCACCTGCAGAACTGTTCTACCTACCTTGATGTGCACCTGCAGAACTGTTCTACCTACCTTGAAGTGCACCTGCAGAACTGTTCTACCTACCTTGATGTGCACCTGCAGAACTGTTCTACCTATCTTGACGTGCACCTGCAGAACTGTTCTACCTACCTTGATGTGCGCCTGCAGAACTGTTCTACCTACCTTGAAGTGCACCTGCAGAACTGTTCTACCTACCTTGATGTGCACCTGCAGAACTGTTCTACCTACCTTGACGTGCACCTGCAGAACTGTTCTACCTACCTTGATGTGCACCTGCAGAACTGTTCTACCTACCTTGATGTGCACCTGCAGAACTGTTCTACCTACCCTGACGTGCACCTCCAGAACTGTTCTACCTACCTTGATGTGCACCTGCAGAACTGTTCTACCTACCTTGATGTGCACCTGCAGAACTGTTCTACCTACCTTGATGTGCACCTGCAGAACTGTTCTACCTATCTTGACGTGCACCTGCAGAACTGTTCTACCTACCTTGATGTGCACCTGCAGAACTGTTCTACCTAGCTTGATGTGCACCTGCAGAACTGTTCTACCTACCTTGATGTGTACCTGCAGAACTGTTCTACCTACCTTGATGTGCACCTGCAGAACTGTTCTACCTACCTTGATGTGCACCTGCAGAACTGTTATACCTACCTTGACGTGCACCTGCAGAACTGTTCTACCTATCTTGATGTGCACCTGCAGAACTGTTCTACCTAGCTTGATGTGCACCTGCAGAACTGTTCTACCTACCTTGATGTGCACCTGCAGAACTGTTCTACCTACCTTGATGTGTACCTGCAGAACTGTTCTACCTACCTTGACGTGCACCTGCAGAACTGTTCTACCTATCTTGATGTGCACCTGCAGAACTGTTCTACCTACCTTGATGTGCACCTGCAGAACTGTTCTACCTAGCTTGATGTGCACCTGCAGAACTGTTCTACCTACCTTGATGTGCACCTGCAGAACTGTTCTACCTATCATGTGCTTTTTCAAACTGCAATGATTACTGTATTCTGCCAACAGCATCTCTATACAAAGTTAGCTGATACATTTCAAAAACATTGTTACTCCAAGCAGCATGGCCAGCTCAGTGATTTGAAGTGGTCATGGTACCTTGAGTCTTTATGTACAGTGCTTTACTATGAAATGCCGCACACATAGAAATTGAACCCCTCTGCTACCGGAGATGTAATTGCACCTCTGGTCTCTTCATTGGTGATTCATTAGTCAGCCCGAAAACAAGAGTTCCGGGCTGGCGAATGCGAATTCTGTGCAAAATTGGCACAGGTAGCCACTGTTCGCATGGAAGCCCCCGTGCCACCCATATTCCCTCATCCTTGACATCCGTCCCCCTCCATCAAGGGCGAGTGACATCAGTTGAGAAAGATCACGCTGCAGGGAGAAACTGGCCTTAGCATTGAAACTGAGGTTAGATTTAGCGGTTTACTTAATTTTTTTAATTTTTGGTGGGATTAGGAGGGGAGTGTGATAGGACCCGTGTAACAGGATTTTCTTATCATACTGTTTTTGTTAGTGGAACCCTTTAAACTTATTGAATGCTATTGATAAACTATTGTTAAAAATATTTTTTAAAACAGTACCCCACTACAGATGTTGGTCTTCAAAGTGGATTGGCCGGTTATTATCTTGTTATATTTTTTGAACAGGGACATTACGGAGTCTTAATGAAGCGTAACATTAGAACAGCAATTCTAAATACCTAGGAAGGGGACCAAAAACTCTTTGCTTTTTTTGGTGGACTCTCATTGGTTGGAGGTCAAGATAAATTACATCATCCAGTCTTAAACCATCCAATATATGCTAGCACTATATTGCTGAGAGTGATTCGGATGATGTTATGTATAATTATATAAGAAGAGGCACTATGATATGGGAAGAAAGAGAAAGTAACGTTTTATTTCGTGTCTATAACCGCAGACTGGGTAGGTCTGTAATGTTATCTGGATTTCCTCTTTCCCATGTGTGGTGAGCTGAGCAGCAGAGACAGGGCGAGGAGAGGCTGCGAATGTCTGCCCTCTGCCAGTGTGCTCGGTGGCTTCGAGCAATAGTCATGGGTCTTTCAAGGTTAAACTGCAATTATGACCGACTGATACCTTTTAAAATGTATGGAGAAAGCTCCCCATAATTGCAGATCTGGCCATAAGCTATTGCAAAGCATCACGCTTGAGTGACTTTTCTAAACACAAACATGGTTTTAAAAACCTCAAAGCTGGGTTAGCTAAGGACAAAAACAAAAATGATTTAAAGATTATCGTCTTCTCTTTTTCAGAATGTCCCATACTCTGCATATTGTGGGAAACACAGACCAGAGCAGGATGCTCAAGACACTTGTTACACAATGATCAACGTGATGCAAGTAGGTGTTGGAAATGAATTGAAGCACAAATTGGCAAAAAGGAATCTAAATAATAAAGGACAGTAATCTTTGTCACTTCGATTAGACAGTGAGAGGAAGATAGAAAAATGTACAAGTTGACACACACAAAAATAAAACCAAACTACCCCAAGTTCAGAGTATAACATTTAACATTAGATTGGCAAATTAAATTCCTCATCAGACTAGAATACAAAATACAGACAGAAAAAGCAATGTGATACACACAGGACTTCACTGGGTTAGGAAGGAATGAGGCCACTTCCCTGTAGCATATGCCACGGGCTCTGTAATAGGCTGTGGATACTGTAACACACAGGAATGTGGATTTCAGTGATGTAACCGACAGCTGCAAGCTTCCTTTCTGGGCGGACACGGGCTCAGCTTTCATGAGAGCGAGGTGCGTGGTCAGCTGCAGCCACAGAGCGAGGGTGATCTGTTAACTGGACGCACGGTGGGAAGCAAGTCGGAAAACCTTTTCCAAACTAGCTTAAACGCTGTCACAGTATTAGTGCCATTGCCAATATTAAGGGAGCAAATAAAGGATTTTCATAATGTTTAAAAAGATCTCTTAAAGGAACGTCAAACAAGATTATTACATTATTTCTTAAACAGGGAGTAAAGTAACATTTTGTAAAGTCTCTCTCTGCGTAGCCATGTTTCAGTGATTAAATTGAGGTTTACATTATTTTGTGGGTAACTGGTGTCAGTGCATTGAGTTTGCCAGCTGAGCTCTAACTAAAGAGTTATTTCCATATATCACTCTCGTGATATGGAGCCTGTGTGTTGGCTCCTAAATTATAGTAAATTATAGTTGTAAGATCCCCACTCTGGAATGCTGGTGAGCTACAGTCCTCTCCGTATATAGGGTAAGAAGAAAGAAATGTGGAGCCAACACACAGTCTCAATATCATGTGAGTGGATTTTCATTTAATCTTTTATCCGGATATACTACACTAAATTAGTCTATCTTTATGTTTTAAAATGTTTATGCAAACTCCTGGACTGCTGACTGAGACCAAGGAAACACACAAGAATCCAGAAGCAAGGATTGTACCACTCACGCTCATCCACGTGGAGCTATCAAGAGCTCCCAAAATCTATAAGTGTATTCCTAACACTATAGAGGCCCCCATTATAAGAAGTTTGATTTAGGTATTTTAGGGTGTAGAGTGGACCAACACATAGAGACCCCCGTTATAAGCAGTTTGATGTAGGTATTTTAGTCAAATAAATTTATCTTTGCCATTGAAGAAGGTATGATTTTTATTAATGAAAGAAGATGTATCCGTCGGACCTCCACCCATTCGGGAAAATAAGTCACTAACAAAAAAAATTGTTAGGATACAGCTTGATACAATTAAAAAATTGTAGTTATTTTATTGAAAATACACAGCAAAGCAAAACAGGATGGGTGGCTACATACAGGGTAGGAGAAATTATGATTTTCCATCTGTTTCTTCATTTCTTTTTCTCTCTTGCTATTTATTTATTGGACTTTCATTGCTTGCCTAGATTTATAGGTTTGCTGCTAATTTGTTTACCATTCCTCGGTATCATTACATGTCTGTTTCTCTGTAATCAGAATAGAAATTAAGGTTTGTAAAATGCTGTGCGAATGTGGTGTGCTCGGTTCACGATTTTGTCATGCTTGACATTGCCAGTTAACGTAGCTAGCAAAAAAACAACAAAAACAAAAACAAAAAAACATATATCAGCAACTGAATCCCTAACGTGAATGTGATGAATGAACAAATTAGCTCAGCTAATGAATGGTAAGGAGTATGTTGGTGGTATCTGGCCGACACTGAGAATCTATAAGAAACGGTTACATTAACCTTCCAGCATGAATCACGCTAATGGAGGCTTCAAACGCCACTCCACTTCAGCGTGACCCTGATGAATTATGTCTCCCAGACTTAATAGGCAATTATTCACTGAACTTGCCAGGCCTACACATTAAAAGAGGCCATTTATTAATACATAGAGTGGGCATCGCCAAGCATTTCATTAGCCACCAGTTGCCGCTTTGCTCTCTGTTGATAGAGGCAGACGAAAAAGTAAAGAGAAATTTCATGCAAACAGAAAATAAACATTGTTCCCGGCGTCAGTAAAGCAAAGAGCTCCTTTGAAGTGCTCGATCTAAAGGATATATTTAAGGTTATTTTAAACAAACATTAAGCAGTATGGGAGCAGTAATGCGGCATCATGTTTCAGACGGTGATGCAGAAATTTAATCAGATTGGATAGATCTAGAGAAATTGTTGGTGTCTAGGGGTCTGCTGTTTCTCAGTCGATCCTTGCGCAGAAATGACAGTCACATCCAGTATTTGGACTTCAAGAGAGATAACAGAGAATACGCAATCAGTTCCTTCAAAGAGTATTGAATGTTGTGTTTAACAAAAGTTCCTTATTGCGTATATTGCTGTGAAGCAGCTAACCTCTAACATCCTACACTCATAAACTTATCTTGATACTGTTACAGATATTTTGCACCAAACATAGCTTATTAATTATGTTATAATTGGGATACACCCATGGCAGGTAGAATTTGTAACTTCTCTTCCCCCAAAACCTTACTGTCCAGCTACTGTAAAGGTTACTATACAAAAGGTGGTTGTGATGTCACTTATTACCCTGTCACTGTAAATGTTGCTTACTCTTACACTGACTGTGAACCAGACACAGATGTCACGCACGCAGGGATTCCAGATCTATAAATGGTTTAAATTGTGAGGTTTTTCATGTAAACAGAATATTTATGAAAGACAAAAGCGACTGCGTTACTGTCAGTTGTAATACTGAGATCTCTGATACACTACTATATATCCTAAATACAAACTGAGTGAGTTTTACGGCTGTGGAATTCTGTAATACTCTTGAACACAGTGAGTGTTCTTGAACACATATTGCTGTAAGTTTTATTCACACACATTGTGCATTGCTGTGGGTTTTAATGTTCTGGAGCTCTATGATGTACTCATGCACATTGTGAATTCATGTTGGTTTTGTTTCCGTGGAGATCTGCAATACACTGACACACATAACTGTGTTTTACTGCTGTGCAACTATGTAATATACTTGTAGACAGTGCACATTACTGTGGATCTCCCCGATGCACTGTCAATTCACAAAAACATGTCCAATACAGGACATGTCAGTTTCTGCTGTCTAGCAGAAAGGTATGGTTAATTTCTGGTGAAGAACGTTTGTGGGGTGGGGGTCTTGGCTAAAGTGTAGTAAGATTAAATCAAAACAAGCTTTCGATGATATCTCACAGCAAAAGACAATTCAAATAGGTATTCTCTCCGGTGTGTTAGTCAGAGATAAGCCAGTGGAGCAGGAAGTAAAGAAGTAAAAACTATGTGAGATGGAAAATAGCAAAGGGTATTATTCTCTCCCCATTTCCGAACCGATATCATTTCTTGATTTTAAATATGTAGGTCTCCCCTGTTATATCCAAAGAATGAATGGGATATTCTGGATCCAAACTGTAGCCCCCTCACACTCTTCCCCCTCCACCCCCCCCCGAAATCATTAATGCTGTAGTGAGAACTCAAAGAACGTACGAAATTATAAAAATACAGGCGTACTCAAGCCTTATGAATAATTTAAGGGAAGCATAAGTTTAATACAGAAAACAGGTTCCCCCAAGGAATAAGAATTTAAAGTCAGAGATTATTCCTAAAACCAAGTCATTACAGCAGAACACTTTATGGGAAGGGAGGTGGACACAAAGCACGGCTGATGATCTGAAGGCAGTGAATCACTGCCGGTGAAGATTCTGGTTAAGTTGGAGGTGAATGAGTCACACAAGGCTAATTTAACTGATGATCCTCTGACATAAAAAAATAATCTATATAGGGCCACTGCACTCTTTTATCTTTCTCTCTTTGCCCCATGTGGAAGCTGAATGGATTGCAGCGTTTGATCAGATTCCTCACCAACTACCAAGTAACGTCACTGGCAAGTTTAAAATTATACTATTTTATATTGTGGCATAACTACTAAGTGTGCCGATTTAGCAGGACGGTCTAGAATAGGGACGTTTATCTTGCTATGCATCTGCCAGGTGGAATACCAGTAACAATCACAAGTGCTTGTTTGGCCTCAAAATAGGTTTATTAGTATGGGCAGTGTGTTCTGCGTACGTACTCTTGTCTAGTAGGCAAAACACCTGTAAGCCCAGCATGCATATGTGTCATGTGGACGTGTTCACTTTGCCAGCCACGGTCTATACATCAGGCAGACATATGTGGACATCAGAAGACAGGCCTCTACTCTTGAACACCACAATTGTGAAAGGTATTTAACTCAATCTTCTACTGGCACCTGTGGACACTAGGAGGTACAAATAAGAAAGACCCACCAGGTGCTAATGGGTAAGGACTAGCTGAAAAAACAGATTTGTAGGCAAGCTCATTCAATTAATAACCAAGGACATGCAAGGAGAATGGTGTAAAACTGGGTTTCCGTAAAAGAATGTTGCTAAATCCAAAGTAATACAACATAAGCTACAAATTAGAGACCTGCCATGTGCCCTCATCTCACTGCATGAATATTTCTCCTCCATGGTGGACAATCCCTCACCTGTCATTGAAGCTAATGACTTTAGGAGGAAAAGGACTTATGGAGCCCAGGGGCACAGGACAGGATTTGCCTCAATGTGGGCTTCATAGAGCATCCTTATGGGCAACCTCACCAACTAACCAACCATTTCACTGTTTGAAAATAGTAGATACAAAAAGTACCGCTTTTCAGCAGTTTCAGCAGGTGAAATTTAATGAGATGACAAATCCAAACCGGAAAGATCCACAAGAAAAAGGGACTGTCATGTCTTTATTTTTGCTGTTTTATAGTAAACTCATTCCCATAAACACTAGTGTTGTACACAGCTTTGTCAAACAGCAAGACGAAGCATGCGGCATGTAAAACCAACTTACTTTACTGAATGAATAATTAATGACCATATTTTTTCTGCTTTTTACAGAACTCCTTTACTCTACCAATTCTGTATCAATTAGGGAAAGGAAAGACACATTGACTTCAAAAGGAATCATCTCAAGAGTTTCTGGTATTTGCTTGAGAGAAGTCCACATTGACCCAAATGTGGACTCAATGGGAGTTTGATGGCATGAGCTGAGAATAATGGGGGATGTTGCTTGATTTGCATGAAATGCCTTGCTTGTGCTTTTAGATAATGCAGCTATGACCCTATTTACATTATATAAATCTGAATTTACAGTTAACCCCTCCCGACCAAAGAAGCTTAGAAATAGATATAAAAATTAACACTTTGCTTATATCCTACTCATTTTTACCAAGTGCAGACAAGCAGTGATATTGACTAAACCAACAACAACTGTCATGAATTGAAGAGTAAATAATATATTTTCCCCCCCACCCCATCTCAGGTCAGCTATTTCGGTCTAAAATGTGCAGTTCTTGGTTTTGTGAATAACTGTGTGGATGTTTTAAGACGTTGTAAGATCACATGATTTCTCTTCCATGCCGCTGAATAGAAAAATGACGACACCAGCGGTATGGTGTATTCTGCCATTGACTTTCCTTCTGTTGCCTCTCCTTACACTTCTTTTCATCACGTATTTAATTTTAGCATTTATCTTTCTTTTCACGGAAAATATGTATTCTTACTGCCCATGATCCCACCATACGTGTTCCTCCTTTTTACTGGCTATCTAAATCATGTTATTTGAAGCATAAGGTGTGGTACATGGATGCTAAATGTAAACACTCAGCTCGTGTGACACTTCTGCTTTAAAAGTGTAAAGGTATAAAGGTGGGCTGGTTGTGAACCTCTGGTTAAATGAGGTTCTAATTTACATTAATTGTTTCATAACTGTTCATACAGTAGCATGGGTGAGAATGTGTATTACCTGTATCACCTTCTCATTTTCTTTAATTAGCTGCCTTTTCTCCTGTTCATAGGTGTCTTGAAGTCTCTTTTCCATACGGAGTTGCTGATGATTGCTCTGTTGCCGCACAGTCGTGATAGAAGCCTGGAGCTCCGATATCATCTAAAAAGACAGGGATTACATAGAGTTTAATCTTTTACCAGTAGTTATCAAAAAGTACCTGCCAGAGACTTATTGGATCCGAACTAAAGGATAATTCCCATTATGAATGCAGAGTTTAGCTTTGGAATAAAATTGTTAATATAAACATAAACATATTAAAATAGGTGAAAACATTCAGAGAAAGATACCAATGTCACAGGTCATTTAACAGTCCTTTTATATTGGCATTCACAAAATTCATTTTGATCCATATTTATTTATTTGAGGGGTATGGCCATGGGTATCAAGTTTGCACCTAATATATGTATTATTGATTGGGATGACCTACGTACTCTGGCAATGATACATATATAAATACATTTTAATATGGATTAGCTGCCACAGAAGGTTAAATTATTTTGTAGACTAGGTATAGACTATTATAATAGTTTATAATATCATAATATAATATTTGAAAGACACTAATTATGCATTAGACGTTGCCCCAAATTTCCATTATAAAAAAACCCATTGATTTCCTGTATTTAACTTTAGATCATAACGGGAATCAAAAGCCAAGATATGTTTTAACCTAAATCTAAGATATATTTTAAACTTAGGGATGGCAATGTGTATACTGTTATAAAATGTCGTCACCATACAAAATGGTTAGAGGGCATAACTCAAAATCAATTTGTTAGATTAAGGAGGATCTGTACCATTCTTCAAAATGATTTTATTCTTAAAATATTTATTTTTAAGAAGTGATATCACAATGATAATGTGCGATAAAAGAAAATGTTACATTTAATAGCAATAATCTACTAATAGATAGGACCAAACAGGTACAACAGGGGTTCAGGATCCAAACAGTTTGAATTTACATTCTACACAAAATAAAACTCACAAGCATCTACAATTATGATTGGTCTTATATAAGAAATATTTGTAAGATTAGTATTTGTTCAAAGAAATTTCAGCTGCTATTTTTTTGAAAGTTTCCCAAGTTAACACACAAAATGCTAAAGATAGAGAGGAAAAAAAACTCTAAAGTCACCTGCTCTAATAAAGGTTACCACTGTCAAGTGCGTACCTTCTGACCCAAGAATTTAGAGTATCAAGACAATATAAGTATAAAATCTAAAAAAAAATTCTGCCAGTAGACTGCAATAAATGTAAAAAGTATGATGCAAGATCGTTCAACAGTATAGGAATAGAGAATTAATGCAGATTAGGAAAAGGCTGTAGAAATTAAGGCAAAGGGAAGGATGCTTCCCCCCAACCTCTAGATATGTATATACACAAGTGTTCCTCATCCTCTCTGCCCAAATTGCTGTTACGTATGGTAGTCAATAGAGAGTCTCTAAAGTTGTGGTTCTATAAACTTTTTATTTTATTTTTTTAAATCACTAAAAAATGAATTGCAGGTATTTAGAATGAATTTAAAGTTTTAGCCAAATTTGATAAACTTTGCAAGTCAGCCTGGCTATGTTGCCTAGAATCTAAAATTCACTTTAAATTCCTGACAATACACAGTTTAGTGAATAAATGTGTCATTTTATTTCAAGGCTTTGAAGTGATCACACGTGTCTTTAAATGACCTCTTGCTGAGGAATCAGGTGAAAATTATTTTTTGTGCTTTTTTTTTTCCACCCCCTTCACTGAGACTACCTATCATGTTGTTCAGTGAAAGCTTTGACGCTTCCGGCTTCAGAGAGCACGATCGGATTTTTCAAATAACAAAACTATTACACAGCCCTTAATATTCAGCTTCGCCTCATTGAATATTCTCTTTAAGGTAAAGGTTAGATAGGAGCTGAACAGATTGCAAAGATGAGATTTAAAGAATACCAACCCACAGAACAAATGTTAGGCAACCAAGCGGAACATTTTATTCCGGTGCCCCCCAACCACCCCCCTTAAAAAAAAAAAAAAAAGCAAACAAAATAACCAGGGGACCATATGGGTCTAGTTATTGAGGCCATCTCTAATTCCTCCAGCTGCATGGAGTGAGGGATTATGGGAAGGCAGCATGAGGATTCGATCACTAGCAATGGAATTGAAGAGGCTACCAGAGCTAAAGGAATGTTCTCTCTTTAATGTGGAAAACAAAAATGTGTAAACTCCTATTACAACACATCTTGTTACTTGGGTAACAAAGGCACAAGCAAGAGACACGAAGTAAACAACGAGGGGAGAGACTAATAGGAACCTGGTACATTTTGCCATTCGCACAAAATCTGAATGGCAATTCAACAGGAAAAGTTGAAGAGGACAGCGCCCCCAAAGAATTGAGAGTTTTCAAGTGGCCCTGCATCAACATTGTCAAACCTCAAAAGAGGAAATCAGCTCTGCTAGGATTAGGAAAGGCATTTACAGAGTTATTAAGGAAGGCGTGAATTGTCAGGAATGAAAAGTTAATTCAACATTTTAGGCCTATAGCTGACTTGTTAGCAATTTCATTATTGCAGCCTGCAACTAGAAGTTCACACCTTTTTGAATAGCCATGATAATTCTAAATTCTACAGAGAACAGACATTCTGCAGATTGCCAGCCGTTTGTTTATTTAAAGAATATCGACCAAGAAAAATAATAAACAATCTATAATAAAAAGGGCAATTATAAAAATATAGTTTTAAAGTGCCAGAGGGCTGTGCAGTCACTAATTTGTGTGATGCCCCAGGATAAGCACACTACAAAATCCTCCCCCTCATTATTAATTAATAAGTCATACTAGTGGTAACTGAATAATTATATGCTATGGGCCAGTGATTGTTAAATCTTTCTACATTTACTACATTTCCCATGATACCCAGCCAGCCTCCTCTGGCATGCCAAGGCTGTAGTTGGAACAAACACCACTCTATGAGAAGCAGGAACTGTCAAACACTGGTAGACCAAACACACCTCTATGAGAAGCAGGAACTGTCAAACACTGGTGGACCAAGCACCACTCTATGAGAAGCAGGAACTGTCAATTACTGGTGGACCAAGCACCACTCTATAAGAAGCAGGAACTGGCAAACACTGGTGGATCAAGCACCACTTTATGAGAAGCTGGAACTGGCAAACACACTGGTGGATCAAGCACCACTTTATGAGAAGCTGGAACTGGCAAACACTGGTGGACCAAGCACCACTCTATGAGGGTTTGACAGACAGACACACACACACACACACACACACAGGCAGACAGTCACACACACACACACACACGCACACGCACACACACACACACACACACACACACACACACACACACAGGCAGACAGTCACACACAGACAGACAGTCACACACAGGGAGACAGTCACACACACAGGCAGACAGTCACACACACACTCATACACACAGGCAGACACACACAGACACACACAGAGTCATACACAGGCAGACAGTCATACACACATAGGCAGACAGTCACACACACACAGGCAGACAGCCACACACACAGAGGCAGACAGTCACACACACTCATACACAGACACACACACACAGGCAGACAGACACATACAGACACAGGCAGAAAGTCATACACACAGACACACACAGACAGTCATACGCACAGACACACACAGACAGTCATACGCACAGACACACACAGGCAGACAGTCATACGCACAGACACACACACACAGGCAGATAGTAATACACACCCAGTCATACACACACAGTGATACACACACACAGGCAGTCATACACACACACACACAGAGGCAGACAGTCACACTCACACTGACAATCACACAGTTACCTGTGGAGGCAGTGCAGCTCCTGGAGACTGTTTGGAGGGGGAAGCAGGGACTCCTTCCTCCTTCCCCTGCAGCAGTTATCCGGCGCTTTTAGCTCCGCCCCGGCCATGTGTGAGCTGTGCGGCCGCAGGGCGCCCCTTGCTCCATGGCGCCCTGTGCGGCCGCACAGCTCGCACACCCCTAAGGCCGGCTCTGATGAGAAGCAGGAACTGGCAAACACTGGTGGACAAAGCACCACTCTATGAGGAGAAGGAAATAGTAAACACTGGTGGACCAAGCTCCACTCTTTGAGAAGCAGGAACTGGTAATCACTGGAAAATCAAGCTCAATTCCATGAGGAACAAAAACTGGTAATCACTGGAGGAACATGCACCACTCTATAAGAAGCAAGAACTGGTAAATACTGGTGAACTAAGCACCACTTTATGAGGAGTAGAAACTGGTACAAACTGGAAGAACAAGCACCACTCCAGGAGAAGCATGAACTGGTAATCATTGGTGGATCTAGCATCACTCTACGAGGAGCAGAAACTGGTAAACATTGGAGGACCAAGCACCACTCCATGAGGTACATTTAATTTAAAAACACTGGTGGACCAAGCATCACTCCATGAGAAACATAAACTGATAAACACTGGTGGACCAAGCACCACTCCATTAGGAGTAGGAACTGGTAAACATTACGAGACCAGCACCAATACAAGGAAGTGTTAAAGATAAACAGTTGCTGACCAGGTACCATTTCATTGGGAGTCGGAACTGGTCAAAACTGGCTGACCTAGCATTACCTGTCACAAGACGGCATTAAAAAACCTATTTGCACTAACAGAAACATGGCTCTCTCCCTCTGATACTGCTACCCCTGCCTCACTATCCTTTGGTGGTCTTCACTTTACCCACAACCTAAGACAGGCTGAGAGTAAAGCTGGCGGTGCAGGATTCTAATGATACCTCCTCCCCTCGTCCTGTGTCGGTTGGAGTACCCCAAGGCTCTGTCCTTGGTCCCCTTCTATTTTCTCTTTATACTGCCTCTCTTGGCAAACTTATTACCTCTTTTGGATTCCACTACAACCTGTATGCTTATGACACCCAGATATCTCTCTCCTCCCCGGACCTCTCCCCTGCCGTCCTGCAACGTGTCACTGCTTGCCTTTCTTCCATCTCTGACTGGATGTCCTCCTGCTTTCTGAAACTCAATCTCTCTAAATCTGAGCTCCTTGTCTTTCCTCCTCCTAATACTGATCCTCCTCTTTCACTCTCCCTTCAAGTTAGTGGTATCCACATAAGTTCATCCTTGCAAGCGCGCTGTCTTCATACTTGACTCTGGCCTCAACTTTGAGCCTCACATCCAGTATGTTGCCAAATCCAGTAGATTTGATCTTAAAAACATAGCCTGCACCTGCCCCTTTCTTACGCAAGATGCTGCCAAGGAGATTGTCCATGCTCTAGTAATTTCCCGCATGGATTATTGTAACCCTCTCCTAATTGGTCTTCCCAAAAGTCGTATTGCCCCGCTACAGTATGTAATGAATGCTGCCGCCAGACTGATTTTCCTCTCTAGTCAGTCCTCTCACACCTCACCCCTCTGTCAGTCCTTGCATTGGCTTCATGTCTCCTATAGGAGTCAATTCAAGGTACTAATCCACACCTATAAAGCACTGAACAATTCTAGCCCCTCTTATATCTCTTCATAGATCCATAGGTATGCCCCTGCCTGTGACCTTCTCCTGTCTGTTGCTTGCACCCGTACAGCCAACTCATGCTTGCAGGACTTCTTGCGGGCGGCTCCCTTCCTATGGAATAGCCTGCCTACCGCCATCAGACTCTCCCCTAGTCTTGCATCTTTAAAGAAGTGCCTTAAAACCCATCTCTTTAGGAAAGCGTATGACCTTCCAGAGTAACCTCTACCTTACATACCTGTCTCTTGTTCTCTCCTAAAGGGCAGCACTTTACTCTCTCCTCCAGCTCTGCTTCACTCCCACCTTATTTGAGTGTAAATTCCTGTCCTAATGTGTTTTACACCCCACCTCCTATAGACTGTAAGCTCATTTGAGCAGGGTCCTCTTCAACCTATCGTACCTGTAGTTTTCTTGTAATTGTCCTATTGATAGTTAAATCCCCCCTCTCGTAATATTGTAAAGTGCAACAGAATCTGTTGGTGCTACATAAATGCCGATAATGATGATGATGATAAAAACTGACCAGGCATCATCTACGGAACTTGTTGGCACTTTATATATAATAATAATAATAATAATAATAATAATAATAATAAAATAATAATCAAAGTGTAAACAGTAGCACGCCAAACATCTCCACTGGTAAGTGAAAAACACAAGCAGACAAATCACTCCAGGAAAAAAGAATACAATTAAAAAAAATGGTGGACTGACAATACTGCATTGGGAATTTAAATCGGTAAGCACCAGCAGCCCATGCCTATTTATCAGATCCAACATATTCCTTCTGTCATCGGCAGTGTGTAAAAAATAATACATGTCCAAAGCTCTTTGCATTTGGTCTAAGATTTTTTTTACTTTTTTTTTTTTAGAAATATGTGACCCACAGAGAGTTATCCTGAAGCTATAGCAAAGATTGACATTTCAAATAGAATAATAATAATAAAATTAATGAAACAGCTGGGGAAAGGAAAAAAAAAAAGAAAAAGGTTTTGGTTATCTTTGCTGATCTTTCTTTAAATGTCCCCCTCAGGACAGACGGAATGGCTCTGCCCTCAAAGCACATACGCCGACTTTGCATGATGTGAGATTAAATGTCATGTGCCTGAAAGGGTGGAATCTATCGACTCTGGGCAGAATGATAAACGTTTAGCTCTGTACGCCCTTGGGATCTGCGTAGTCACTGTAACATCTGAAAATGTGCAGCCGGCAAACACACACTAGTTGACTTCTTTCATGTGGCGAGCAAACCGAAAAGGAACTACCCAAATCAGTGAGATTTGGCCAAGAACAAAGTCACTTACAGATGTGCGAGGGGGTTTTCCTCCACAGAATAAAGTACAATAATAACACCTGTTACACGTATACACGGCATAACAGCAGACGATATTCCCAGTAAACTTTAAGGGGGGAATGTTTTGAGGCAAAGTTCAAGTAAGGGGTTAGACTGTATTCTTCCTGGGGAAAATCAATATGACACTAACTAAAACTTTCATTTTTTTATAGTGCTAGGATATATCCATCAGTGCATTATATCCAGGTTAAATACACCAGGTGAAGGTCTCACCAAACAACCATGTGAGAAGAGAGAACATTGAAAGATTTAGGGGTCCAACAGGTGAAGAAAGCTGCCAGGAACAGTGACACCAGTCATGGACTTCCCACCATGTAGTTCACAATGCCAGGAAGTCATTTTGTGTAACAATGTCAGAACTAGTATGTAGTAACATCAAGCAAACATAGTCCACAGTTGAACTTGGCTTTAGTGAACTATACAAAAATGTGGATATAATGCACAATATATTGTAGTATGTTCATTACTTATCCATTTGTGCAATGCTGGAGGAATTTATGACTTGTCTTATTTTTCGGTGTTTCACAACAAACAGATGATGTTTCTGAAAACCACATTATAAATCCATTATCCTAGTTCAGGGGTGGGGAACCTTCGGCTCTCCAGATGTTTTGGACTACACCTCTAGTTAAATGAGAGCGCAGTAAAGCTATCCAAACCTCAAACGTTGTATACCCCCAGTGCTAAGGCCTATCCCTATGCCCATTTCTAGAATGGTGAAAACAGGTTTATATACAAAGATTTGGAACTATAAGTAATGACTGAATGCTCCCAGCACAGTGAGAAATACAGCAGAGATTGAAATCAAACTATTCCAGAGAAATCCAACGGATCTGTTTTGATGCCAAATTAGTTTAAGATTGGGAATAGATGGAAAAGCATGATTAAAATACCAAAATGAATGAAAAGCAATGCTGAAATCTACTTTGAACGTTTTCAAAGTGAATTCTAAGAGAATTTCAGATTTAAACCTTGAGTAACCAAACTGGAAGTGTAGCTGAATTAGAGAATTATTTAAATTCAGTTATTTTGACCTTCAATTTTAAATTCACTATGAATTCATCTTGAATTCTCTTTTTAGTAAATAACCCTACTAGTTTACAAAATATACCTAATTTTATTACATGTACATGCGTTGGATCAAGCAGGAACGTCTATTTTTAAATCAAATATTTTCTGGGGTACACTGGGCATGTGCATAGTTTCTGGGGGGCACTGGGTTCGTGCAGACTTTCTGGGGCGCCCCGGCCTGTGCTTAGTTTCTGGGGTATACTGGGCATATGCAGAGTTTCTGGGGCGCACTGGGCACGTGCAGAGTTTCTGGGGCGCACTGGGCACGTGCAGAGTTTCTGGGGCGCACTGGGCACGTGCAGAGTTTCTGGGGCGCACTGGGCACGTGCAGAGTTTCTGGGGCGCACTGGGCACGTGCAGAGTTTTGGGGGCGCACTGGGCACGAGCAGAGTTTCTGGGGCGCACTGGGCACGTGCAGAGTTTCTGGGGCGCACTGGGCACGTGCAAAGTTTCTGGGGCGCACTGGGCACGTGCAGAGTTTCTGGGGTGCACTGTGCTTGTGCAGTTTCTAGGCCACAATTATGTCAAACCTGGGTTCTCAGAAGTGCTGGGCTGAGAACCCTCCTTTGACATATTACTCAAATTACATCACGTATTACTCCTTCGACAAGATAACTCTGTCTAGTAATATAACTAAGATGTGTCTGTTTTTCAAGAATTATAGAGTTTCTTTCCTTCAAATATGACCTTCCTACATTGGAACATTTTTAAGCTAAACAAAACTTGTGCTGTGCAAGCAACTAGTAAGCAGGGTTGAAATTAATTGTATTACAAATACCATTAGACAAGGGTCCCATGCCCCCTCTATTAATTAAAGGGGTGACGTTTAACAGGCCACATACTTTTATCTGATTTTAATAAAATGTAAAAAAAGATGTGACAACATTTTGACACCCCACCACCAAGATATGTGAAATCCGATCAGTAAGGTGGAACTTCCAGACAGTAGATAATCAGTGATCACTAAAGATGAGACGTCCAAAGAATATGCTCTGCATATTTTAGACAAAATCATTGCACGCCAAGTGCCACAAAGACGACGCAGACACACAAAGCGCGCATAAATGACGGAATTTTTTATTTCTCCCTTAAGAAAGAAAAATAAACTCCTTCAACAAAAAGCATGGTAAAGCTTAAAATGCTTAAGACAGGAATAATATCACCTAGTTTCAAAGTGGGGAGAGGAGATTATGCAGCTCAGGCCATGTGCAGGTTTGCATCTATTAATTAATGTTCAGTGTAAAGGAGGATCCTGCGGAGGAATGAAAGGAAAGATTTCTCAACGTGACAGAGTAGGAACTTTTCTTGGCTGCAATTTCCAGAAAAACAACTAATTGTTTATTTTGTACGGACTTCAGAGGCAGCTTTTTCTTGGAAGATTTCCTGCATGTGGGCGTAAAAAAAAAAAAAAGCCAATGTAAATGAGCCTATGGAGAGAGGCATTACAGCGACGTTGTCAGCAGCTGTACCTCATGTCATGATTATTACCCTTCCGTATATTTATTTGCTCTGTGTACGTTATGGAGCAGATTAATCATCCAGGTAATTGGCGTTTGATATGGCTGTCATATCTCAAATCATATTCTGGGACAAATCTCAGTGTAATCTGCTTTTTTTTTTCCACACGACAACAGCATAGCACATTGAATCCGTGCGTGTGTTTTCATTTTTTATGATCGAAAGTGTTTTTTTGTTTTTTTTATATTCTTATTTTTAGCGTGCACGATAATACAAACAGGCTTGATATGCGACGACAGCATAGACAAGCATTTTAGGTAAATACACATGGTTACATTTCCATCGAACATAAGAAAAACCTCACATTTTATATTAAGGGTAAGCAAGCTAAATGGAGCGTTGTTTCAATTTTTGTTTTTGTAATAAACAGGCTAATACAAGGTATATCAGTTGGTGATGAGCCGGTAAACTTATAGGGAACATCTTGCGTAGACTGACACTAACATATCTAAGCAGAGAAGTTAAGAGAACATGCTAAGCTATAATTAAGATTAATTCTGGAGCTTGGTAGCCGCTGGGTACTTATGTTTACCGCAACGGGAGGTAGCCCTTTTGAAGCTGATGACAAATATTGCTAGATAACATGGTACATAACATGTATATTTAGTGTGGCTGGCTTAGAGGCTGATTCCTGGTTTCAGTGGGTGTCTCTGGGAAGCAGGTCAGGCAAATTGAGTAGGTAAGCTGTGTATTAGTTGGCCTATAGTCGTTGCTTGAGACTGCTCAACCAATGCCCACTAGTAGCAGCTCGCCAAACATGGGATGGGTGGCGTTATGCTCTATGCGCCTCCAGTAGTCCTGGCAGATGCAGTCAAACTGAGCCTCAAAGCGCTCTCTCCACGCCTGGATCTCTGGGCTTTCTTGTGACTGCAGGGTTTTTTGCTCGGTGGCCATCTTGGGCCTGACATGTGGTCTGCGTTCCGGCCGAGGAGTTTCAGGATGTAAGCATGTTGGTTTCCCCAGCGTGGACCGAGATAATCCCCGCCGGTCCACAGGAGGGGGGATGCGGGTCGTCAGGAGAGCTGCTGCTTCTTGCGGTCCCCATGTCGGGAGATCGGCCGCCTCTCCCGGCTACTAGGCTGCCTGCCACGTTAGGCAGCATATGTGGAGTGTGGAGTTTTTGCATTGCCATAATACAGACTGGGGCTTTGGGGGCTGCAGAGCGGTTACTTACCTCTCCTGCAGCTCCTGTCAGCTCCCTCCTCCTCCGCGGCGGTCCGTTCAGCACCTCGGTCAGCTCCCAGTGTAGGTCTCGCGAGAGCCGCGGGGTCATAGTGCGGCCGCGAGACTTACAGTGTGAGCTGACAGAGGGAGCTGCACGGACCGGCGCGGAGGAGAAGGGAGCTGACAGGATCTGCAGGAGAGGTAAGTAAACTCTCTGACAGCCCCCACAGCCCCCCCTCCTACACAGTGCCCATCCACTGGACCACCAGGGAGTGAGAGCCCCCTCCCTCCCATGTATCAAGCAGGGAGGGGGGACGAACAAAAATTAAATAAAATACAAAATAATAATAATAATAAACTAATCATAATAAAAAATTATTAAAATTATAAAAAAATTACAAAAAATTGCCCACCCCCCACCAAGGCTCAGCTACACACACACACACACTGCATTCATACAGAGACACACACACACACACACTGCACTCATACACACACACTGCACTCATACACACACACTGCACTCATACACACACTGCATTCATGCATACACACACATCACTCATACACACATGGTGCACTCATACACACACATTGCATTCATTATATACACACACTGTAAATAAATATTCAATTAATATAAATCTTTTAGGATCTAATTTTATTTAGAAATTTACCAGTAGCTACTGCATTTCCCACCCTAGTCTTATACTCGAGTCAATAAGTTTTCCCAGTTTTTTGGGGTAAAATTAGGGGCCTCGGCTTATATTCGGGTCGGCTTATACTCGAGTATATACGGTATATTCCAACAAGGTGAGAATGGAAAGACTTGTTTAAAGGAACACTATAGTCACCTAAATTACTTTAGCTAAATAAAACAGTTTTAGTGTATAGATCATTCCCCTGCTCAATTCACTGTCATTTAGGAGTTAAATAACTTTGTTTCTGTTTATGCAGCCCTAGCCACACCCCCCCTGGCTATGATTGACAGAGCCTGCATGAAAAAAAAAACTGGTTTCCCTTTCAAACAGATGTAATTTACCTTAAATAATTGTATCTCAATCTCTAAATTGAACTTTAATCACATTCAAGGAGGCTCTTGCAGGGTCTATCAAGCTATTAACATAGCAGGGGATAAATCTTAATTAAACAGAACTTGCAATAAAGAAAGCCTAATTAGGGCTCTCTTTACAGGAAGTGTTTATGGAAGGCTGTGCAAGTCACATGCAGGGAGGTGTGACTAGGGTTCATAAACAAAGGGATTTAACTCCTAAATGGCAGAGGATTGAGCAGTGAGGCTGCAGGGGCATGTTCTATACACCAAAACTGTTTTATTAAGCTAAAGTTGTTCTGGTGACTATAGTGTCCCTTTAACATTAAACTGAAAGCTGAACAAGACAGTCTGTTTGCCATGTAGAGCGGTTTATGCCACAATAATTTTTCTATACACTCAGCAGCACTATACAGTACTGACAACTTCAAAATGTGCCTTCCATGTTCCTGATCCCATCTGGAGCAATATTAATTCTGGAGACCCTATTTATCTGTCTTTGGGGTCTGTAGGCATTGGCGGCTTTTGAGTGGAATGTTTCCATGGCGTTAATTCACTAAAAAAGTGGCTTGTGGTTTATTAGTAACCGAAATGGCAAGATAAAAGCAAAATCAACAAAAACAAGAAATAATAATTTGTAATTTCAGAAGTCCACTCGAAACAACAACTCTTTAGCGAATAAACTCTGTGAATATCAATGTTCTCCCAGTACGGGCATTTAAATAACTAAATCAGCAACATACTATTGGTCCCTGTACCATTGGTGACTGGGAGATAATAAAAGGAAAGACGGGGCACTGGGATCCATTATGTACCTGCGTACTCTTGGCAAGTTTCTCATTGAACTCCTTCTCAATCTGCTTCAACCTGCTGTTTGCCTGCAGAAACAAAGAAAGAAATGAGATTAGCCGGGATGAAGAACAGGGAGAGACACTTTGCAACTGACCTCTGTGTTTGGCATTTCATCTGCATGCCGGAATCACCAGGCATCCTGCCAATTCCAAGCCCTTTTATGGCAGCCAGGAAAGCATAACTGGCCTGTCTTTGATCTTGTTACAACTATTCATTACTTGAAAGGAGGGGAGGGGGAGCTGGGGGGGAATATCTGGGTCTGCTGCCAATTATTAGAAAAAACATAGAGACCTCTGTGGACAGAAGTAAAAAACAGAGAGAGAGAAAGAGAGAGACAGTCATAATGACCTAATCAGGTTTAAAAGGAAAGGGGTCCTCACTATTTATGCAGCCACTAGTGGTTAAAGCAGGCCTTGCTAACAACCAACAGCTTCCCAAAATCACCCCTGTCTTAGTGTCATGCCAAGATTGGTAGAATTGCCCCCAGACGGGCAGAAATCTACAGGGTGAGGCCAAACCAAGATCTACTCTACCATATCAAGGCCTCCTTAAATAATACGAGCTGTAGATTATTCTCTTCTGTTGTATTCCCTGGGGGGGAAAAAGACTAGAGCGCAGAAATCCAAACATGCCAAGGGCAGCAGTCCCTGCTTTTTAACACATTCACTGGCTGACACTAAGGGTCATCTGATTTAAAGGGGAAAGTGTTAGAAAAATAATCACGGGTAATTATTAAAGCCCTAGTAAAGCCTTGTGACAAGTGAGGCCTTTAACAGAGGCAATATAACTAACAGCGTGAGTTCTAAGTCACACTGTGTGAAAATAACCATAACCCCTGTATGTCTGGGACATACTAAACTAAACAAATCCGTAAAATATGTTAATCAAATCCTCTATAAATGATTCCCTGTCAGGGAACTCTGATTACATTATGCAAACAACAAGAGCTGAAAAGATAAATACAATAAATGTTACCAAACTATCAATGAATAGATATTTTACAGAAAAATAGTGCATTTAGTTATAAAATAAAACAAAAAAACAACTAAATAATCTGTGTGTTCTATTACCCTTATAGGACCCTTATAATGCCAGTTACTATTCTCAGAATTCTGAGGCCTGAGAGTGGAATTATATGCTAATACAGACCAGCTCTGTCACCAAGTAAGGAGGACTATCGTGAATTGCAACGTGAAATGTGCTCCACTTTAAATTAATTTCAGAGCATTTAAGCTTAAATTTGAGTGATACATGGTATACCTGTCGCATCAGACATTACGATTATCCCTCTTCCAAATGTTTTACCTGTCCCATCACCGTAGACATTACTATCCTCCCTCTAACAAATGTTTTACCTGTCCTATCACCGCAGACATTACTATCCTCCCTCTACCAAATGGTCTACCTGTTCTATCAAGCAGACATTACTATCCTCCCTCTGTCAAATGTTCTACCTGTTCCATCACCGTAGACATTACTATCCTTCCTCTACCAACTGTTTTACCTTTCCTATCACCGCAGACATTACTATCCTCCCTCTACCAAATGTTCTACCTGTTCTATCAAGCAGACATTACTATCCTCCCTCTGTCAAATGTTCTACCTGTCCCATCACCGCAGACATTACTATCCTCCCTCTACCAAATGTTCTACCTATCCCATCACCACAGACATTACTATCCTCCCTCTACCAAATGTTCTACCTGTTCTATCAAGCAGACATTACTATCCTCCCTCTGTCAAATGTTCTACCTGTCCTATCACCGCAGACATTACTATCCTCCCTCTACCAAATGTTCTACCTGTCCCATCACTGTAGACATTACTATCCTCCCTCTACCAACTGTTTTAACTGTCCTATCACCGCAGACATTACTATCCTCCCTCTACTAAATGTTCTACCTGTTCTATCAAGCAGACATTACTATCCTCCCTCTGTCAAATGTTCTACCTGTCCCATCACCGTAGACATTACTATCCTCCCTCTACCTACTGTTTTACCTGTCCTATCACCGCAGACATTACTATCCTCCCTCTACCAAATGTTCTACCTATCCCATCACCACAGACATTACTATCCTCCCTCTACCAAATGTTCTACCTGTTCTATCAAGCAGACATTACTATCCTCCCTCTGTCAAATGTTCTACCTGTCCCATCACCGTAGACATTACTATCCTCCCTCTACCAACTGTTTTACCTGTCCTATCACCGCAGACATTACTATCTTCCCTCTACCAAATGTTCTACCTGTCCCATCACCGTAGACATTACTATCTTCCCTCTACCAAATGTTCTACCTGTTCTATCAAGCAGGCATTACTATCCTCCCTCTACCAAATGTCTTGACTGTCCCATTACCGTAGACATTACTATCCTCCCTATACATTATGTTCTACCTCCCCTATCAAGCAGACATTACCATCCTCCCTCTACCAAAGGTTCTACCTATCCCATCATCGCAGATATTACTACCCTCCATCTACCAAATGTTCTACCTGTCCCATCATTGTAGACATTACTATCCTCCCTCTGAAAATGCTCTACATGTTCCATCACTGCAGACATTACGATCCTGTCTCTACCAACTGTGCTACCTGTCCCATCACCTCAGACATTACTATCCTCCCTCTACCAAATGCTCTACCGGTCCCATCAATGCAGACATAGCTATCCTCCCTCTACCAAATGTTCTACCTGTCCCATCACCGCAGACATTGCTATCCTCCATCTAAGAAATGTTCTACCTGTCCCATCACCGCATATATTACTAACCTCCCTCTACCAAATGCTCTACCTGCCCTATCAAGCAAGCATTACTATCCTCCCTCTACCCCTGTACCATCACCACAGACATTACTATCCTCCCTCTACCAAATGCTCTACCTGTCCGGTCACCGTAGACATTACTATCCTCCCTCTACCAAATGCTCTACCTGTCCAGTCACCGTAGACATTACTATCCTCCCTCTACCAAATGTTCTACCTGTCCCATCACTGCAGACATTACTATCCTCCCTCTATCAAATACTCTACCTGCCCTATCAAGCAAGCATTACTATCCTCCCTCTACCCCTGTCCCATCAACGCAGACATTACTATCCTCCCTCTATCAAATGCTCTACCTGCCCTAACAAGCAAGCATTACTACCCTCCCTCTACCCCTGTCCCATCACCGCAGACATTACTATCCTCCCTCTAAGAAATGCTCTACCTGTCCCATCACCGTAGACGTTACTATCCTCCCTCTACCAAATGTTCTACCTGTCCCATCACCGCAGACATTACTATCCTCCCTCTAAGAAATGCTCTACCTGTCCCATCACCGTAGACGTTACTATCCTCCCTCTACCAAATGTTCTACCTGTCCCATCACCGTAGACGTTACTATCCTCCCTCTACCAAATGTTCTACCTGTCCCATCACCGCAGACATTACTATCCTCCCTCTCCCAAATGTTCTACCTGTCCCGTCACCGCAGATATTACTATCCTCCCTCTACCAAATGTTCTACCTGTCCCATCACCGCAGATATTACTATCCTCCCTCTACCAAATGTTCTACCTGTTCCATCACCGCAGATATTACTATCCTCCCTCTACCAAATGTTCTACCTGTCCCATCACTGCAGACATTACTATCCTCCCTCTATCAAATGCTCTACCTGTCCTATCAAGCAAGCATTACTATCCTCCCTATACCCCTGTCCCATCACCCCAGACATTACTATCCTCCCTCTACCAAATGCTCTACCTGTCCCATCACCGTAGACATAACTATCCTCCCTTTACCAAATGCTCTACCTACCCTATCAAGCAAACATTATTATCCTCCCTCTACCAAATGTTATACCTGTCCCATCACCGCAGATATTACTATCCTCCCTCTACCAAATGTTCTACCTATCCCATCACCACAGACATTACTATCCTCCCTCTATCAAATACTCTACCTGCCCTATCAAGCAAGCATTACTATCCTCCCTCTACCCCTGTCCCATCACCGCAGACATTACTATCCTCCCTCTATCAAATGCTCTACCTGCCCTAACAAGCAAGCATTACTACCCTCCCTCTACCCCTGTCCCATCACCGCAGACATTACTATCCTCCCTCTAAGAAATGCTCTACCTGTCCCATCACCGTAGACGTTACTATCCTCCCTCTACCAAATGTTCTACCTGTCCCATCACCGCAGACATTACTATCCTCCCTCTAAGAAATGCTCTACCTGTCCCATCACCGTAGACGTTACTATCCTCCCTCTACCAAATGTTCTACCTGTCCCATCACCGCAGACATTACTATCCTCCCTCTCCCAAATGTTCTACCTGTCCCGTCACCGCAGATATTACTATCCTCCCTCTACCAAATGTTCTACCTGTCCCATCACCGCAGATATTACTATCCTCCCTCTACCAAATGTTCTACCTGTCCCATCACCGCAGATATTACTATCCTCCCTCTACCAAATGTTCTACCTGTCCCATCACTGCAGACATTACTATCCTCCCTCTATCAAATGCTCTACCTGTCCTATCAAGCAAGCATTACTATCCTCCCTATACCCCTGTCCCATCACCCCAGACATTACTATCCTCCCTCTACCAAATGCTCTACCTGTCCCATCACCGTAGACATAACTATCCTCCCTTTACCAAATGCTCTACCTACCCTATCAAGCAAACATTATTATCCTCCCTCTACCAAATGTTATACCTGTCCCATCACCGCAGATATTACTATCCTCCCTCTACCAAATGTTCTACCTATCCCATCACCACAGACATTACTATCCTCCCTCTACCAAATGTTCTACCTGTCCCACCACCGCAGATATTACTATCCTCCCTCTACCAAAAGCTCTACCTGTCCCATCACTGCAGATATTACTATCCTCCCTCTACCAAATGTTCTACCTTTCCCACCACCGCAGATATTACTATCCTCCCTCTACCAAAAGCTCTACCTGTCCCATCACTGCAGATATTACTATCCTCCCTCTACCAAATGTTCTACCTTTCCCACCACCGCAGATATTACTATCCTCCCTCTACCAAATGTTCTACCTTTCCCACCACCGCAGATATTACTATCCTCCCTCTACCAAATGTTCTACCTTTCCCACCACCGCAGATATTACTATCCTCCCTCTACCAAAAGCTCTACCTGCCCTATCAAGCAAACATTACTATCCTCCCTCTACCAAATGTTGTACCTGTCCCATCACCGCAGATATTACTATCCTCCCTCTACCAAATTTTCTACCTGTCCCACCACCGCAGATATTACTATCCTCCCTCTACCAAATGTTCTACCTGTCCCACCACCGCAGATATTACTATCCTCCCTCTACCAAAAGCTCTACCTGTCCCATCACCGCAGATATTACTATCCTCCCTCTACCAAATGCTCTACCTGTCCCATCACTGCAGACATTACTATCCTCCCTCTATCAAATAATCTACCTGCCCTATCAAGCAAGCATTACTATCCTCCCTCTACCCCTGTCCCATCAACGCAGACATTACTATCCTCCCTCTAAGAAATGCTCTACCTGTCCCATCACCGTAGACGTTACTATCCTCCCTCTACCAAATGTTCTATCTGTCTCATCAAGCAGATATCACAATACTGGTGAATAAAAGCAGTTCTGGCTGTATAACCTGCACTTCCATTGTTGTCTAATTGTCATATCAACTCTTTATATAATCAAGGATGTCCGGGTGATTCTAGGAAAACATTAAGCGACTGGTATTCTATAAATGATTAAAACTGGATTTTAATCTAGGAAAATCCTCCTCCAACAAAAACTACAATAGTGAATGTAAAGGTTTGCACGGTGAGTACAGAAACATGGAAATAACTGTGGAAAAGCAATTAAAACAGTTTTATTTTGCCAAAGGAAGCTTGCAGGGTAATCTGCGTGACTGGTAATCATTTAATAATTTATCTGTGAGATGAAGCAAATTGCACAGAAAGATTCTCATTTTCATTTCAGTGACATATACCTCAGCCAATTTTTAGAATTAAGAAAACTGCAAACAGTGAAACAGTTTCAGCTAAATCAGATTTTCTACAAGCAAAAACATTCCTCCCACGCGCAGCTGAGATTGCGAAATCCCTCTGATCTCTTTTCCCATGTTTATTGCACGGTGTATAAAGCATAGAAATCTTTAATGTGATTTAGTATATCGGTATACAGGAGTCCGGCAACTGACATGTACTAGCAACTCAGCACATGCGTGATAGAAATGTTTTGGTAGCAAAATGAAGAGAGTTATTGAAACCCAGGAAAGAGATCTGGGCTACAGCCGAGTAGCAGCTGGGATATAATGGCTAGTACAACATGGCCGTTCCGAAACTAGGACTCATTAGGAGGCCACGGAAAAGAACTCGATGAGTTGGCAAATGCCATTTGAAAAGGATATGCATACATACAGGTGATGGGGATACATGGCGCAGTTTAAAAATTGAGATGGGCAGAACTCAAAATTAGGGAGTCATCCCTAAACTGGGATTGGTGGAGAACTGAGAAAGGAACGGAATATTCTACAGAGAAATTAGAAAATTTCTCCAAATCAACGCAATGAACCCTTTAAATCCCAAAGGAGTAACGAAGATTCAAAATTCTATTTTGAGCCAGAATGCTACTTTGCATCTGAATTATAACACATAATATGAGGACATTTTTAGCAAATACTTAAAAATACTTAAAAAACCCTCACTATAATTAAAACATATAAAGGGCGCCCAAACAACATATATATGTTTTTATTCAAGAACATTGTTTTCTATGAAAGAAATATGGGCTTAATTCATAACACGGAGACTTGGAAAAGGAACAAGGGAGTAAGAAAATAACCACTAATCCATAAAACCCAAAATCTATTAAACAAACACATGTGGTAACAAATGTCAGAGAGAAAGATTCCTCTCATTCTGACCACAAACGGCTCACAAACCAAGCAGCTGCAGAAAAGAGGCAATTATTTCTATTTATTTGATAGAGAACAGCACGGACTGCAATTCACGCTACCTTTATTCTATTCTATTATTTTATAAAAAATAATTTTGAAATGACAAATAAATACATTTGCATTTCTGTTTGGATCCCCTGAGAGCAGCAACTTACACAATTAGATTGCCATCTCCTTGGTTCAGTGTGTATCATGAAATTATCATGCTAATTGGGATCATATGCAGCGTATACTACAGTGGCGGAACTAACGTAGAGGGCCCTGGTGCAATAACGTTTTTTGGGCCCCCCTCTAGTGCATGAGTGGCCAAAATGTAGACCCCCACATGCTGTACAATTCCAATGTTGCTATGCCAGCTGGAGATCTACCAGTTGCCCTTCCCTGCTGGACTGTATTTGTGAGCAGTGTTTGTGCGTTTGAATGTAAGCATGTTTTGTATGGAGTGTGTTTGCATGAAGTGGTGTATTTGTAAATAATGTTGCCATTAACATGCAGTGGTGTAATTATGTGTAGTGTTTGCAATTGAATGCAGGGGTGTGTTTGTATATAGTGTTGGTTTTCAAACACAGGTGTCCTTTTGTGTGTAGTGTTGGTGTTTGATTTAAGGGGTCCTTGTATATAATTTAAGTGTTTTAATACAGGGGTGTATTTGTAATGTATGCTTTTGATTGTAGAGGTGTGTAATGTTTGCTTTTGATTGTAGAGGTGTGTTTGTATGCAATGTTGGCTTTCAAATGCGGATGTATATTTGTGTGTAGTAATTCATATGCACACTGACACATACACACCCTGACACACAGATATACACTGACATATACACACACACATACGCACACCCTAACATACATACACACACGTTTGAAAAATAATTACAAATATTTGTGCTCACTGTATACTATAAGACTGGAAATATCCGATGGGACAGTATGTATAATAAAGTGACTATAAAAGGTAAAAGTAGGCATACTACTTACATGAAGCAGGGCATGGACCTGCTCTTGTATTGCAGTGCCTTGGTGGTACAATCCCCACCTGGGATGTATGGAACCCGGTAGCCAAAGTAGTGCAAAGTAAAATCCAAAATAAAAAATATTATTTACCGGCCTACAGCATACATCGGTTTCGGCATACCTCAACCGACTATTTCCTTTTATTGTATTTCTCTTCACCAGAGTATTCCATATCATACGAGAATGCCCCGAACACAAATTGGAAGGCATGGCCTGAAGTTGTGGGAGGGGCTATAGACCTACTTAAGGGACTCCCCCCTTCCTCTCACTTACCTTCGTTGGTCTAGACGAACAGCCCCACCCTCCACTCCCATTAACTATATTTTCCCTATGTAAGCCGACTTTATTTACCGGCCTACAGCATACATCGGTTTCGGCACACCTCAACCGACTATTTCCTTTTATTGTATTTCTCTTCACCAGAGTATTCCATATCATACGAGAATGCCCCGAACACAAATATATATATATATATATATATATGTATACATGAAATCAGGGAAAATACCACACTCCAGGGACTTTGATCAGTGTGTTAAAAATAAAACTAAAAGGGACACTATAGTTACAAAAACAACTTTAGCTTGTTTCTGTTTATGCAGGCCTACCTCCCCTGGTTGTGACTAGCCACACCTCCCCTGGTTGTGACTAACACAGCCTGCATGAAAAAAAATGGTTTCATTTTTAATCAGATGTACCTTACTTTATTTTATCTCCTACTTTGTATATTGAACTTTTATTACACACAGAGGGCTCCTGCACGGTCTAACAAGCCATAACAGAGTAGAAGATAAGAAATTCTAAATTAAACAGAATGTGCAATAGAGGAAAGATAAAGATGACTCTTTACAGGAAGTGTTTAGGAAGGCTGGGCAAGTCACATGCAGGGATCTGCGACTAGGGCTGTATAAACAAAGTGATTTAACTTCTAAATGGCAGAGAATTGAGCAGTGAGACTGTCTAGCATGATCAGTATACCAAAAGTGCTTCATTAAGCTAATCATTTAGATCCTATCTAAATCCTACACTCTATCCCCACCTGTTACTGTACTATACACTGTATTCTATCCTACCCCCACCTGTTACTGTACTATACACGGTATTCTATCCTATCCCCACCTGTTACTGTACTATACACTGTATTCTATCCTATCCCCACCTGTTACTGTATTATACACGGTATTCTATCCTATCCTCACCTGTTACTGTATTATACACCGTATTCTATCCTATCCCCACCTGTTACTGTACTATACACTGTATTCTATCCTATCCCCACCTGTTACTGTATTATACACTGTATTCTATCCTATCCCCACCTGTTACTGTACTATACACTGTATTCTATCCTATCCCCACCTGTTACTGTACTATACACTGTATTCTATCCTATCCCCACCTGTTACTGTATTATACACTGTATTCTATCCTATCCCCACCTGTTACTGTATTATACACTGTATTCTATCCTATCCCCACCTGTTACTGTATTATACACTGTATTCTATCCTATCCCCACCTGTTACTGTATTATACACTGTATTCTATCCTATCCCCACCTGTTACTGTACTATACACTGTATTCTATCCTATCCCCACCTGTTACTGTACTATACACGGTATTCTATCCTATCCCCACCTGTTACTGTATTATACACGGTATTCTATCCTATCCTCACCTGTTACTGTATTATACACCGTATTCTATCCTATCCCCACCTGTTACTGTACTATACACTGTATTCTATCCTATCCCCACCTGTTACTGTATTATACACTGTATTCTATCCTATCCCCACCTGTTACTGTACTATACACTGTATTCTATCCTATCACCACCTGTTACTGTACTATACACTGTATTCTATCCTATCCCCACCGGTTACTATATTATACACTGTATTCTATCCTATCCCCACCTGTTACTGTATTATACACTGTATTCTATCCTATCCTTGTCTGTTACTGTATAATACACTGCATTCTATCCTATCCCCACCTTTTACTGTATTATACACTGTATTCTATCCTATTCTTGTCTGTTACTGTACTCTATCCTATCCCCACCTGTTACTGTACTATACACTGTATTCTATCCTATCCCCACCTGTTACTGTATTATACACTGTATTCTATCCTATCCCCACCTGTTACTGTATTATACACTGTATTCTATCCTATCCTTGTCTGTTACTGTATTATACACTGTATTCTATCCTATCACCACCTGTTACTGTACTATACACTGTATTCTATCCTATCCCCACCTGTTACTGTATTATACACTGTATTCTATCCTATCCCCACCTGTTACTGTATTATAACCTGTATTCTATCCTATCCCCACCTGTTACTATATTATACACTGTATTCTATCCTATCCCCACCTGTTACTGTATTATACACTGTATTCTATCCTATCCCCACCTGTTACTGTATTATACACTGTATTCTATCCTATCCTTGTCTGTTACTGTATAATACACTGTATTCTATCCTATCCCCACCTGTTACTGTATTATACACTGTATTCTATCCTATCCTTGTCTGTTACTGTATTATACACTGTATTCTATCCTATCCCCACCTGTTACTGTATTATACACTGTATTCTATCCTATCCGCACCTGTTACTATATTATACACTGTATTCTATCCCCACCTGTTACTGTATTATACACTGTATTCTATCCTATCCCCACCTGTTACTGTATTATACACTGTATTCTATCCTATTCTTGTCTGTTACTGTATAATACACTGTATTCTATCCTATCCCCACCTGTTACTGTATTATACACTGTATTCTATCCTATTCTTGTCTGTTACTGTATTATATCCTATCCTCACCTGTTACTGTATTATACACGGCATTCTATCATATTTATATCTGTTACTGTAGTATACACTGTATCCTATCCTAAATATTTAAAGAAATTAGGCTAGTTACCCTTGCAGAACAAGACTGATTAATGCAACTTAATGCAACAGAAATAGTCATTGTCCCTGGATTGTAGATTTTTACAACAGAAAAAAAGAAGAAGGTAAACCAGGTATTAACATTCCAGAGGACGTCTCTCACAGAAAGTGTAGTGGATACCTAGCATAGCCCTTCAGAAATTCACATTTTATTTCCTGACTTTTAACCCTGTGTCGCTGGCGCAATTGGCACATGCATTGACAGAGAATCATTTTACGCTTATCTGCGCCGGACACATTAATAAACGGCGCTCCAGGCATTCCCCACAATAAGAGGTTTCTTCCTGCTGTACACAAAGGTTAATGTGGCACCATCTGGCTGCCTAGTGATAAGGATGTTCCCTTCTTTTATATGGAAAGCTGATTTGCAAAAATAAAAAAATAAAAAGCAATAAGTTCAGGAGTGAATAGTTACGGCAACAAAATACCAAGGCAACGGGGAATGTTTGTGTTGCAATAACATATGTGACAATATTCTACAGAAATTGATGATCTTAGAAAAGAAATCCAAATCCAAACTCAGGATCAGAAGGATAATGACCATTAATGGCAAGAAAATTGGGTTAAATTTACATCCAAATCCAACCTACAATCTTGTCGTACCTCTCTGGAGTGTTGAAATGAATCCATTGAACAGGCTTGTGGATCTCAATAGTTAAAACAGAGTAAGGAAAAAAACAAAAACGGTTATCATGGAGAATTTACTTCCCTTTCTTAAATGAACTTATTTTCGTTGCTGTTTTCATTTCTGTGGCTTAGCACACGGTCGGCCAAAAGTTATAACCTGGGCTGTAGAACTACAACTACCACAATGCTTTGAAAATCTCAAGTATAGAAAAGTATAATGGCAGTTTCAGTTGAAAAACAAGTGGTGAGGAGGGGGGCTATTTATATGACACCCCTGGATTACTTGAAATTCCTGTTCTGGACCTGACACATCTCCAGCTTACTATGAAACAAAAAGCAGGGCGCAGAATACAGGGTAAACAGCTTGGGTATAACAATATTTTTTCCTATAGACACAGTTGAGGATTCACATAGTATTTCTATCTCACCTTTTCCACGGTCTCCTCCATTTGAGTGTTGTGTGCCTTCTGCAGGTCAAGTCTCATGGTCTCCATCTCAGCTCTCAGTTTGCTCATGGCCTGCTGATGCTCCTGTGTGGACTTTTGCTTCTCCTCGTCCCTCAAGAGAGCCAGCTCCAGCAGCTGCTGTTTGCGCTGAGAGTTGACTTGAATGAGCTCTTCTTTCAGTCTGTACACCTGGGCTTCCAGGTCAGAGATAGTCTGCAAACAGAAAAATCAGAATTTATCAAAAGTTTTGACCTCACGTGCAGGAATACCAATCAATTACAGGCTGAAAGAGGACAGGGGTCTTTTCACTATGTGTATACATTTCCACAAATTTATCAAATTTTTTGCTTTGTAAAAAAACAAACCATTATTGGCACCCAAAGAGTAGCATCCCCTCCTGGAACCTTCTCTGTAGAGCTGAACACAATACTCTAGGTGAGATCTTACCGGGAATCTAGAAAGTTATATCACTACCTCTCTATGTCCTCCTGGGATCTGCTCTATAGAACTGAATACAATACTCTAGGTGATCTCTTACCAGGGATCTATAAAGTCCTATCACTACCTCTCTATGTCCTCCTGGGATCTGCTCTATAGAACTGAACACAATACTCTAGGTGAGATCTTACCAGGGATCTATAAGGTTCTATCACAACCTCTCTATATCTTCCTAGAATCTGCACTAAAGAACTGAACACAATAGTCTAGGTGAGATCTTAGCGGGAATCTATAAAGTTCTATCACTACCTCTCTATATCCTCCTGGAATCTGCTCTATAGAACTGAACACAATATTCTGGGTGAGATCTTACCAGGGATCTATAATTTTCTATCACTAACTCTCTATATCCTCCTAGAATCTGCTCTATAGAACTGAAAACAATACTCTGGGTGAGATCTTAGTGGGAATCTATAAAGTTCTATCACTACCTCTCTATGTCCTCCTAGAATCTGCTCTATAGAACTGAAAACAATACTCTAGGTGAGATCTTACCGGGAATCTATAAAGTTCTATCACTACCTCTCTATGTCCTCCTGGGATCTGCTCTATAGAACGGAATACAATACTCTAGGTGAGCTCTTACCAGGGATCTATAACGTCCTATCACTACCTCTCTATATCCTACTAGAATCTGCTCTATAGAACTGAACACAATACTCTAGGTGAGATCTTACCAGGGATCTATAAAGTGCTATCACTACCTCTCTAAGTACTCCAGGGATATGCTCTATAGAACTTAATACAATACTCTAGGTGAGATCTTAACAGGGATCTATAAAGTGCTATCACTACCTATCTATATCTTCCTAGAATCTGCTCTATAGAACTGAACACAATAGTCTAGGTGAGATCTTAGCGGGAATCTATAAAGTTCTATCACTACCTCTCTATATCTTCCTAGAATCTACTCTAAAGAACAGAACACAATACTCTGGGTGAGATCTTACCGGGAATCTATAAAGTTCTATCACTACCTCTCTATGTCCTCCTGGGATCTGCTCTATAGAACGGAATACAATACTCTAGGTGAGCTCTTACCAGGGATCTATAACGTCCTATCCCTACCTCTCTATGTCCTCCTGGAATCTGCTCTATAGAACTGAACACAATACTCTGGGTGAGATCTTACCGGGAATCTATAAAGTTCTATAACTACCTCTCTATATCCTCCTGGAATCTACTCTATAGAACTGAACACAATACACTGGGTGAGATCTTACCGGGAATCTATAAAGTTCTATCACTACCTCTCTATGTCCTCCTGGGATCTGCTCTATAGAACTGAACACAATACTCTAGGTGATCTCTTACCAGGGATCTATAAAGTACTATCACTACCTCTCTATATCCTCCTGGAGATCTGCTCTATAGAACGGAATACAATACTCTAGGTGAGCTCTTACCAGGGATCTATAACGTCCTATCACTACCTCTCTACATCCTACTAGAATCTGCTCTATAGAACTGCACACAATACTCTAGGTGAGATCTTACCGGGAATCTATAAAGTTCTATCACTACCTCTCTATATCCTCCTGAAATCTGCTCTATAGAACTGAACACAATACTCTGGGTGAGATCTTACCAGGGATCTATAATTTTCTATCACTAACTCTCTATATCCTCCTAGAATCTGCTCTATAGAACTGAAAACAATACTCTGGGTGAGATCTTAGTGGGAATCTATAACGTTCTATCACTACCTCTCTATGTCCTCCTAGAATCTGCTCTATAGAACTGAACACAATACTCTGGGTGAGATCTTACCAGGGATCTATACTTTTCTATCACTAACTCTCTATATCCTCCTGGAGATCTGCTCTATGGAACTGAATACAGCCCACTAGGTGAGATCTTACCAGGTGCTATCACTACCTCTATGTCCTCCTGAGGATCGACTCTATAGAACTGAACACAATACTCTAGGTGAAATCTTACTGGGGATCTATAAAGTGCTATCACTACCTCTCTATGTCCTCCTGGGATCTGCTCTATAGAATGGAATACAACCCACTTACCAGGGATCTATAAAGTGCTATTACGGCCTCTTTACACTGATAAGCCACAACATTAAAACCAAAAATTTAAAACTGACAGGTGAAGTGAAGAACATTGATTATATCATTACAATAGCACCTGTCAATTCGTGAAAATATATAAGGCAGTAAGTGAACAGGCAGGAAAAATGGACAAGCAAAAAGGTCTGAATTACTTTGACAAGGGCCAAATAGTGATGGTTAGACGACTGGGTCACAGCATCTCCAAAGCGGAAAGTAAAATGTCACAGGAGATACTGAGTGAAGACAGTTATGTGCTTTTAGGAGAATTTGATGTAATTTAATAAAAGTGGTAAGTGCATCCCTTACAGTCTAAACTCGTTTTAACAGTTTACTCCAAGTGTGTATGTGAAACTCCACCTTCAACAGCATTGGGGCATGATTAGCCAGCCTAGAACAAGCGTTACGAGCGGGCTAATGTCAGTTCTGCGCATATTTCTATACATTGGTATAGAAGTTGGTGGTCAGACAATTCTGCTGATAAGGAATGGCCAGCAGAATTGGCATTCGGCTTGTGCAGGACCTGGTAAGAGGGCAGATGTTTGCAAAACTGTTTGCCCCAAACCGGGTAACAGTGCCAAAGTACACTGTACGGGCGGTAATGGGTATGATGCATGTACCTGTTCCAAATTATTATGCAAATTCTATTTAAGTGTCACAAAGATTAAATATTTTGTTTTTCAGTTTAACTCATGGATGGCATTGTGTCTCAGAGCTCTTTTGATCACTGAAAACAATCTCTGACAAATGTGATAATTAGATTGCCAGGTGAGCCCAATTTAAGGAAAAACCACTAAAGAAGGGTGTTCCACATTATTAAGCAGGGCACCATTTTCATGCAATATGGGGAAGAAAAAGGATATCTCTGCTGCCGAAAAGAGTGAAATAGTTCAATGCCTTGGACGAGGTATGAAAACATTAGATATTTCACGAAAACGTAAGCGTGATCATCCCACTATTAAGAGATTTGTGGCGGATTCAGAGCACAGATGGGTTCGTGCAGATAAAGGCACATTGAGGAAGATTTCTACCAGAACCATGCATCGGATCAAACGAGCAGCTGCTAAAATACCATTACATAGCAGCAAACAGATATTTGAAGCTGCTGGTGCCTCTGGAGTCCCACGGACATCAAGGTGTAGAGTCCTCCAGAGTCTTGCAACTGTGCATTAACCTTCTATTCGGCCACCACTAACCAATGCTCACAAGCAGAAACGGCTGCATTGGGCAGAAAAATACATGAAGACTAATTTTCAAACAGTCCTGTTCACTGATGAGTGCCATGCAACCCTGGATTGTCCAGATGGATGGAGTAGTGGATGGTTGGTGGACGGCCACCCTGTTCCAACAAGGCTGCAATGTCAGCAAGGAGGTGGTGGAGTCATGTTTTGGGCCGGAATCATGGGAAGAGAGCTTGATCGGCCCCTTTAGGGTCCCCGAAGGTGTAAAGATGACCTCTGCAAAGTATGTGGAGTTTCTGACTGACCACTTTCTTCCCTGGTACAGAAGGAAGAACTATGATTTCCGTAATGAAATCATTTTCATGCATGACAATGCACCATATCATGCTGCAAATAAGACCTCTGCATCAATGGCTGCTATGGGGATAAAAGGAGAGAAAGTCATGGTGTGGCCTCCATCCTCCCCCTATGCTGCAAACACAACAAAAGACAATGTTTAGTTCTTTACAACCTATAAAGTGTTTTGAAACTTACTGTGCATAATAATTTGGAACAGTGCATTGTAAGTTTTTTATGTTTAAAAAAAAAAAATACTGTTATCATTAGGAGGTTTGTTCAATTACATTTGAATTGTACTCTTAATAGTTGATAACATGAGAATTATGCTGACTGTTATTTACATCAATTATTTAGGTAAATGAGAAATATATGTTTGTCCAGTTATTGTAGTGCTGCGGACAATATTGAATAGGTAAAATTCCCTCCTAAAAATAGTTGCCAATGGATTAACTGCAATAATAATTTGCATGTGAGACTCTGTTAATTACTCTCTACAGATACATGTTGCTATGTTGGCATGTGATAGACCCGATAATGGCTCCTTGACAGATACATCAGTTGGGAAAAAAAAAATCGCTCTCTTTTAGGTGTTTACATTTACAGATGTTGAACAATTATGAGACCACAAAAAAGGACTAATTACTCTATATGAGGATTATGTTTAATTCAACCAAATGCTTTCATATTTACTTTAATTGCAGCCATTTCAGCGCTTTTAATCTTACAATAAAACCTGACTCTTTCTAATCCGTAGCTTGAGGTGTTAAAAAGCAGGTTACATAGCCTCTAACATCACAGGTAAGAGAGAGCACAAACCCAGGCATTTTATTGATGTGCGGTTTATAATGGTCATGGGATTAGCCCCGTCTCTCTGAGGTCTTTGTTTTAACCTGACAGTTTAAGTCTTTGTCCTCCGCAGCCTCAAGACATTACTCAGTTATTCGAAATGTCAGAATGCGTGGAGCGGCCAATTCACACTCGGGGCACAAGCTAACTGAGCTGCTCACTTCAGCAACACAGAACGGTATATGATACAATCTGACAGCCCTGAGAGACAGGCAGGGGACAACTTGCTGAAACTGGTGGAGGTTTTAATATGCCGATCATGATACTTGATTAATGTTATATTTCTAAGCAACAAGACCAATAGAAGCCGTACATGGCTCTGCCCTCCATGTATTTGCAAAATCTTCTTTATCGAAAAAAATATGGAACGATTTCCAAACAACCAGTATTGTTTTGGTGACTCTCGGATTTGTATTGCATTGATATTCCAGTTGTCAGCAATATTGCTGTAAAATTCAAAGAGTAAAAGAAAGATCTCACAGGCGGTTTCTCAATTTAAGGCTGGCAAAGGCCGGCAAAGTTGGCGTTTAAAGAAAGATGGGGATGTAGTTTTTGCCACCTCCACTGTACACTATGCAAGCAAACGAACACAATATAAAACGTAAGACTTGAAAATATACCTTTCAGATGATTCAGAGGGCTACAAGACAAGTTAAAAGAATAGATTGTGCAGTATATCTGTAGAGGTTCATTCTAAACGTATAACAAAACACATTTTCTTGAGTACACAAACCCCGGCTCAAGTTAATACATCATGGGTCTACGGATCCCAAAAAGTCTGGAACAGGTTTAAAAAAGGATTAGAACATTTATTCAAAAGAAAATAAAAGCTCTCGTATATAAGCAAGAAAAAGGATTCTCCAACCACCAAGCAATTTAGGTAAAACAGAGGCAACACACCAATGCAGCACAACGAATTTGGTCCTATGTGTTTTGAACGCTCACTGTCCTTATGCACATATATATATAACTGATAAATTATCGAATTTTCGAAAGCAAATTAAATGCTTTTAATGGCAAGCATTTGATTTAATAGAATGATCCAGCACAGAGTAAGACAATCTGTAGGGTCACTGCAGAAAAGGAAAGTATTTGTTTATTGAAAGATAATTTTAGTAGGAAGGATACTCTCGTATTCAAGTATGTCCTTGGGAAACATACTGTGACAGAATGAACAGAGCTGTCAGTTTAGGAGACGCATCCACCTTGACTGCAAAACAGGGCCATCCTGGCCGAGGTGAGTGAAGAGCAAAGGTAATTACAAAGAATTAGTTATGCAAGGAATAGCTCTCTCTATAGAAAATTGTCCGTGGCAAGTAATTATTACACATTTTGATAGCAAGCTATCAGCAGATAGCAAAGGCAAAATCTATAACCCAAATGTTTAACCCACTAGGAACTGAGCCCTGGCCACTAGATACAACATTGATCACAATAAACATTGGTAACAATAAACAAAAGCATGGACTATAATTTATACCATTTTGCCAGTGAACGAAAGAGAGAAATAAGAATATAACCGCTGGAAACATGAAGCAAACCCATATTGCAAAATCAAACACATAGCCATTCGATTTGGAATTTAGAAGTCAGCTCGGTTTTATGAGCCGTTGGGATTCACAACATCAGTATTAAAAATGCAGCAAAGGTAGAATTCTAGGAGTAAAGGCTTCTGGGGTTTTGACATCCCTGTAACTAGGAGATACACCTGCATTAAACATCTACAGTTAAACAATAAAATGGTAAACATCCCACTAGGTAACCTAATAATGGATACAACTAAAGCTCCTATTATCCTATCCCTGCACAAGTGAAAGAGCTCACTGTATATTATTCTATGAACATAAAAAGATGCCGCATGAGAAAATAACTGGATTAGAGGACAAGCCATTTAGCATTGCCTTTGGGTATGGAAGGGTTTAAGGTATATTTACTTAAACGGCAATTGTGTAGGCTTGACAACACACACGCATGCACACAGCACAATCCTGGATGTGATGGCACACACTTGGCAACAGTTTACATAATCATTAATTTTATGCCCTGGTGCTCTAACAATGGCAAAAATATAACAGAGAATGAAAAAAAACAGGTTTTCAGTTTGTAATGTAAAAAATGTACTCCATGGTATACAAGAATGTTGACGTTTCAGATGCTGTCCTTTCAACAGGACCGGGGGAAGTTCGACACGTCGACTTGCTTGTATACTTTCACTAAAGAGTACATTTCTCACATTGCAAATAGAAGACCCGTGTGTGCTCATTTTCTCTATTTTTCTGTTCTATACGTATACATACACACATGCACTGTACATTTAGAAAATGAGAGAGACAGTTCTCGGCGATCGTGTGTGTGGATGTACGTGAAGTGCTTTGTACTGGGTGCTTGATAATACAGGCAATGTCTGAGCTGGGATTAGTCTCTTCATCAGAAAACCTCGTCTGGGTTCAGCTCTGGTCCATCAAACCTTTTTTTTCGCTTTTAACTTGTGTCTTTGATTTTTGCATCAATTTATTCAAACCACAGCTGGGTGGCTAAAAAGGAAAAGGACAGCATCATTTAAACCAAACATTTTTCCAACTTGAAAGAAAGGCTATAATTAAAAAAATGGGCATAAAAGAATGGGAATGGGCTAATAATTTTTAATGGTAGTTCAAAGGGCGACAGATGTCAGTGACTTTGAAGAAGTCAGGAGGCGGAGAGAAGCCATGTCATTAAATAGTTTACTTGAGAGGTGAAGCAGTTTTTAATGACTGCAGACTTTCCTCTGGCTTTAATTTGAATGCGCATGCGCATAACATGGACAGCGCAGAATGCGATGTGATGTAAATCTTGCGCTACGTTCTCACAGGGTAGAAACAGTTTGAAGCAATCCTGGAAAAACCCTGTTTGATCTCCTCACTGTCTGGATTGGGGGCAAGAGTACTACAGCCAAACCAAGAACTACTGACAATGTACCAACAGCAGCTAAAACACATCATTACTCTATTGTATGGATTCCAACTAAGTCGAACAGCCAGTGTGTAGAGTTGACCCAACTGAGTACAAATAGGTGTTGTAGTGGTCCTGCCTGACTACAAAAAGTCACAACGATTGATGTCTTGTGTGGCCTACAACTAATCACAATATGTGTCTTCTGTGGCATCAATAGCAACAATGGTTTTAGGTTTTGTTCAACCTAAAACTAATGATAATGATGAGTGTGTTGCTCAATTAATAGTGAGCTGCTATTATGGGTGTCTTGCTTTGTACAGTACTAGTCACAATGGTGGGTGTCTTCCTCATCCTATTACAAGTTGCAATCATGAGTGTGTGGTATTGCCAAGGACTAGTCACAATAATGGTTGTGCTGTCTGGCATATGACAAGTTACAGAGGTAGTTGCCTTCTTCAGGCATGTTGTGACTATAGCAGAGTTGGACTATTTTTCCAGCTATTTTGCCCTGTTTTTTCTTTCAGATCTAATCTGGGAGAATTCGGGATTAGTGAATAACCCTGCCTAAACAAACTTTCTAATTTTACATTTTGTGTTCGGACAAGTAGATTGGGTTACCACTCTATACCCCCAGACATGGGATTTTTTTATTTTCATTTCCACACCACTGAAGTCGCAATGATGGTTGTCTTGCTTGGCCTGCAACTAGCCACGACAGAGTGTGTGTGTCTAGTACGGCCGACATCTAGTGATGGTGGTCATGAGGAGCCTACTTCACAGGGATAGCTGTGATATTTGTAACACATTAATTTCAGAACCATAGAACCCTAACATTCTCCTTTTATGCACTAAATAATGTATTTCCAGGACCTTGTAAAAAACTGAAATGTACATGCGATCTTCATCTGGAAGAAGTATATACATATCTGTATAGGTGAAAGTCAAACACAAAGTGCTGTGCCATGAGTATAAACATGTGGAATTCTTTATGTCATGATAGATTCCGAACAATCCGAGTATAGCAGTCAGCACAACAAAATGTAGAATGCTTGTTTGTTTATTTGTAAAAGCCATTTTCTCTGACGAGAAGCACTTGAGCATATTTTGCTCTGAATGCTGTAAACATCTAAAGCTAAGATGTTCTTAATGAGCACAGACCCATATTTTACAGCAGAAGGGGGGTGGGGGGGGGGGGGGGGGGCATCACGTTGTATGCCAAGCTTATGATAAAAACTCACATGGCACAGCTTCCTAGTTTGCTAATATTGTTCCCACACTGCACAGCAGCTGACAGCGCTCTGCAAATAGTATGAGAGCTGTCAGCCGCAGCATGGAGTCAGCAGTCCCATTTGGGTGACATTTTCTGCCTTGCTTAAAATAAAAAGAGTGTACTAATCCTCTGCACGGATTCTGGCCGTGCTTACAATACACTTCATGGAGGGCTGGCAGCAGCAAAGGGTTAAACCTTTCATCTTTGCGTAGAAAGTGTTCACTTTGAATTCCAGTAAGCCAGGCTCTCAGAGGCGCTGCTTTTGATGTACAGCTCCCGTCCCATGGCCTTGAGGGACATGTTGGCTTAGTGGTATTTTGCCGTGTAGGAGCTTCTGGTGAGAACACACCTGCTGAAATCTTGCCGTGCAAATACGGACCTTGTTGCCTAAGGTTAGATGAGCATTATCGACCTGAGACTGAAACTTTCTGAAATTCATAGGTTCTCATGGAAGAGAATTATGGCTATTAACCAAGTGTACAAACAAAGGGAATAACAGTGGCTCAATCTTGTTAGTTTGGATGTAAAGAACAGACTCATCCATTTATCCACCCATCTAATCTAGATTAGGTGCAACACTTGACCAACATTTTCATCTTGCCACCCTGGGTTGCCATTTTAACGTTTACCCCCCTCAAACACCTGCAGTAAAAGTGGACTGATAATTGCCAGCACAAAGCGTGTCTCTTTATTCCAAAGTACAGTAGCAATACAGAGCGTCCATCACACGTCACATCTAACGGGATTCATCCAGTAGACAGAACTCATTTGTGGAAGGTTGCTGGTCTGACAGTTCTATAGAATATTTGCATATTGTTTTGTCATTGGCTAGAATGCTACTGGCCACCTGGCAGTTACATTGTGCATTTGTATATTGCATTATTTGCTGGCAATGCTTTGTTTACAGTTGCCATGGAGATGTTTGTTTACTACAAGTCATGTATACAGAATTCATATAAAGTATATTGAGAGGTGATACAGCACGGACTTGCCATCTGGTGGTATAATATCTGATAGAAGAATAAGGCAATTCAGCCGTCTCTTAAATTGCCATACACCAAGCATGTCAAACTCGCTGGCCGAATGCGGCCCACAATGGACATCTTTGTGGCCCGGCGAGCCGCGAGTGCATGCATAGTGTTAAAGCAGAGTAGGCACATTGCAGGTCGGAGAGGAGAGGTTTCTGGCGGCAGCGAGATCTACTTCCTGCTCCTCACTGCTACCTCGCGCGCGCCGTCTGTGTTGATGCCGGGTGCCGGAATATGACTTCATATTCTGGCATCCGGCGTCACTAAACTGCGCACGAGGGAGCAGGAAGGAGATCTCCAGATAGAAGACGGCCCACACCAGCTCCCAAAGGTAAGGAGCAATAAATAAAATGAGGAGTGCAAGAATGTGCAAATGTGTGTGTGTCTGTCAGTGAGTGAGTGTGTGTGTGTGTGTGTGTGTGCGCCTGTTTGTGTCTGTCAGTGAGTGTGTGTGCATGTCTGTGTATGCCAGTGAGGGTCTGTGTGTCTGTCTGTGTCTGTCAGTGAGTGTGAGTGTGTGTGTGTGTGTTGGTCAGTGTTGTACTGGCTGCGACTGGACAGTGGAGTACTTGGAGGTGCATGGAGGCACGTAATACCACGTCACATTCCGACATGACATAGACGTGCTTCACCTTCACAGGGTTTCAAGAATTTGCGGGAGGACCTGATTTGGCACAGGGTGCGGATGGCGCCATTTGGGGTATACAAGAGGCCGGACACCTGAGTTGCATACTGGCAGCGGCAATTTGAGTGGAGTCTGCTTGTTGACTAGAGGGGGGTACTAGGATTTAGTATATGGCGGAGGGGGGACTGGGATTTAGCAGAGGAGGGGGGGGGGGGGGGACTGGGATTTAGTAGAGGGGGTGCTGAGGTTTATTTTATGCTGTACTTTTCAAAATAAACGTAAGTTTCTATGAAAATTTAAGGGTTTTATTTTTGTGCGGCCCACATAAACTTAAACCTTGTTTATGTGGCCCATGCTAGAGTTTGACAAGCTTGCCGTACACAATACTAAACACATTTTCTTTAAGATACATGCACCTTAATTTTTTCCCAGGCTGAATCATAGGAGAAAGGGTTTGCTGATCTCAATCCCAGAATTAATGGGGTATCCAGACATAAGTTGAAGACAGACTGATGCTTACACTAAATATTCACCATGATTTAAACATTTAAATACAGTAGAGAGTAAATAGTCCGGATATTTGAAAATATCTTTATATAATTTAAATATTTTGTGTCAATTTAAAGTGGGCAATAATCACAAAATCATGAATATAACGTGATTTACCTGTGCCTTCCAAAATGTCATAAAAATGAAAGTTGTCATGTAGCGCCTGACAGGTTATTTTGTTAGTTCCTGATTTATGCCCCCTCCTCCACCTTCACCCCTGTAACTTGGAAGATCTTTGAAGTAAGTATGAGAAAATTAAATGTAACCTACAGATGCCTGTGCATTACAGCAGCTTGTGTTTATATATGAGATAAACTTGGCTTCAAGCTCATTGTATCAAAATCATCTTATCTGCCTGATTGTTCTAATGTGCACGCATTATGTACAATATTAACAGACCCAACTATCGGATATTCTGCATGGCAACAGGTGTATTAATACAGAGCCATTTATAGAAATCTACAGGTTTATTTCACTACAGTGAGAATTTAAAGTGCATTTAAAATTTAGGCTCATAGTAGCCGAATGGCAAGCATAGCTGTGTTAGGGAATTTTCATAGTTCGGTTATTTTAATCTTACATTTTCAATTCTACTTGAATTCTCAGTTAAGTGAATAACCCAGGCTAGTCTATACTGGCAGTCTAACTAATAAGAACTAACTGTCCTATTTAACCTTAACAATGCTAAAATATTAGACTGATTTTACATTGTCTGTTGTCCAGGATGGCCTCATGCACATCCCAAGATCTTACTTGAAGTAGCTCTGACACCAACAATCTGCTTCAATATAGCTCCCTCAAACTGATTCTAATTTTTTTTCCCCTGAGCACTCTAGTTTTTTTTTACAATACATAATGAAATGTAGGGAATCATTCTCATTATGTTTAGCATCCAAGGTGACAAAACGTGGCAATGGGCTTCTGTTTTAGTTGCCAACCAAATTTACTCACAATCCATCGATAAAATAATCAATTATCTCACAGAAGAGCAAACAGCAGACATCACAGGCAGAGGAGAACAAAATGGCTGTGCCCGGAAATTGAGATCGAGCACAAGGAAGAAAAGATAATAAATATAAATAAAGCAAAGTGTCATGGGGGATGTATCATTATGATAGAGAAAAAGTAAAGAAAAACCACAAGATAAAAAATAAATTAAAAAAAACATTACAGAGTCTCTGTGGCGGAACCTACAGTCGTATTGGTTTGTGTGTTTTATATTTTTCCACTTAAGAGTTATAGTGCACGAAAACTCTACATTCAGCTCCTGAACGAGGACCACCCTGGTACCCCATTAGAATGTTCAACCTATAAACTTAAGTGCGAAACCGCAAGGGAAGTAATTAATGAACGCTTACCCTGGGTGGCTACCATTTCGTTTAACCGAATGCATGTGGTCAACAAAGGAGTGGCAGCCATTTTGTCTCCAGAGCGTGGGCAGTGGCACTTGGTCGTCGAGTGCCTAAAACTCTTTTAGGCTAGGCACTCGCATGAACCCCGGTAAAGATTAGACTGTAAAGATTAGACCTCTACCCGTTCTACTTCCCAACCAACTATGCGAACGACGTTCGGGAGATGGGTACTACCGAAAAGGGGGAGCATTCGTATCCTGAAATTAAGAAAATCCCTTGCATGTTGTTCGCACAGGAACCCCCAAACAGAGACCAGCCGGGACACCTATTTCCCACGGTGGCATTCCAGTTTCACCAAACTGATCTTAGTGATATGTGGATATGTTATGCACTCAGATCAGGGCAATCCGGGGATATAACTTTTGTAGGGTACCTAGTTATGTTGGGGGTACTTTTGGGGTACTGTATATTTTGTATAGATCTTTTGTGAGATAATTGAATTATAGGTTTTTCCTCATGCAATTATCTCTAAGGCACAAAGGATCTGGGGAATGAAAACCCTGTGTTATTGTGTTGAAGACCCCATGTAGGGCTCTGTGCATAAAAGTCGTGTGTGGCCTGAAATAAATCAGTTGACTCCCAGAACTATGTTTCGTCTGGTTACTGGGGGAATGGATGTCTGCTTGTTTTAATGGTTCCAGATAAACCATTGAAAGAAGGAAATAGTGGAGGTAACCAGTCGGGTTACTCGTGGTTCGCTACAGTCTCTTTCCTGGCTACATAGATAAATGAAATGTTAATCCACTGCATAATGGGCAAGAACCATTATAGCTCAATTTTGGTTTTCCCTGCCCCTTCGAAGACTGAACCTGTCCGGTCAAATAAATCTGAGGGAATTAGATAATGCGTGTAAAAAAAAATGTGAGCTCCAAACTCATAACCTCACGGTGCCGAATGCTTCAGCCATCATGTACGAGTGGGAGTTTAACAGTGCAAGACCCAGTTTGGCCTTTTTCTTCAATAGTTGGATATCTAAGGCTGGTGAATAATAAGGTCAATTCGAATGGAACCATACAGGATGTTTAGATTTCCGCAACAAGTGACACATTAATTGCGAAAACCACTAAAATTGCACCAGACAGAAATAAACATGCTCCATTTTAAGGAAGCTTTCATTACAGTATATAATGCTGGCTGAGAGATCTTACGTGCCCCATTAAATCATGATGCCATTATTTTGCCACGACAAACATTAGAGGAGCAAAGACTATGTATCAAACAAGCATCCGATTAGAAAAAATTACACGACACTATGCCATAACAATAAGCGTCAATTTGACAGTGCTTTAAACCTTAAAGTGATTTAAACATGAGAACCAATAGAGACGTATGTACAGCATCCCATTGGCTCCATCCCTTGCATAAGACTTGCTGTCATGGAACACTCTTTAAATATCTAACATACCAGTTGCACTGCTGTTTGGTTTGTGATTGAGTTAAAGCTCTCAAAAACAAACAAATCCCATTTAGTTACTGGGAGGTTCTTTTTTTCAGCAGACAGATAATTGAAAGTCAAACAGATAGGTCAAAGACCTAATACTTCACACAAATAACAGTCTATAATCTACACTTGACCTACCTGTCCCAGAGTAGAGAGTTTTCCTACCGACTTACCGTATGCAGGCCCAAGTCATTATGTCTACATGTAAGAGAAGTAAAGCAGGACAGCAGGTACCATCCATAAATATGTCAATGAAAAGATCTCAAAGTAAGGAAAAATACAGTTTTAGGTCAATGTTTCACCATTGCAGATCGGGACTATAATACTCAGATACTCACAGACATACCCTGACAAAATTATATGTACAGAGACAAAATGTTGCTTTTTATATAATGTCAACTTATTATGCAGTGATTTATATTATTATAAAGAGGGAATTTAACAACATGCTTACAATATAGAGTTTACACAGGGGAACTAAAAATGTTGACCTATTTACAACCTAATAATTCAATGCCAAGCTGCTGGACCTGCTCATTTTGCTGGAATTTGCTGGCGCTCTATAAATAATTTTACCACATCATTTGTCTAAAGCCAACAAATAAAAGTTAGAGCTTTCAGGATCTACTCATACTAGCATGGAATATTCTTTCTTAAATAACTGCCTTGACGCTGCATCTATTTTAGAGGCTTATTGCGAGTTGTTCAGATGGTTGCAATTGCCTCCACTGAAACAGGACTAATATTAGGCACCGAGCAAGAGCAAGGAATAGTGTTGTAGGATCACAAAATCCTACGTTGAAATCGTTCAGAAAATAAAAAAAGAAATCCTTAAAACTACAAACAAAATAGAAAGTCAATGCTTCTGTATGCATGTGTTAATTATTTATCATGTATAGATTTGATCATTTCCCAAGGTATTTTATTGTTACCAAGCATGAGAAGACAGAAAATGCCACTGGAATGGCTTCGCAATAAAAGTCCGGAGCTGGCACAGAAGGTTAATTTAGTATTAAGGAGATATTTTATAGAGATTTCACACCTGGCATTTTCACATCAAAGCATGTTGTATCTCGAGGCTACAATCCGACTGTTCGCATGGTTTGATTACTAATGAATCCCAGCCTGGACGTAAAGCAAGACCTGAATCAGGGTCCGGGGGGCTGGAAGGGGAAGATGTTTCGCTCTTTTGGGATTAAAAAGGCAACCACTATACACAGCTCATTTAATGGGGGGCTCTCAGTAAGTCTTTATGATGATGTTTAGGATTAAAATGCACAAACATGAGATTGTTACAAAAAAGAAAAAAAACTAAACAAAATGAAAATATTTCCCCCCCAAAAAATGCTATGAAAACAACCATTAAAAAAAACCTGCTGCAAGAATGCAGATTTAATCTCAGTGACAGTTCACATGACAAGCAGGGAGACAGCGGATCTTTGAAAAAGACAAGTTTGATCTTAAAAGTTAAAGGCAAATTCTGTGATGTAGCAGTTTCCATGGTAACCACATATCCAGGCAGCAAGGTGACAAGTCTTTATAATTCATTTTTTTTTTTTTTTTAAACTTACACATGAGAAAAGGCCTGTTTTGTTTGGTAAATAGATTTATGCAGATCTTTATCTATGCATTACTAAAATAAGCACCAGATGGGAGCAGAGATTGGTGGCCCCAAGAGCTGACAATCTACATACAATGGAAGAAACTTGTTTCCTTTGTAAGAGCCGTTACTTTTCACGATTGGCCAAACTTGATGAAGGAATTTCAGATAAGACGCATGCATTTGCTTTCTCAAGATAATCATATTTTTATCTGTGTACGAGAGGAACACAATGAAAAGATAAAAGCCTCCTTCTCTAAAGAAAAATGCTCTCCCCCTCCCAGCCTCTACCAATACCAGAATAAAAAAACCATATTATGGTATCATTCAATAGACTCCCACCCTAAAATTCAGGAGTTCTCTTTTAATCATGTTTGAATTAATTATTTGTTGAAGGCTGGACGGCTCCCTAAATATCTGCAGTTGTATTTTAAAAATTGGACATCTGCTTGGTGGTCTGCCCCAGGAGCCTGGGACACAGACAATGAGCATTCCTACATTATACATACTGAAATGTCTGTTGCACAGCGGCGTATTTTGCAAACGTCCCTAGCTTCCCTTTGGAGTATACAAGCACACCCCACATTAAACAATCCTCTGTATTCTTAGGGAACATGTTCGGTCTTACAAATTGCATTTCAATAGTTTAAGTTAATGTATGTTTCAAGCACCTAAACAGGATTCTTTGAAGTTAAAATACAATATGTGTATGGTTGTGAATGTACACACAATATGGGATGATGGGCAACTATAGGAGGCAACATGGCAACTACTGGCTAGAAAAGACTTAACAGGGAATATAGAGTATCTGGCTGGATCCTTTCTCCTGCTGATGAGTTAGTGCTGATTGAATGAATAATGGCAAAGGTATGCTGTGTGTAACGGATCACCTGCACCCCGACTGGGTACCTCAGTTGAAGGATGCTCCTAACGCTTCTTGAGGACTCCAAGCACTCTAGACGACACCACAACCACCGCAGGCCGAACATCTCTTCCTTCAGAGCGAAGCAGGAACAAGCTCTTAAAAGAGCATAGGAGTGATTTTGGCAAGGGAATACGCAGAGCAAGGCAATCCCTTGTAAAAGATTCCCCCAATAAGAGACGTCACTCCAAATTGAGGGTGAAGTATAACTAAAGCTTTAATCAAACACTCTACTTTTATGCCCATTTTACAAACATAGTACCGCACACAGGGTTTTGAAGAACAACCAATCCAATACGTACAATATAGTAAAACACTCCCATTCATTCCTACAAAATCCTCCCCTCTGCCTGTGATATAATTACTGAACACAATGGGCTAACGTAATTATCACAGGCAGGAAAAATATACTTTTTATACATGTACTGTAACTTTAAAACTATACATTCCATTCACATAAAAGTTACATATTATTAATCAGCACACTCAAAATACATACGTACCCAAAAATCATACAAATCCCTTCAGTAGTTCAAAAGTTAGGTGGAAGTCCCTTATGACCGACCGCAAGCACATTTTTTTCTGCCCAAAACAGTTCCATAGATTTGGTCTGTGCGGTTGGTCAATTTCCGGCAGAAAAAATGACTGTGAAATGAAAGTCCCATTCGAATGCACAAATGGGCACCATTCGTGCAATTGGCTCAGTATAGCAGTACATTCAAACTGCCGAATGGGAGTTAGTCTCTCTGGCTGAAAACTGAGTGGAGGAGAAGGTAAGGGTCAACGGTGTTCGTTGAAATGTGCAGCCGATTTCAGTTCCATGAATTTGGCTGCACACACCGCTGACCGCGTGCGAATGAACAAAGATCGTTTGTGCGAACGGCGGCCACCCAGCGGTCGGTAATTTACCTACAGCAGGCTCCCAGCCTGGGAGGTAAATTGCCTGCACGCTTCCACTTCTGGGTGGTCCGCCTGTACAGCCCTTGGTTCAGTAAGCTCCATTTACTGAACCAAGTGGGGGAAAGCCAAAGACAAAGGATTTTAAAGGCCTGTCACACAAAGTCTCAATATGTCCCAGACGATACTTAAAGGGCCAGCATGGTCCAATATAAGTCCATAAGCCCAAATGCTGTTCTTAAAGGGCCATATCTCCCAGGGGCCATAATCCCAAGGCATGAGGCTGGCCATCAGTCCCCTCCAAAAACCAGTGGCAAGGCCACTTTCGCCACACTGTGCTTGTCTGGATCATTTCTATGGATATTCTACCTGTACAGCTCCTGTTATGCACTGTACCTGGATGGTCCTTTTCTATGTTCTTTTTATGGCTCCTGCTAGTCAGTTATTGCAGAGTACACTAGACTGCACAGGATACAGTATATCTGGCTCAGTCCATGGATAGATCTACTTTGTGTCCATTAGTCTGCAAACCCTGCATTTGTGGTTGCAAAGACCAGTATGAAAGTAAATGAACATCTAATTAGCAGGATGAATAGTCCAGATTGCACCACAAGCCTTGTATACAGTTGGAATTCATCTCTACAGCTCTAGCTGGTGAAGGTTATAGCTGGTTAGACCACAACATCTGACCGGCTCGATCCATTCTGTGCTCATTCTATCAGGTAAATATAACTGAACTATACTGGGCTACCCCAAGCACCCATAACACCTGGCTGGATCCATTCTATGCTCATTCCATCAGGCACATATCACTGAATTATACCGGGCTACCCCAAGCACCCATAACACCTGGCTGGATACATTCTGTGCTCATTTCATTAGGCGGATATCACTGAACTTTACTGGGCCACCCCAAGCACCCATAACACCTGGCTGGATCCATTCTATCAGGCACATATCACTGAACTATACTGAGCTACCCCAAGCACCCATAAGACCTGGCTGGCTGGATCCATTCTATCAGGTATATATCACTGAACTATACTGGGCTACCCCAAGCACCCATAGAATGATCCATTCTGTGCTCATTCTATCAGGCACATATCAGTAAACTATACTGGGCTACCCCAAGCACCCATAACACCTGGCTGGATCCATTCTGTGCTCAATATATCAGGTACATATCACTGAACTATACTGGGCTACCCTAGGCACCCATAACACCTGGCTGGCTCCATTCTGTGCTCATTCTATCAGGCACACATCACTGAACTATACTGGGCTACCCCAAGCACCCATAGAATGATCCATTCTGTGCTCATTCTATCAGAAACATATCAGTAAACTATACTCGGCTACCACAAGCACCCATACCACCTGGCTGGATCCATTCTATGCTCATTCTATCAGGTACATATCACTGAACTATACCGGGCTACCCCAAGCACCCATAACACCTGGCTGGATCCATTCTATGCTCATTCTATCAGGTCCATATCACTGAACTATACTAGGCTACCCCAAGCACCCATAACACCTGGCTGGATCCATTCTATCAGGTATATAACACTGAACTATACTGGGCTACCCCAAGCACCCATAACACCTGTCTGGATCCATTCTATGCTCATTCTATCATGCAGGTGGTATCACTGAACCATACTGGTCTACCCCAAGCACCCATAACACCAGGCTGGATCCATTTTATGCTCATTCTATTAGGCGGATATCACTGAACTATACCGGGCAACCCCAAGCACCCATAACACCTGGCTGGTTCCATTCTGTTAGGTGGATATCACTGAACTATACCGGGATACCCCAAGCAACCATAACACCTGGCTGGATCCATTCTGTGCTCATTGTATCAGGCGGGTATCACTGAACTATACTGGGCTACCCCAAGCACCCATAACACCTGCCTGGATCCATTTTATGCTCATTCTATCAGGTATACAACACTGAACTATACCAGGCTACCCCAAGCACCCATAACACCTGGCTGGGTCCATTCTATGCTTACTCCATCAGGCACATATCACTGAACTATATTGGGCTACCCCAAGCACCCATAACACCTGGCTGGATCCATTCTATCAGGTATATAACACTGAACCATACTGGGCTACCCCAAGCACCCATAACACCTGGCTGGATCCATTTTATGCTCATTCTATTAGGCGGATATCACTGAACTATACCGGGCAACCCCAAGCACCCATAACACCTGGCTGGTTCCATTCTGTTAGGTGGATATCACTGAACTATACCGGGATACCCCAAGCAACCATAACACCTGTCTGGATCCATTCTGTGCTCATTCTATCATGCAGGTGGTATCACTGAACCATACTGGGCTACCCCAAGCACCCATAACACCTGCCTGGATCCATTTTATGCTCATTCTATCAGGTATACAACACTGAACTATACCAGGCTACCCCAAGCACCCATAACACCTGGCTGGATCCATGATGTGCTAATTCTATTTGGGGGGTATCGCTGAACTATACTGGGATACCCTAAGCACCCATAACACCTGGATGGATACATTCTGTGCTCATTCTATCTGGGGGGTATCACTGAACTATCTTGGGAGACCCCAAGCACCAATAAGACCTGGCTGGATCCATTCTGTGCTCATTGTATCTGGCGGGTATCACTGAACTATACTGGGCTACCCCAAGCACCCATAACACCTGGCTGGATCCCTTCTGTGCTCATTCTATAAGGTGGATCTCACTGAACTTTACCGGGCCACCCCAAGCACCCATAACACCTTTCTGGATCCATTCTGTGCTCATTCTATTTGGCGGATATCACTGAACTATACTGGGCTAACCCAGGCACCTGTAGAATCTGGCTGGATCCATGCTGTGCTCATTCGTTCTGTATACTGGCTGGATCCACCCTGTGCTCATTCTTTCTGTATACCGGCCAGATCCATTCTGTGCCAATTAATTATTATTTTTTTGTGTACTGGCTGGATCCATTCTGTGCTAATTCATTCTTTCAGTATACCTGCTGGATCCATGCTGTGCTAATTCATTCTTTCAGTATACCTGCTGGATCCACTCTGTGCTAATTCATTCTTTCTGAATACCAGCTGGATCCATTCTGCGCTCATTCAGTCTTTCTCTATACCGGCTGGATCCATTCTGTGCTCATTCATTCTTGCTCATACATTCTTTCTGTATACCGGCTGGATCCATGCTGTGCTCATTCATTCTTTCTCTATACTGGCTGGATCCATTCTGTGCTCATTCTTTCTGTATACTGTCTGGATCCATTCTGTGCTCATTCTTTCTGTATACCGGCTGGTTCCATGCTGTGCTCATTCATTCTTTCTGTATACCGGCTGGATTCATTCTGTGCTCATTCTTTCTGTATACCCGCTGGATCCATTCTATGCTCATTCTTTATGTATAGTGGCTGGATCCATTCTGTGGTCATTCTTTCTGTATACCGGCTGGATCCATTCTATGCTCATCCATTCTTTCTGTATACCGGCTGGATCCATTCTGTGCTCATTCATTCTTTCTGTATACAGGCTGGATCCATTCTGTGCTCATTCTTTCTGTATACAGGCTGGACCCATTCTGTGCTCATTCTTTCTGTATACAGGCTGGACCCATTCTGTGCTCATTCCTTCTTTTTGTGTATCGGCTGGATCCATTCTGTGCTCATTCATTCTTTTTGTATACTGGCTGGATCCATTCTGTGCTTATTCATTCTTTTTGTATACTGGCTGGATCCATTCTGTATACAGGCTGGATCCATTCTATGCTCATTCATTCTTTCTGTATACAGGCTGGATCCATTCTGTGCTCATTCTTTCTGTATACAGGCTGGACCCATTCTGTGCTCATTCTTTCTGTATACAGGCTGGACCCATTCTTTCTGTATACTGGCTGGATCCATTCTGTGGTCATTCATTCTTTATGTATACTGTCTGGATTCATTATGTGCTCATTCTTTCTGTATATTGGCTGGATCCATTCTGTGCTTATTCATTCTGTATACTGGCTGGATACATTATGTGCCCATTCATTCTTTCTGTATACTGGCTGGATTCATTCTGTGCTCATTCATTCTTTCTGTATACTGTCTGGATCCTTGCTGTGCTCATTCTTTCTGTGTACTGGCTGGATCCATTCTGTGCTCATTCTTTCTGTATACTGGCTGGATCCATTCTGTGCTCATTCTTCTGTATCCTGGCTGGATCCATTCTTTGCCTATTCATTCTTTATACTGGCTGGATACATTCTGTGCCCATTCATTCTTTCTGTATACTGGCTGGATCCATTCTGTGCTCATTCTTTCTCTATACTGTCTGGATCCATTCTGTGCTCATTCTTTCTGTATACTGGCTGGATACATTCTGTGCTTATTCATTCTGTATACTGGCTGGATACATTATGTGCCCATTCATTCTTTCTGTATACTGTCTGGATACATTCTGTGCTCATTCTTTCTGTATAATGTATGGATCCATTATGTGCTCATTCTTTCTGTATACTGTCTGGATCCATTATGTGCTTATTCATTCTGTATACTGGCTGGATACATTCTGTGCCCATTCATTCTTTCTGTATACTGTCTGGATACATTCTGTGCTCATTCTTTCTGTATAATGTATGGATCCATTCTGTGCTCATTCTTTCTGTATACTGGCTGGATCCATTATGTGCTTATTCATTCTGTATACTGGCTGGATACATTCTGTGACCATTCATTCTTTCTGTATACTGTCTGGATACATTCTGTGCTCATTCTTTCTGTATAATGTATGGATCCATTCTGTGCTCATTCTTTCTGTATACTGTCTGGATCCATTCTGTGCTCATTCTTTCTGTATACCGGATGGTTCCATGCTGTGCTCATTCATTCTTCATGTATACCGGCTGGATCCATTCTGTACTCATTCTTTATGTATACCGGCTGGATCCATTCTGTGCCCATCCTTTCTGTATACCAGCTGGATCCATTCTGTGTTCATTCTTTCTGTATACTGGCTGGATCCATTCTGTGCTCATTCTTTCTGTATACCGGCTGGATCCATTCTGTGTTCATTCTTTCTGTATACTGGCTGGATCCATTCTGTGTTCATTCTTTCTGTATACTGGCTGGATCCATTCTGTGCTCATTCTTTCTGTATACTGTCTGGATCCATTCTGTGCCCATCCTTTCTGTATACCAGCTGGATCCATTCTGTGTTCATTCTTTATGTATACCGGCTGGATCCAGTCTGTGCTCATTCTTTATGTATACCGGCTGGATCCATTCTGTGCCCATCCTTTCTGTATACCAGCTGGATCCATTCTGTGTTCATTCTTTCTGTATACTGGCTGGATCCATTCTGTGTTCATTCTTTCTGTATACCAGCTGGATCCATTCTGTGCTAATTCTTTCTGTATACTGGCTGGATCCATTCTGTGTTCATTCTTTCTGTATACTGGCTGGATCCATTCTGTGCTCATTCTTTCTGTATACCGGCTGGATCACTTCTGTGCCCATCCTTTCTGTATACCAGCTGGATACATTCTGTGCCCATTCTTTCTGTATATCGGCTGGATACATTGTGTGCTAATTTATTATTTAAACCAGCTGGATCCTTTTTGTGTTCATTCATTATGTCCAGATCCTGCTAGTGAATGTTGCCATAGGTAGATTGTTTGATGGTTAGCTTCCTTTTGGACTTTGAACAAAGCTCAAATTTACTTTTCATATTTTAAAAAATGTTTGAGACAAGCCAGAATAGGTAGCCTTACTACATCTACATCATGACACATGAGAAAGTTAGAACATACAATGATTAATTCAGAATATGCCTGAGGACATACCTTGATTGATGTAGAAAAGATTTCATCTACATACATCCTATGACAGTAATTCCACTTTAAATAAACTACCTATGTTTTACTCTGATATATTCTTAATAGAAAATAAAATGGCATAAAACAAAGCAATCATGGCATTATTTGAACTCCATGGGACTCCATTAAGCAAGAACAGCACCCATTAGCTGAATAATAGAGAATATAACTGCTTCGGAACCCCAACATGGCCTCAACACCTGATACCTGAAATTATGTGTCTAAAAATGAATATTTACATGTAATATTCCTCCAGGAGATCGACAGCTTGTTGTCCTCAGGCAACACAAAATGTCAATGGCCCCTCAAAGTTTCATTGCTTTTCATTCTCCCAAAGGTTCTGTGTCCAAGGAGAACTTCTCAAAGTACAATGCAGGTGATGCATAACATTAATTTGTTTACGTTTAACATTAGAGTTTTTCTTAATAGATTTAGGACCTCCCTTTGCAGAAGACACATGGAATCCATTGCAAGGACAGTTCCTTACAGGAGTTTAATCTGCCTACTGCAAGATCATCAATCATGAAGAACATCGGCACATAGACCTTCAGTGCCACTCTCAGCCAATCCAACATGCTCCATTAATCCAAAATTAAAGATCTTACGAAAAAGTGCCTTTAGTGGTTGAGTATCTTCTTTTTGACAGACAGTAGAAATGTTTTTTTATAGGGGGTTTCAGTAAAAGTAACACTGCAGTTTCTCAAGAAAGTAAAGGTTTTACACTGCAACAGAAAAGGGACAGCATCTATGCAACCCACTGCAAAGGGACACTCCACTGTCAAATAAAACAAAAGATAAAAAAATAAATAAAGAACAGCTGTTTAGTAGATATAATCTCAATCAAAACATGCATACATTTAATTAAGTACTTTTTCATTTGGGTTATATGTCAAAACAGCGTGCAAATATTTCAGATCTCTTCTCTGCAGCCTTTGCAAGTCCTCCCCTTCTAACCCCGCCCAAACTTATTTGGCTGTCCAATCACAGACTTCCCATTACAGCTCAATGAAAAGTCTTTGCAAGGCATGTGCTCTGGACAATTGTTGCCTCTTAAGTTTAGCTACACTGAGCTAACCAAACCAGGAAGTAACAAGACCTGTTGTCTGCTTGAAAGTCATAGGGGGGAACCAGGTTGATTTATAGAAAATAAAGGCTAATTTCTATTAAAAGTATGCACTTTTTGTTTTTAAAAAAAAAAAAAGTTTTTAAAAAGTCATACTCTTTACACATAGAACATTTCATCAAGCTTAAGTGCTTTAGAGGTCTGGAGTGTTATTTTAAGCAGTAATGGTTTGGGTGATTAGAGTGTGCCTAAAATTATGAAAACATACATGATAGAGAGATAGTTAGATTGATAGAAAGGATGACAAAACAGGTTTTTCTGACAGACAATCCAATTGATATATCCACTTCTAGGCAGACAAAAAAGGAAGCAAGGAGGCATTGGAGGATACCTGGGACTTGAGAGCGCTCCCTTCCTCAGAGGTCAGAGAAACCTCTCATGTGAGACCGGGACCAAGCTGCAGCACATCAAAAATGCAAAATAAAAGGAAAACAAAACAAGCAAAAGCAAATGTCGGAAGGTGGGGAGAACTGTGAAGGACACAACGGCTTCTCCTTTACCGCTCCCAGCATGAGTAAAAGCTTCCTACATGTAAACTGTTGCTTGCTATCCTACAAGAACTTTAAGAATTTGTTGTTCACCAATCCTTGTCCTGTTTCTTCCCACCTAGCACTGTCACAGGAGCTTCACTGTAAAAAGCCATATGGGATTGTGAAAGGGAAGGGGGGCCCAGAGTTCAACATCCATGACTGGTAGCCAAATGAATCTCCATTGGAAGTTTAACTTTACAAAACTATGTCTCTCATGGGAAGAAAAACGAAAATATAACTGCCATCCCAAAAAACAGTAAAATATTCAGTCTATAAAATAAAAAACGGAAAATATATGCTAAAAGCACCTAAAGACTCACATGCATACGGAACAAAACATTTTTACGCATAATGCACAATAAAAGACTCTAAGTGACTTAAAGTAATATTCCGACTGTCCCCTTGAATGACATTGAAAAAGCAGCATACTAAATGAAGTGATAATTATTTTGTTTCGTGAATGACATCCTTCCAAACTTTACAAAGTTTCCTAGTTTGCTGTTTTCGCTGGTTGTGCCAATTAGAAAGAAATGACCTGCTAATTACCTATAGGCTTCATTTAGCTGCAGTTTTAAATCATTTCACAGCCTTAGCATATTCGGAATTCTTATTTGATTTTATTTCACAGTTGAGGCAAATTAGAGCCTAGGATGGGTCTGGGTTAATTTCCTTCTTATCGTTTAAAAGAGTTCCTTCTTTAATAGGTAAAACCAGCAATAATTAAACAGCTACTGGATGTCTTCAGGACTAAAGAAAGTTTAGACGAAATAGCTCATTAGTAGAAATACAGCACTTGCTATTAATAATTATTTTTTTTAATCTTTACATTTCATTCTAGGGATTTCATTTTTCACTGCATATTAGATATATAACGACTTTTAGTTCGTTAGGTAGTAACCCACCCCCTGAAAGAGAAAGGGTCAACCGGAAGGGCTTTGTCTACGAGAAACTGAATAAGACTCAAACCTGCATGGAAATGTATATTCCAACATTAGCATAAACATACACAAAAGTAAATATATATATATATTTTTATAACACTCACGTAAAGCAGTGTATACATTCCCTTTACTTTACCAATTTCTTTTGGTACATTTAGATGTTATCCTTAGTTGTTCCTGTTATTTTGGGAGCCATTAATACGGTTTGACCACAGCAGAGTATAACTACACAGCCTGGGTAAAGAATGGCATACTTTGCTGTTGGTTTTCATGATTGGGCATCAGGGACCATGGAGGGTGGCATATTCGCCATTGAGCGAGCAAATTAGAAAAGCAAATTTTCACAAACAAGCCCAAAGGGTTTGCATGTTATTATGCACAATGAAGAAGTTACTCTACAGCAGATCACCTCTAAACAAATGGCTAGCGATTTAGATTGTAAATTGATGGATTTTTCAATAAAGCCTTCTAACGTACATTATCCTCTGCTGTATTCTACGCATTGGTCAGCTGAAATAGGTTGCCTACAGCTTTCCACTGGCTAGAAAGTCTTAAACAACCCAGAAGACGAACGATACACAATCTTATCCTCCATATTCCATAACAGGCCTGAAGTAACGCAAAGGGTAAAACATGACTCCTACTTATTATTATTATTATGATTTATATAGTGCCAACAGATTCCGTAGCGCTTTAAAATATTATTAGAGGGGGGATTTGACTATAAATAGGACAATTACAAGAAAACTTACAGAAACGAAGGGTTGAAGAGGGCCCTTCTCCAACAAGCTTACTTATCTCTGCTTGGAGGAGACATCTATTCTGATATTCTAGCTAAAAAAAAAACAATGTTCTTAATTTGCTGTGCAGAGATACCTTGTTGTAGCACAATGGACCCAAGGACCATTGTCAACCATAACAACATTTACCTACATTTAATTTAAAAGGGAGGTAATTCATCTGATTTTCCCATTAATATCAGTCAACAGAACTAAGATTCACAAATTAATTCTTTCACAATATGAAGTGTTATCTTTAATGAGCATCTGCCCATATCAAGATGGCTGACCAGCTGCATGACAACAGGACCAATAGAATTAGCATCTCCCACTGAACACTGAAAGACCATTATTGTCGCAAATCATGAGGGCCAGACATTTGTTGAAATAAAAAAATCACCATGTAACATTTCTAAAGCTCCCCATGGTGCCAGCCGATCTCTTGGTGACAGTTTCCAAAAATGAAATCAGTGCGACAGCCCAAATAGGAAGCTATATTGTCTATATTTATTGGAGACAATCTGCATTTGTTATCTCTCATAATAACAAAGGACTTGCAATAAGACTGGAAGTCTATGTTATAAACAACATTACGCTTTTCTATAAATAGTAAAAAGATATATATTTTTTTTTTTAAAAACTAAAAAATTTTCCAAAAGTTTATAATATTAGGCCAAGCACGGTACGAAAAACTACAAAAAGCTTCTTGATTCTGCGTTCAAAGCGACAACCTTAAAAAATAGTGGACTAAATGATGCGTGAAGCAAAATTCACAGTTACACAGGGGTCCCTTTATGGATTATATTGTTGTAAAATTCCATTTAGAACTCGCACGCCAATGTAATCCTAGATGGTGCATTACGCGAAAAATGAATCGCTCGTTTCTTTTTGATACGGTGCGTTTCAGAAAGATAATTTTTTTTTTTACAGGCCTTTAACTCTGCCAAAAATGAAACCCAAAAACAAGAAAAAGATGGTAAATTGTACTTAAAACTAATAAAGGTTTTTTCCATGCTGACAGTGCGTATTTTGCCTGTATGTCTGAAGAATCAAACGATACAACAGCCGGGGGTTATTCTACAAAGCGGTTTCCAACAGTGACCGTACAGATGGATATTGGGAGGGGCGCGTTCTACAAAAATATACCAAACCTGCTAGAAAGCCAGGGAGCATGTCAATGTGGATATTATCATCCACACAATAGGATGGGCACTTCAAACTATAGGATATAAAATGGCAAAGAGGGGTTCAATGCGGCACGTTCTGTTACCTGCAGAGTCGTACGAGGTGTACGTAGAAGCAGAGAAGAGAGATAATGGCCTTCTGTTCTCCTCCTCGACTGATTTCAGGGTTAGGACGTGGAGGCAGATGGTTTATTAAGGGGAGAGTGGGCTCTGTATCGCACCCCCCACACACCAAGCAAATCCATTATAAAGAAAAATGTGGACGACTATCAACGCACACCACAGGGCTCTTAATCTGGCTACCTGCGGTGATTCCTACTTGAAATTTCAGACACAGTTGGAGGAGGGAGGGGAGAGGAGAAACCAAAGGCTCAGTTCTCCTGCCTCCCCAAAACGAGGAGGATAACTTAACGTCAAACACGCAGGCGGTTACTTACACTTGGCATTATAGTGGAAAAACCTTAATATCATTTCAGACGGGTGTGCACGTTAACCTCTATTTTGCCAGAAAAAGACAGCAATGCAATGCGTTGTCCGAATGGCAAGGTTGGCATCGGTTGGGCTGGAGGTACCCTGACAGCGGGTTACCCCTTATTGCAATTGGTTTACCTGGGAATCTCGCTGTCTCCACTGCTGCGTCTTCATCTCGTGTTCTGACAAGGTGTTTCGTAGCTTTCTCTCCAGCCGATCTATCTCCTGCTCATGGTCCTTGATGATCCCATCCTTCTCAGTGCTGTGCTGCTGGAAAAGGTATGTCTTCTCCTCCTCATGCTTCAGCTTCAGTTCAGCAATCTGATTGGGCAATGGAGAGTACAGTTCATTAGTTGAACATCCTTGTCACCATGACAACACATGCAGAGGCTCATCTCTGCCCCCCACTGCTCCCCCCCACTACAAACACCTCCCATACGTGCCCTCGCTATATAAATTCATATACATGCATTCATACATAGGTAGGTACAGTGATGTGACAGTCTCGTCAATATTTGACTACGTCAATGTTTATTCACGCCCTTAGACCCTCCCTCATTTGGTTTCCTTGTTCTGAAACCCATGATTGCAATGAGAAAATAAAGAAAATTGCAACATCTAAAAAATTATGTAAAGCGCGCCGCTCTGCTGGACCAGTTGCCCCCCACCTCCCTCTAAAAATGCCACGAAGAAATAATTCAATGTGACGCGCAGAGTGTTTTTAACTACCACTTCTAATCGCAAATTATACGGATTATAAATGGTTAATACGGTCAGGTCCATTGTAAAGTAAGCGTAGAAAAGAAGACGAAAATAAAAGGACCACAAAAAAAAAGTGGCTGTCAAATCTGGGGGGATGAAGAGGAGTTTCTATAGGTTCCGGTATGATTTCTTGGATAAAGAAAGCTTTTAGCTTGATCGTCTCATCTGTTCAATAAAGTACAGTTGTCATTTTTTTTGGGGGGGGGAGCAGATAATTAGTAGACAAAGCTCCATTATCTTGTTGTCAGCTACAGTATAGCGATATAAAGAGATGTACGTGTTTCAGGAGACACCTGCTGTTCTAAGATCCTGCGCCATGGTTTCTTAAAAGGCGTTCTGTTCACAGAATCCTTTCCCACTGGAGACTGTGACCCTGGCCTGTCTGAGACTCTCCCAGTTATGTCTGAATGGCAGCCTGAGACCAAGTCCCTGCATACTCCTCCTTTGATACTAATCCTCACAGACTGCTTACAATGGCACCCTACCTGGCCTGCCGACTGCGACTAGCCAGGCTGTCTTTGAAGCAGGTGATGAATAAAGCCTGCAGGAAGCCAGCTTTACTGAGCGTTCTCCAGGCCACACAGCTGCTTCCAACAGTCACTAGGATTTTTCTACGGTCTTGGTGGATTTTGGGAAGAATAATAAATTTGAAAAAATGTTTTATAACGGCCATACCATTCTATTTTTGGCGTGAGAATCAACGATTTCTAAAGGCTTTTCATGAAAAGCCTTGATCTTGGATGTACTGTCGTAGAGAACGTATCTGGAGTTAAAAGTTGCAGTGCTATTTTTGGTGGGAGGTTTTTCTGCATTCTCAGATATCTGAAGGATATGGGGGCTCATAATGATTACTACGAATACAAATGGAAATTCTAATAGTAATTCCAAAACGAAAATAAAAATCATCTAAGAATTGTAAAAATAAATAAAAGATGTCCTAGAATACTTGATACAAGACCTAACAGTGATTACCCAGAGGAATGTAATATCAACATAAAGTGAACTAGAAATGAGTAGCTGTGTCAGCATCTGCGTTCAAAGTAGCAACCTGTATAAAATTGCACCTATGAAGCAAAAAAAAAAAACAAAACAAAAAAAAAAAACACACTCCATAAATAGAGGTGAAGGAAACTGTTGCAATATCAGCCCATAGCATGGTAGGGGGGCTCATGTACAGAGTTTCAAATTAGGTTAAAATAATTCAAGGAAGAGTTAGGAACTACAGCACCCTCTCACATATTCCTTATCTCACTTTCAAAAAGTTAAAGATGTTTAAAAAGAGCCAGTAATAGAATAAAAAGGAGGAAAATGGCGGTCAGCTTAGGAACGCACTTTGTACTTGAAGGCTTAATGCCTCTCAGTAGTAAACCTTACGCTCTTCTATATGACCATTGTCTAATACTAGATACAACAGTAACTTCAACCTTCGAAAGCATACACTTCAAGGGTCAACATTACCAAAGGGAATTCAAACTAGTACACATTACTAATCACCTCAACAACCTACACCTATAATACAACATATAAAATAAAATAAATGGTCAAACTAATGTTTTAGTGCATGAGGACCTACAAAAAGGGACTGTGTGCCTATGGAGGTGCAATAGTTAAAAGACAACAAATTCAAATGCCCCATATTAAGCCGGAGCAATCATCAAGTCAATACTAAAATACACCCAAGATAGGAAAGGCCTGTGCTTAATGCAGAGATACGGACTCACTCCCAATTGAGGGATGGGTCTTACTGAGTAATCGCACAACGGGGAAAGAAGTACACAACTAGTTTAGACCACGACAACAATAGTAGTATGAGCCTTTAAAAAACAATTCATAGAAACAGCCCCTAACAGGTATATAATGCCGCCCTTCCAATACCAAGGGATGGAGATGACACGGCTCACTGCAGTGGTTTTGGTGTTTGGAGAGTTTTTTTTAATAAACTAGGGAGAATCAATGAGCCCATAGACAATTATATTAAATAATCTCATTACACTTTGTCAATGTCGATTCACACCATTAGACCCTCCCTCATTTGGTTTTCTTGTTCTTTGATTTAATAAAGAAGTAATACTAATGTTTAGCTAAAGAACCTCACTAGAGAAAGCAATTTAGTAACTCAGCGAGAATCCGGCAATCCGTACAAATCTACATTAAAGATTCTCACCACAAAGAGCGATTTTATTGTGATGTTACATTACAATGTTGCTTATCGCAGCATAGGAAACGTCAGAATATCTAGATAGCACTAGCCCACACAACCCTAAAATAAGCAAAGTAAAACACTGAGCAGAACTCTTTGACCATCTCACTCCATCACGGATTTCCTGTAACTTTCCAGGCCCGTTTGGCTGAAACCAAGATTTTGTTCCGAAAACAACACTTTTTCATATTTTACTTTCTGAGGTGGCATGAACGGATATCCTGAAACAATGCGTTTCTAAAATAAAAACACAATCATTGTATGTGCACTACAAACTGCAGTGTATCTTTTTAAACCTGCCTATTAAAATGATGATCCTGATCTTTGTAAAGAACGTATGCTGTAGCGCTAGATATATTAAATTGGGTTTATGATTCCCAATTCCTCTTGGGGTTTTCCTGCTGTCTAGAGCAGATGTTTTGTTTTCCCAAAATAGGAAGCTACCTATAACATGTCCTGCATTGTATCTTGCAAGAAGGCAACATAAGGGCACGCCGTTTATTGGCCATTTATGTTCTTTGTGACCTCACTAATCAGTCTCTCTGCAACATGCAGATCGACAGAGCATCGACAGAACCCTGAATGTTAGCTTTGTTACGGTAGGAGAGGAGGATCATCGCAGAAGCATTTTGAAGAAACTGAAAATGAACACAAGCCATTGACGTGTTCCTCCCTAGCCACGTGAATTAAAAATTGTTAGAAACCAGCAGTGGTTCACCTAGCGCCCCAATAACAACAAGAGTTAGCAGGAGCGGCTGCCTAACATTTCCTTCACACCAAGTGTAAGGGGTGCAGTATTAAACTGAGCAGCCGTGATTGTTAAAAAAGAAGAGCTGTCATCATGGCACACAATTCCTCCCCAACATAGTAGGCAGCAAGTGGTGGGGCCAAAAAAATCACTTGCCCCATGTTTAGTGGGTGAAGATAATAAAACAGGAAAGGAGATCATAGAGCTGCTCCCCCTAACTCCCTCCACCAGCAGGCTGCAAGGTTTATATTTTAAAGATGGGACTCATGTGGCACCTAAACACCAGGAGGGAGCCTCAATCCGCCCTTATATGCCCTTACCTAATATGCAGTAATGTGAGGGTTAATATAACAGAAAGTAAAATATACATCAGTCAGGCACAATGCCAAGTACCTACTCGTTACTTATTATTAATATAAAAGAGGTTTATGATGTAGTAATAAATATACTGTCCAGCCTTGTACAATATACACAGCGTAAGGCACAGTGCTCAGCATCTTTGGCTAGGCTAAATCATCACTGATTAAAAAGTGTAGAGTTACATTTTATTTTAATGAAGAGAAATCCCATTTTTTACCTTCATAGTGGCCTAGACACAATATGAGAATAAATAAGCTGCATTATAATAATTTATGATCCAACGTTAGTGGAGGGGCGGGGGGATTGATGACATTGTTCCATTTCATATGCAAGGTCTGCAGAAGTTAAATGTCTGCAACATATTTATGGAAGGCAAACAAGGCCCTTGCTGTGAGGTGTGTGTGTGGTCTACAAACACCATGCTGAGCGCAGAACAAGTTTGTGTAACCACTAGCTTAAAAACTAGAAAAATATATGACATCAGTTATTTAGCTTTGAATACTTCATTCAGACAAAAAAAAAAAAATGTAAGAGGAATTGGCAACTTAAGACGTGTTGGACGGAATTAAACTCCCTCTTTTCAATATGGCTTGGTGGTGAGAAGCGGAAGATGGCACTGACATTTAACTAAAGGTTTCTGCACTTTGTGTGTGAATACCAGGGGTATGGAGACTTCAAATGCACACAGGATATACTAAAATGGCTCAATATATTTAACAGAAATTTTTTTGATCACAGTGAAGACCTGTCAGCTTATTATGTAGTCGTAGACAACAGGAAAGACCTGAACTCTTATTCTATAGTTCACACCTACAGTAATGATTTGCACTGGCCTTCAATAGTCCAAGGTGACAGTGAAGACTCACTCTCTTATTGAATAGCACTCTGTCACAGTGAAGACCTACATTGTATTTCTACAGTAAATCCATCACAGAGAAGACCTTCCTCTATAGTAAAATCTATCACAGAGAAGGCCTACTCTCTTATTGTACAGTAAAGTTAATCTCAGTGAAGACCTTCCCTCTTCCTGTATAGTAAAATTGATCACAGTAAAGGTCTACTCTCTTATTCTATAGAAATATTGATCACAGTGAACACCCACTCTCTTATTCTATAGTATAATCGATTACATTGAAGGCCTACTATCTTATTCTATAGTATAATCGATTACAGTGAAGGCCCACTCTCTTATTCTATAGTATAATCGATTACATTGAAGGCCTACTCCCTTATTCTATAGTATAATCCATTACAATGAAGGCCTACTCTCTTATTATATAGTATAATCGATTACAATGAAGGCCTACTCTCTTATCCTATAGTATAATCGATTACAATGAAGGCCTACTCTCTTATCCTATAGTATAATAGATTACAGTGAAGGCCTACTCTCTTATTCTATAGTATAATCTATTACAATGAAGGCCTACTCTCTTATTCTATAGTATAATCGATTACAGTGAAGGCCCACTCTCTTATTCTATAGTATAATCGATTACAGTGAAGGCCCACTCTCTTATTCTATAGTATAATCGATTACAATGAAGGCCTACTCTCTTATTCTATAGTATAATCGATTACATTGAAGGCCCACTCTCTTATTCTACAGTATAATCGATTACAATGAAGGCCTACTCTCTTATCCTATAGTATAATAGATTACAGTGAAGGCCTACTCTCTTATTCTATAGTATAATCGATTACAATGAAGGCCTACTCTCTTATCCTATAGTATAATCTATTACAATGAAGGCCTACTCTCTTATTCTATAGTATAATCTATTACAATGAAGGCCTACTCTCTTATTCTATAGTATAATCTATTACAATGAAGGCCTACTCTCTTATTCTATAGTATAATCGATTACAGTGAAGGCCCACTCTCTTATTCTATAGTATAATCTATTACAATGAAGGCCTACTCTCTTATTCTATAGTATAATAGATTACAATGAAGGCCTACTCTCTTATTCTATAGTATAATCGATTACAGTGAAGGCCCACACTCTTATTCTATAGTATAATCCATTACAATGAAGGCCTACTCTCTTATTCTATAGTATAATCGATTACAATGAAGGCCTACTCTCTTATTCTATAGTATAATCGATTACATTGAAGGCCTACTCTCTTATTCTATAGTATAATCGATTACAGTGAAGGCCTACTCTCTTATTCTATAGTATAATCGATTACAGTGAAGGCCCACACTCTTATTCTATAGTATAATCCATTACAATGAAGGCCTACTCTTTTATTCTATAGTATAATCGATTACAACGAAGGGCTACTCTCTTATTCTATAGTATAATCGATTACAGTGAAGGCCTACTCTCTTATTCTATAGTATAATCGATTACAGTGAAGGCCTACTCTCTTATTCTATAGTATAATCGATTACAATGAAGGCCTACTCTCTTATTCTATAGTATAATCCATTACATTGAAGGCCTACTCTCTTATTCTATAGTATAATCAATGCCTACTCTCTTATTCTATAGTATAATCGATTACAGTGAAGGCCTACTCTCTTATTCTATAGTATAATCGATTACATCGAAGGCCTACTCTCTTATTCTATAGTATAATCAATGCCTACTCTCTTATTCTATAGTATAATCCATTACAATGAAGGCCCACTCCCTTATTCTATAGTATAATCGATTACAATGAAGGCCTACTCTCTTATTCTATAGTATAATCAATGCCTACTCTCTTATTCTATAGTATAATCCATTACAATGAAGGCCTACTCTCTTATTCTATAGTATAATCCATTACAATGAAGGCCCACTCCCTTATTCTATAGTATAATCCATTACAATGAAGGCCCACTCCCTTATTCTATAGTATAATTGATTACAATGAAGGCCTACTCTCTTATTCTATAGTCCTAGGTGACAGTGAATGCCAACTATGTTATTCTAAAGCTAGTGGTCACATTGAAGTCCTAAGTTACACTAAAGACCTGCTCTATTATGTTAGAGACATTTGGTTTAATCAAATTAAAGTATATTATCTTGTAGAGGTAGGCCACAGCTAAGCTGCCTTCTAATACAACAGATGCAAATCTATGTAAAAGATCAGCTCTCACATTACAGATAGGATGGCAATATCTCACCTGTTGCTCGTATCTTTGTTTGAGATCCTCAGTCTGCTTTGAGAATTCCCTGGTTTGCTTTTCACGCAGTGATTTTGATCTATTTAAATCAGCTTCGACTTTTTCCATCTATAAAGGAAGAGAAATAGTTAGATGTAATATATGATACATAAAGCCCTTTCCATTGTTGGCTCATGAATACAAAAATCAGGGCTCATAGGCCAAAATCTTAGAAAAGGCTTGTCTAATAAGTATTAATAAGTATTAATAAGTAGTAATAAGTAAGTAATTATCATATTTTTGTGTATCTGTGAGCAATGACCTTATGGACGCCATGATGGCCAGGTTCTTGTAGATCTCACAAGAACTACCAGTATTTGAGTTATACAATGGTTTAGAATGACATCTCTTTGACATTCCAGAACGGTCTTTGAGATTTTGAGATTTAAAACTGTCTTTTTAACATAACTACGCACTGGAATTGCAGCTCTTAGACGTCCACAGTAATAAAGTTAGCCATTACTCATATAAAACATCCTGCCACTGAAGCATGGGTTTGTAAATATAATCATAAATTGACAATTCCCAAAATCCTGTACATCCTATGTACAAAGTGATGGAGTCAATAAAAGTAAGTAAAACACAAAACGGCAACATTGTGTGACATGGTATCATCTTCACTGTCTGTACCTAGTGATATATATTGATTTACCTAGTGATATATAATGATTTACCTCGCAGTATAAAATGTAGTGAGATGCTATTGATTTATTTTTCTCTGGGCCTTTAAAGCACATGTGAAATATCACTACTACAACTGTTGTGTGAGGAATAAATGTTTGAGCACTTTTAATTCCAGACACTTCTCACTTTAGCGAATAACCATCAATGAACATTAGCTCTCTGATGAGCTCACTATTGAGTATTGAGATTGGAAACATACATTTTACCCCTACACAGAAAACAATATTGCTCATTATGTCTCAATAGGAGAACCTCGTTACATATAGTTCTTATCTATGAAAAACAGGAGGTTTATTTTTCTATTTTACTCCAGCGGTAAATACGTCTTTTTCAAGAGATACGCTACCACAAACCTGGGCACCATTCCATCTGATGAAGCTGGTGCCCTACTGTAACAGGCTTTCATATGGTTTCGCATGGGCTCAGCACTTACATAGCTTTCAGACAACCCTGGCTGGGTTTAATGAAACTGTTATGTGATTAAGCTGCTTTTAGATAAAACATGTTTCTTTTAAATGATAAAAAAAAAACAGAGATCAGATGGCACCAGCCTCTTTCAGGGATAAGAAGGCACCAGCTACTGTCCTAGAATACAACAGTGCAGCAAAATGCATCTGACAGTGACATCCACTCCCCAAGGGGAACACTACCAGATGGAAACATCACCAATGATCTTGTCACGGCCTCACCTGTTGCCTCATCTCGGAGTAGACTTTCTCAGTGTTTGACTCCACCTGCCGCTTCAGCTCTTCCAGGGCAGAATCTGCTTCCTGTGCCTGGATCTTCTGCATCTCCAACAAGCGTGTCAGCTGCTCCTCTTTATCCCTGTAACAAGTAACAGGTTCATAAGATCCCTGGTACGGGAAAACACGTTGGCAGCAGTATTATTTAGTTCTCCAATTTAGTTTGAGCCAAGGAACACTTCAACGACAGAGACATTTCCATTTTATTTCCTACTTTTTACCTTCATCAGCAACTTAGGCACGTCACACTTACATGAAGCCTTGCGTAGATGTGCATAGTATTTAAATGTACTTATTAATTTTAATTGGCAGTTGAGATTTACAATTGATTTACAAGTCAATATGAAAAAACAAAGAACTGGACTGCCCAGTGACCTTAGGAGAGATAAAATATAACTTTTAATTAATTCTCGATGTATTTGTAAAATTAATAAACTTTTAATGTGTTGATAAAAAGAGAGCTGGAAAGATATCAGACTCTAGACGGACATAACATAAAGAGGAAGAAAAAACGTTGATAAACATATATGTCCCTACTAGAATAGTGAGTTTCTCAGACTGCAAGTGCAGACTAATACTGAGTGTTTATACTAAGAGATAATAGCTGGTCTCTATGTTAGTAGGGGCAAGGTGGAAATGATATGTACAATGGTATATACACAAATAAATCGTCAGACATATACAGCCAGAGATATGTATTATGTCTTAGTCCCAAACAATGGGGGATTGTTGGATATTTTGATAGATATCAAGTCTGGACCTCATAGATAGCCCAGAGCAGGTAAATCATGCCACTACTCTGGATTGGCTAATGCTGACTTTTAATAGTGTAGCTTAGGTCGGCTAAAGGTCCCTGCCTTTGCCAGACAACATATGGTAATGTGGACAAGTGATGTAAAAAGCATAGATATCCCCAAAGTAGAAGTATAGGTAAGGAGAGCTGAACGAGGTGTCTGTCTGAGAGAATCAGATATTATAATACTGTATTTCTGATTCCTGCTAAATTATCGAGTCTGCAATACCTGAGGGTCTAGAGAGTCACTGGTGTATACTGCGTTAATTCACAAGGGTTTCAACAGATATACTCAATTAGGAGTCAAGTAATTCGGCTGGCATCCCAGTAGGTCACTGGGGTCATAGTCAGCCAGTGGACTTAGTTATTCTACACGGCTTGTCAGTGTGTGATCGTAGAAAACCGCTGGAAAAATGCACAGCCTAGGTTAAATGATTCCTATAGGTAGACGTCAATGGACCCTCTAGTGTGGATTGCAGAGATAACTGAAAATCACTTTAGACTGTTAGAGCTTTCTAAAGATGAGCTCACTTTATCTGGCTTAAATGCAGTTAGTGCGGCTGGTCCAGTACGACTGCATAGAACAAAACTCATTTACTTAATAGTCTGGTCTTGTTTAGTCAGAGTGTAAGCGGCTTATTGGCACCTGACTGTAAAAGACCGCTAGTCGGGTTGCTGATACTGACTGGATAACGTATCGTCAATTAGTCGGAGTCCGAAGACCCCCTAGTAAATGCTGCGGAGATTTGCTAAGAGTCTGTTTAACCAGGTTCGTTAGATAACAATTCAGAGATAGCTAAAGATAACTTTCGATTACCAGCATAGAACAAAACTCATTTACTTAATAGACTGGTCTTGTTTGGTCAAAGTGTAAGCGGCTTATTGGCACCTGACTGTGAGAGACCGCTAGTCGAGTTGCTGATACTGACTGGATAACGTCTCGTCAATTCGTCGGAGTCCGAAGACCCCCTAGTAAATGCTGCGGAGATTGCTAAGAGTCTGTATAACCAGGTTCGTTAGATAACACTTTAGAGATAGCTAAAGATAACTTTCGATTACCAAAAATTTCTAAGATACCAAGGTTCACTCAAGTTCAGCTCTAATGATCTAGTTCTAGATATAGAATATATAAAAACAGCTTGTCCAGGTTAGCTACACGAAGAGGAACAAAAGCCCCGACGCGCGTTTCGCCTGTGAGCGGCTTTTCAAGGGGTAAGTGAAAATCTCGTGTGTCCGATTTTAAATAGGGCGCCATGCGTCCTGATTGGTTGGTGGGAGGGGCTATGAAAAGTAGGTCCAGTTAACTCCTGCCCTGCTGGATAAGATGGAAATCAAAACAGTATATAGCATTCATGTTCTGGAATCAACTGAATGCTGACCATATAGATACACAGTGAAAATGTGATGATGTGTATTTATACCCTATGGGATATGGACTCCCTGGGTATATTGGTGTATGGTTATACCCAAAGGGACTTGGTGAAAGTTTTAATAGATTACTGTTTGATCGCTGCTTGCAGGGTATACGGGGTTGCCGAGCTGTAAACTGGATCCTATGACAAAGAAAACATAGTTGCAAAATTATAATTTGCAACATGGTAACATTTGCAGAATGGTGCGTGCAGGGGTACAGTGTTATAAATTGTCACGAGCCTGCTGAGTAGTGCAAGGCTGTTGCAATGTTTGTGTACAAGGTAGAGTGGCACACACATTTTTTCAGTTTCCAGATTCATAGTGAATGCTTACCATAAGGATTATAATCCAACATGGTGCAAACTGGCAAAAATATGGTTTTACCAGGGATACAAGTAATTGCCATATTGTTCAATCATTGAGGGGTACTGTACAGAATATCGTGCCAGCGCCCAGTATGGCAAATAGGGGAAAGTATGAGGATCCCACCAAGGATTGCTAAAAAATATAATAGTTGAAGTACAAAGAGAAATAGTGGGTGAAATACCCTGTGATTACACGGTCAAATATAGAGTTTAAAGGTAATAAGGGATAAACCCTGTATAGAGAAGTGCCATCAGTGAATGGACTGACATTATTTATGAATGAAGGGAGTATAGTTGTATTCTTCATTCAAGCCACAAGGAGTTAGTGTTTTAAATTTAAAGATCCATTGTGACTCCTTTTGTAATAAAAGTTGATTTAGATTCCCTTTTCTTGGGTGAGGAAGAAGCTTTTCGATTGCCTGAAATTTCAAGCAATCTGTATTGCCGTGGTGAAAATTCTGGATGTGTCTGGCAATTGGGGTAGGGGTGATGTTGTTTTTGACGGAACCGATGTGTTGCAGGATTCTACGTCTAAACTGCTGGTAAGTTTTGCCGATGTACTGTAGCCCACAGTCACAAGTTATCAAATAGATGATATTGGTGGTGCTACAGTTAACAAGGGCATTGGTATGCACTGTGATTTTAGAGCAGTTAGACTGGGTAGATTTGGATGGAAAAATGTGTTTACATGCTTTGCAGTGTCCGCACCTATATGTCCTTTACGTTTACAAGTCAATATGTTCGTGGCAAATATTGATGAGGTTTGTGGCGCACTGGTTGAAACCCACTCATTTAGACAAAACACATAAACCAAACAAACCAGATTCAAACTAACAGCTTTAAAATCAGTTTCCAGTTAGGCTCCAAGAACACTAGTTGAAGAAGAGAGATGACACACTAGGTTGACAGAGAATTACCGTTATGTAGCAAGGCAATGATAGTACACTGATGCTAATGGCAAAAAAAATAAAAAAAATAAAAAAAAATTCAAAAGGTAAGTAATGAATACAATATAGAAATTGCACTTCAAGGAAACATATAGTCCCAAAAGTAACAATTGTCATTCCAATATTATAAGTTTCCTTCTGTCCACCTTCATTTGAGTTTAAAAATTAGTCCTTTGGAAGGACTTCTCTTCTGCAGCCTCCTGCTCCTTCTTCTAAGTTACTTCTTCGCGATCTCCTCCAAACCACTGTTACTTATAGAGAAAAGCTACAGACTAGAGGAACGCATGTGTGGCTAAGCGTTGAGCTCCTCCAATCAAACGCTACTATCAGCAGCATTTGATTCCCAGATCGAGTTTTACTTGGTCTGGACTAGGGGAGGAAGTGCCTCTAGTGGCAGTCAGAAAGACAGTCATTAGAGGTGTGTTTAACCCTTCAATGTAAACATGTCAATTTCTACATTTTGTTTTACATTGCAGGGTTAAAATGCGAGGACTACTGCACCCAGACCACGTCATTGAAATAAAGTGGTCTGTGCAACTATATTGTTCCATTTAAGTGTTTAAAGTCCCCAAAGCAAACTTTCAAACATGTGAAAAACTAAATGCAACTTTCCTGGTTAAATACATTGGGATTATGATCAGCATGTGTTTCAAGAGTAAAGTAATTGAGCAACAAAATATTTCTATACTGTTTGAGGACAAGTTGAGAAAGCATTATAGATCCAAGTAAACGGAAGAGGAGCTACGCGCATGTTCTTACGTAGGAGGCTAAAGCTAAACCTAAAGTAATAAAATGTGAGCAGGATATTGCTTTGCTGCAGAGGGATTTAGATAGATTGGGGGACTGGGCACTAAAATGACAGATGAAATGTAACGTAGAGAAATGCAAAGTTGTGCACTTTGGGGTCAAGAATGCACAAGCAATTTACACCCTAAATGGTAGTGAATTAGGGATAACCACACACAAGAAGGATTTGGGAATTGTTATAGACAACAAATTAGGCAGCAATATGCAATGTCAATCTGCAGTTGCTAAGGCCAGTTAGGTTTTGTCGTGTATAAATAGAGGCATAAATTCTAGGGATGAAAATATAAATTTGCCTCTTTATAAATCGCTGGTAATACCACACCTTGAATATGCTGTGCAATTTTGGGCACCTGTTCTAAAGAAGGATATCATGGCACTAGAAAAAGTGCAGACACGAGCTACTGTATTTATAAAAGGAATGGAGCATTTTAGTTACGGAGAAAGGTTAAAACATTTAAATCTCTTTAGTTTGGAAAAACGGCGCCTCAGAGGGGATATGATAACTTTATATAAATGTATTCGGGGCCAGTACAAACCATTATCTGGAAATCTATTCATAAACAGGGCTATATATAGGACATACGGTCATGCATTTAGGCTGGAAGAAAGGAGATTTACTCTGAAGCAAAGGAAAGGGGTTTTTTTCAGTAAGAGCAATAAGGATATGGAATTCTCTGCCTGAAGAGGTGGGTTTATCAGAGTCCATACAGATGTTTGAACAGCAATTGGATAAATACTTCCAAAAACATAACATATAGGGATATAATTTCTAATTAGTGGGGTAATAGCTGCTTGATCCAAGGAGTCATCGGACTGCCATTCTGGGGTCAAGAAGGAATTTTTTCCTAGTTTGTTGTAAAATTGGAAGCGTTCAGACTGGGTTTTCTGCCTTCTTTTGGATTAACAGCAAAAACATATGTGAGGAAGGCTGAACTTGATGGATGCAGGCCTCTTTTCAGCTATGTAACTATGTAACTATGTAACAGGACATGAGAGAGTTATCTTGAATTTACAGCAGAGCTGCCCCTCTCCACTTCTGCTCGAAAGTATCCTGTGGATATATCTGGCCAGGAAGAATGATTGCACGAGAATTGCTGTAAAGCAGGGGAGGCCAAAAGGCAGAACCCCAGATGTGGTAGAAAACCAGTGGATTCCCAGATATTTAAACACTGGAACCATGGCAGCTATAGGGGTACAATGTTTGGAGAGCTACCATTTGCCATTCCTGGTTGTAGAAGGAATAATATCTGTGATGCTTTGCCAGCTAGCCTTAAAATGTATTTCTTAAAGTGGAGGCAGAATGTATCTTGTGTATTTTGAGAGACTGAACCCCGTCGACAGCCAGACAGAATGAATATGAAAATTGCGGTGAGAGGGATATCTCAATTGGCTAATTAATGTTATTACTAGACGTAGTCTCTAAATCTTGCACTATTACAATAATTAGAAAGCCATAAAGCTAACACAATCCTATTATCAGAGCTATTTCCTAGGAAACCACAGAAACGCTTACTAACTACAGAGACAGAATAATGTCACAGAATATCATCTGAATTGGTTACAGTGATGTTAGTGACGCATAAACAGAATCTGCATTGGTTGTTCTATGTGAGTGAAAGCAAATGAGAGAAGATTGTACAGACAGACAATGAGAAATAAAGTGGACAAATGAGCTTGTTTAAAGAGGATAAAGCAGATTAGCCAAGCACTGGCTTTATGCTGATAGAACTATCAGTGTCACAATCCCCTCGCTCAATTTTACTCTCTGCATTTTACAAATCAGCTCAGCCCTCCCACCGCATCAAAAAAACAACAAACCGCTATTTGCACTTCTAAAGGGTTAATGATTAACAGCCTGGTGGGCAGATTCGATAATCCTGGCAGTTCTTCGCACTGGTGTGATGGGGCTGATCAAAGCATAGCCTGAATGAAAGGCATCGCATTAGCATAGCAAAGCAATTCTATGAAACATCCACATTAAACTTTATTCCGGCTTTTACACACACAAAAAAAGTCCTGTAATAAATGGTTAAATGTGAGCTATAAACATGGGATCTATATCCAACAGTGGGTGTCCAGTGTTATTAGGGAATAAAGATAATTCCTGACTTAACAACTCGACGACAGAGAGAGAAATTAAGGCAGGCCCGTGTGTGAAGGTGGTTCCAGAGGACACCATTTTTGAGCAATAATGGTGTAAAATAGAAAATTTATTCTGAACAACTGAACAAGCGAGGGATAGAATATGCACAAAAAATGATGAAATAGCAATTGTGCATATACATGGTAATAACATTTAAATGTAGTATATTCACTGTAAAAAGTACACGTTTATTTATTACTTTATCCAATAATAATAACAACAGGGATTTAAAAGTTCCGTGAATAAATGGGATCCATTGCTCATAGGTATTTGAAAAAAGGCACAGCAATGTCTGGGAACAGGAATTCCCAAACTGTCAGCATGGCTGGTAAAATGAAAATGGACAGAGTTATTTACTAACCTGCAAACGGTTTCAACAGTGAAACTGCAAAATATGGGCAAAATTATCCAAGCCATTAAAAATATACAATTCAACATATTTGCTCCACTCTTATTTAGGATTTGGGGACGTTTAAAATTAACACAACTTAGATATTTGGTCAATGTTACAAGTGTGCGTTAGTTCCTAAAATGAAGAATCAATAACGGAAAAACCCTTCCAAACTCTACTGCATCTGAATGGCAACTGTTCTGGTAATTTGTAGAACATCTCAATCCATGTGCAAATTCTGCAAGGATCTCCTGAGCCAATCAGATTCCGCACTCAACCTACGATGAGAATGCATATTAAGTATCACTATCGCCTTTCATATTGTAGGCTGAAGAATTGAAACTTTAGGAAATTAATTTTTTTCTCCATTTTATATGTTTTGTTCCAAACCCTAATAATAATATTCCAATTATAAACATTTCAAATCCCTCCTCATTATCTGTGTAGTTTGTACTTCTGACCTCTGATTTTGTGATGTGTTATAAATTTGTCCATGCTTGCAGAACAGTCCCTCATTGTAACTTTGCCTCTCTCCACAGTCTTGTGGGTGATGAAAACCCGAGGCTTTGAACTGCTCACAGATGTGATACCTTTAGCTAGATCAAAAGGGCACAGTGTCACATGACGTGCGATCTTTCACCATCATAGCTCTCAGCTTTACAAGCCTAAGTGTGCTCACAGCTCCAAACTGCCGCTAAGCGTTAGAGCTTCAGAACGTACGTTCATTACTTCCAGTCTTGGAATGCAAACTATGACATCAGCACTGTTTAACTTAATACAAAATCTTTGCAGTAATAGATACACAACAGGATTCCCAATAAAAAAGGAATAGAAAAGAAGGTCCATGTCCTCAAGTGCACAACCAATGCATTAAAATGCATCTGCCATAGAGTGCCATAGGGTTAGGCAATTCTCGACTTTAAGAGCCTCACTGAAATAATATAAAATAAAGTGAAACTCCACTGTCCAAATACAAAAAAAAAAAAAAATTAGTAGATATATCCCCATTTTATGGGGATATATACATTTATTAAATACATTTATGCATTTAATTATGCATTCAAACATTGGTGGTATATCTAAATACTGCTAGTAACACATGCAGATTTCTTATCTGCAGCCATGGCGAGCCTGCCCCTTCTAACCCCTCTGCTGATGTGCGACTAGCCCCAAAGTGAATGCCCCCATTTGCTCATCAAACTTCGGATGGCAATGATAAGCTGAGAGCACTTTCGATAGGCTGACACAGGGGCCATGGTATACATGTCTCACCTTTTAGCAAACGTGTTGAATATGGTTTCACACAATCTAAGGAGATGGCACCCCAAACTGGGCCTGGTAATCACTACAATGAGCTGTAGTGGTAATGGTTGTGCAACTTTAACTCTCTTTGGTAAATAGATGGGATACATTCTGGGGTGTAAGCTTGTTTTGGCAGGGTCCTCCTCACATTTACTTTCTTGTCACCTTAAAATGTTTGAATGTATTTGTTTTATTTTATATATCGGCAGTACAGCACTGTGCACTTCATAAATAATGACAACTAAAACAGACTAGTGATCAATAAAGCCAGTAGGAGTTGTGTATATGTGCATTCTCAAAGCACGGTATTTACTCTCCCTAGTCGGGAACATCAAGCCCAAGGACATTCGTGTTTTCCATACAGGTCAAGTGAAAACAGAGATGATTCGGACTTGTCCTGTTTGTATTGTGTTTCCAGTGTAAATCCACTGAAGCAGAATCAGCAACGAGACCAAAAGAAGATCACATAGCTCACAAGAAAGATTGAAATGTGAAGCTGAAATATTTATTGCCTTCAAAACACTGTGTCTGTCCTGTCCGTGGGGAGCGCTGCCTTTCTAAGAGCTTCTGAGACTAATCCCTGCTGGACTCAAAGACACAGGGAACTGGTTTGTTTGGGGGCAAACAGAGGGAATAAGAAGTTTGGACTGAGTCAGGATATCTTTCTGTTCTGAAACAGACAATGAGATCAATTCTCTCCAAGAAGGAAATCAAAAAGCAATGATATTCTGTAAAAGAGGCACTCTGCCTTATCTATTGGGGGTAAGAAAACTGAAGGACTGTCCCTCGCATCCAATAAATGAACACAGTACTGCATCCGTACAGGGAACTGGCAAGCAAAAATAGAATATAATTCTGGTGTTAACTAAGGAAACAAAGACACTGAGGTAAGCTTAGGGTGGATAGAAAAGCCTCAATTGAAGGCAAGTCTTTAGTTTATGTCTGAAACTGAGGCAGAAACTATATTTAATATCTTGCAACTGGCATGAGTCTTGAAATTTTGTATTTAAAAAAAAATATATATTTTTAAGGAACACAAGAGAAAAATTCCCAAAAAGTGTAACATGAACACATCATTTAACCTCACACTGTGTAAGGTCAAAGCACTAAATGTCAGCTTGCGCCATCAGTGGGGATTGTACCTCTGCAAGCAATTTTACTTAGAGCTAGTTTAAGCTCTACGAAATGTGAGTGCAATTAAAATTACCATTATTGAGAGTTTTATGTTCCTGCTTAAACAGTCTGCACTATTATCTTTTAGTTTGTATCTTTTTACATATGTTGACAAGAACCTTAATCTTGATCATTGGACTGTGAATATTTGACTTTATTCGTTTATTATTTATTGCATATATCTATCTTTCTTCATTTTATCTTTATATCCATCCATTGGCGTAACCAGTTTTTGTGTATTTTCAAATGTCAGCTTGTGCTGCCATCTTCGGCACATGGGCTGCCGGTCACGGTGTCACCTGTGTTACTTCCTATATAAAGACACTCAAACTGTCATCCCAATGTCAAACCACCAGAGGCTAAAAGATAGGAGATATAATATGTATTGAAAATAGAAATAGAGGCGGAGTCTGACCTTCAAGCGAGCCAGACGTGTAATGCCGGGGCTCCAGACCTTATCGCAAATTTAAGCGTGGTAACCCGGCGAACACTGCCAAAACAGAACCCACATGAATGATTAAGGTCAGGGGGACCCAGGGCAACTACCAGACACAGCTCCGGAGCGATAATTCAACGGAGAACCTGGGACCCTTGCTGCGGCCTACCTGGAACGGGGACGAGGGGAAGAGGCCGAGCCCCTTGAGCCCTGAGAAGGGGTTTGGATCCGTGGCACTCCTTCACCCCCCCCGTGGACCGGTGGGGGTTATCCCGGTCCCATCAGAGGCTAACCTGCATACCCGCACTCACCACACTGCTGGGAAACGCTGCCTCCCGCCCGACGCCCAACAATGGCGGACGCTAAGGACTCACAACTGCGAGGCGTGGGCCTAGTGCCGGGAAAGTCGCATGACCTCACAGCAGATCCCCAGTTGAGGCTCAACAAAATCTTCCAGCGCTTCTGGCAGAAGCTGCAGCACCTATTTTCAGGTACCACAGCCAGACCAGACACGGGAAGCGGGAGAGCCCAACCCCGATTAGGGAAAGGGCCTTCCAAAAGTCGCATGCAGAACGGGAAACCCGCCCGCAACACAGCGCACCTAACTCCAGGGCCGTTGAGGGCCACAGGCCCCAGCAAACACCACCAAGCCACGGTGAAAGCCCCCAAGTCAGCACACAGAAGACCTTCAAAGCACAAGCGGAGAGACGCAAAGCGCCAAGCCAAACTCACGCGGCAGGCCTACAGGGCTCCTCAGTTTATCCCACTAGGGCAGCATCAGAGACACACTAGTCCAAGAGTCACCGTCAGGAAACTACAGATACAGGCGCATGACAAAGTAAGCGACTGGGCCAGCCACTCCATCGGGTTTCACCGAACCAACGAGGCAAGTTCCAAGCTCTGGAGCAGGGGAGGAATCCCACTGGGGACAATGGGACTCTCGCCTCTCCCCTACCGTATTGGGGTGGGCTGAATTTGACATACACAGTTGAGAGGGCTACAAGACGCCTACACTCCAGAGTGTGCCCTTGTGCTGCTGAAAATATACAACCTTAAAATGTATCCTAGCCTCTAACATATCATTTATTTGCCTCTTAAACTTAAAGATTATTTACGATAAGCTTAGAGTAAGCGACTGTATTCTTTTGTTTAGCACTCTGAAATCTAGCGTATTGATTCCAAGCGTACTGTTTTAACTATCCAAGCTCTAGAATGTTTCTTCTGTTTTTCTATTGTAATCTCAATCTACGTTTAAGCCTGTTTACCATGTAATATCAAAAAAAAAAGTGCTTTGTCTATCTAATACCCACTGTAACAAATGTTTAGCAATCAACGTATGGAATGCCGTTGGGGTACCATATGTAAGCCTGTAACCATTATAAGCACTGCAAAAATAAATAATAATAAAAAAAAAAAGAAAATAGAAATAATCTAGATATTTCAAGACGTCTACACTGGAAATCTTAGTCAGGATAGTGAGGGAAGCCAGCAAGGATTTTGTCACAGCTGATCAGCAAGCTGGCTGCAAAAGGAAATAAGTGGCAATAAACTATATAAACTAAAGACAAGGAGAGGCGTAGAAACAATGTAGAAGGGTCTCATTGCAAGGAAAGGTTACATAAGCACCCGGGCCATTGAATACAGTCTACAACTGTCATGATAACGTGGAAGTATGAACGCCCGCTATTCGATAGCAACTCAGACCAGAAAGGTTGCTGATACCCAACATAGTAAGGCAATTATCACACTTATAAATGTTTTGACAGAATACTGTTGGACAGCAGCTGGGTACTCCTGGCACCATAACTACTTCATGTTACATTTGGCATACTGTCATGGATATTCATATCAAGTGTGAATTGTAAGAATTTCAAAGTTATTTTCAATCTAGCTAAGGTATGCTTTGACTTCTGGATATTTTGACCAAACAAATTAAATGCACTTTAGTGAATAATCCCGCTACACTTATAAATGTTTTACTTACATACATGTCATTTAAAGTCACATTTGAACTGGTCCCTCTAATACCTTCAGAGTAAACACAGGGCCATATTAGATTATGGTCCGGCTGTTCCCTCTGCCAATACAGGAATGTAAGGCCATTGAGGAAGTGTCTTTCATTGCTCACCAATAATGAGGCTCTGATGGAAAGACTGAGGTATTCTAAGGCTGTAAAATATTTTACATCAGTGTTAAAATGACATGTCCTCCTCAGCTGCTCTTTATAAAGCAGGAGAGGTCATTAAATACCAGCTTGTTCTCTCATCTCGGCTGCATGACCGCATAGCAAACTGTGGGGTGGGGGCACAGAGATCGCGTAATACTGCATGCATGACTCTGAGCAAAACGCAAAACATTCGCTGTCGTTGGAATGAAGCTATGAGAGATGCTTATGGTATTTAAATATACGTCATGGGTTCAGCGAATTTGGCTGACAGATGAAATCCTAAAAAACATCTTCCAGATGTTAATACTAACAATTATTTCTTTATATATGCACTTACTACCAGTATGCATACATTATTATGATATGCTATAATGTTATTATTGTTATGTATTATTTTTATACCACCAAACATACCTGTATTCCGTCACGATGTAGAATGGGGGTATAACATTTTTACAAAATCCATTGCTGGATAGTAATAAAGATTTTAAGTGAAAAGTTTGGCTGGTGGTTAGTCTATATTGGACTCCACGCACACAAGGAGCTAATCCTCTTGAGCCTTTCAGTTACGAGTTGTACTACAACCATTCCATGTTTGTGAGTTTTATTTACTACTATTTTAATTTTATTCACAATGCCACACATGGATATTGGAATGCTTGGCTCTCTACAAGGTCAGCAAGACAATAAGAGCCTTCATCAAGAACTCGATAGGCAAGTGGAAAACAACTCTAGAAGCCAATTCCAGGACAATAACTCAAGTGAACATTAAATGTGGCATATACCAAGGTGATGCGCTATCCCCAATGCTGTTCTGCATAGGCCTCAACCCCCTTAGCCAGATCATCAAGAAGAATGGATACGGACACAGGTTCAAGAGTGGAGCTACCATCAGCCACCTACTCTACATGGACAACATCAAGCTGTATGCCAAGAATTAGTGAGACATTGACTCACTGATCCACCTAACTAGGATATATAGCAAGGACATCGGAATGTAATTCAGACTAGAGAAATACGGGCGGGCAAAAAGAGGGAAGATGATTAGGATAGATGGAGTTGAAGTTCCAGAAGGCCAAATAGAAGATGTAGAGAACAGCTACAAGTACCTGGGGGTACCACAAAACGCATGGCAACAATGAGGAAGAGGCGAGGAGGATAGCTACATCCAAGTACCTCCAAAGAGTCAAACAGGTCCTGAAGTCCCAGATCAATGGCAAGAACAAGATCCAAGCCATCAACACATATGCCCTACCGGTCATCAGGTACCCAGCTGGAATAACCTGGTCACAAGAAGAACTGGTCACCATGGATGTCAAGACCAGGAAACTACTCACTATGAATGGAGGATTCCACCCAAAACCAAGCACCCAGAAAGAAGGAGGTCAGGGCCTGATGAGTGTCAAGGCTATATCCTGAATGAAACACAGATCATCCACAAGTACATCACGAAGATGGTTCCCAAAGATGAACTGCTAAGGGAATGCCTGAGACTTCCACAGATCGAGGATGCAGAGAAAGAGGAGGTTCCTTGGCAAGACAAACCTCTCCATGGGGTGTACCACCGGCAGATAGTGGATGTGGCTCACATGGCAAAATCCTACCAGTGGTTGGAAAAGGCAGGACTGAAAGACAGCACTGAGGCACTAATCCTAGCAGCACAGGAGCAGGCACTCAGAACCAGATCAATAGAAGCTGGAGTCTACCCCACCAGGCAAGACCCAAGGTGCATACTGTGCAAAAAGACCTCTGAGACAGTCCAGCACCTAGTAGCCGAATGCAAGATGTTAGCAGTAACAGCATACACAGAGAGACACAACCAAGTTGCTGGGATTGTGTACCGAAACATCTGCACAGAATATGGATTGGACCTGCCTAAGTCCAGATGGGAGATACCACAAAGGGTAGTTGAGAATGACCGTGCTAAGATCCTGTGAGACTTCAAGATCCAGACAGACAAGGAAGTGCTGGCCAATCAACCAGACATGGTGGTAGACAAGAAACGAAAGACTGCAGTCGTGGTGGATGTGGCAATACCCAGTGACTATAACATCAGGAAGAAGGAACAGGAGAAAGTGGTCAAATACCAAGGACTGAAAGAAGAACTAGAAAGGATGTGGAAAGTGAAGGCTGTAGTAGTCCCAGTAGTGATAGGAGCACTTGGGGCTCTGACTCCCAAGTTGGGGGAGTGGCTTCAACAGATTCCAGGTGGGACATCTGAGATCGCTGTCCAGAAGAGTGCAGTTCTAGGAACAGATAAGATACTGCGCAGAGCTCTCAAACTCCCAGGACTATGGTAGAGGGCCCGAGAATGAGCAATAAACATACCACCCAGGAGGGGTGAGAAAATCAATGTTATATATATATATATATATATATATATATATATATATATATATATATATCCAAAATACACACACACATATGGTATAGATGCAAAGAGCATGATTTAAAAAAAAAAAACATGTGTTATTGATGTGGGGATGTTAACAGAATAGGCTGCAGATATTTGGAGATAAAACAAAAGTAAAAATATTTCAAATAACAGACGTTGATGCCAATTTTCTCTCTTTTTGTTTCCAGTATACACATTGGCTGTAAATGAAATATTTTCAACTAAATATGACTTTAAAAAAAGCAGCTCTTCTTTTAACTTTTATTTTGTAGATACATTAGGATAAATATAGGATTTGTGTATACATGGTCAAAGACACAACACTGTGTACTGATGTATAACACACAAAGTTGTAACTAAAGTTACACAAGATTGTTAAAATAAATCTCTATTTGTTTCCAGTTGTCGCCATTAACAAGGGGAATTATCCATTATCATTCACTCAGAATGAGTCAGACATGAGTAAAACGTCGGAAGAGGAGGAAACGTCCTCGGTCACAGACCATAAGTCCATTTGCCGTACGGTTGGCGTATTGCGCGGTGAGTATTATCCCAGCTTGCTTACTGTAGCTAAAGGCATGTTTACGATACTCTGGAAACTATGACTGCCATTCGCTAAATGCTTTCAGATGCTTGGGCCGAGTTGGGAACAGCTGCCCACTGCGTGTTCCTTCAAAACTGGGAGGGAAAGCCATATTCAAGTGATTTTTTATTTATCCACTAAAATGCAACATGGTCTCTGCAGTAGAAGAATTAAAATTTACAGCAAAAAAATGAATGTTTTATCACCATAACCTTCCCTGCTCTCCCAATCGCAGGACTGCGAATAGAGAAAAGTGACCTTTCACAGCACTTGCCATTTTTTTCCCGTACGTCTCCTTGTCTGCCAACAGCACCACTTTTGATTCGCTATAGTATGTTGACAATTTGTAACCCTCCACTATTTAACACGTGGGGTAACAGCTTGTTGTCCCAAATAGACTACTAAGGATTTATTTTCTCAATTTTATTTTACAATTAGAAATTACTTTGAATTGTATTTTACACCTTTGTTTGGGTCATCAGCAGAAACAGATGTGAAGGGCTGAACTGACTGGGACCTTGTTTCTGCCTATATTACAATGAAACTTGATAATCAAACACCATTTTGTATAAGGAAAAATGTGTCTATATAAATGGCTCTCTGAGGACCTGACAAGGTGACACACTGAGACTGGGTGTTTTACAATAATACCAATAAACATATACGGTAATATTTTCCATGTTACAAATAATACACTGTAGATACAGGATTTTTTTTAAAGAATAAAAGTGAAATCATGGATGAAAAGTTAAACTTGATGGGTCTTCTGTATTTTTAATGAAATTTACTGTTAAAATGTCTCCATGGTTTTAGCTATACCCACACTGGAACCATCAGACGATATGACAGGTACCTATAAAAATCATGGCAATATTAATTACCATCTATGCAGACTCACCGAGTGGTGGCTTTGACCTGATTTTAATAACTGGATAACGAGAAAGACATGTCCCTGAACAGCTCAGAGGTCAGGACTGAAGTTAAACCTCAGTGTAAGGTAGTAAAAATAGTAGCATCCAGTTATCCAAGTGGTTTGTGTTCAACCTGTGTATTGATTGGCTTAGAGAACTGGATAATATAATTATTTGGTCACATTAACTCAATCAAGGACCTTTCTTTTTCTCTAAAACAGGGAACTGCATCCATTTGGCAAGCAGCAAGAACAATTGTGATTCAATGTGACTGAATTGTCCAATATTCCAGTACATTAAACAACATTATTAAAGCTGTTGCTGGATCAAAAAGTGAAAAAACCCAAAATATATAAAGCTATTCTGCTTTTTCCACTAATATGAGATCTGTATGAATTGGGCTGCTGATTGGACTGCTTATCAGTATTGAAAGTATTGCAAAGCTGTGCTAATGTAAAATGAGGCAGATAATAGGAGGGCAGTGATTGGCTGTATGGCAGAGAGCCGTTCACACGGATCCCTCTTTGGCTGAGCGAAATATATACTCAATATTTCTAACAAGGATATTTCTTTGTGAATAGAGGTGCCATAAGCGCTACGGAATCTGTTGGCGCTATATAAATGGCGATAATAATAATAATAATGTCTAAAGTAGCAGGGTTATGCTGCAATTTGTTTTAAATAAAACGAAAGAAATGTGAATGTGGAGAAAAATACAGCTTCGATATGAGACTATAAAATGAAAAGTTGAGTGTCCTTCTGACTATATGACAGATTTAAAGCCTAATAAAGCCTATATAAGTTTCTATGTGATTCTGCATGGCCATGGGACCAAACAAGCGTGCGTAACTGGCTCGTATGCTGCTTATTAGACTGGCAAGCATCTCAGAAGGAATATTTTAAGAGGATCTGTCCTTTGATGTGCAGGGCACAGACAGCCTTTTGTTAGGAACTGAACATGCATGAATGCTTTCTCTGCACCTGCCCTTTCCAGGAACAAACATGTGTATTGTGGCCTCTCCAAATGAGCAAGCTTACTATAACAAACGAGTGATGCACATCGTGTTTGGCACCTGTGCCCTAATTGATGGATCTGTTTCTCAATAACTTGGTCTTTTTGGGGGGGGTAACTCTATCTTTGATCAGCAACTCTGCGCTCGGTTCAACAAGTGGCCAAAAGTAGGCCTGAATGAAAGATTAAAAGAACCAGTTGATAATTGGCCGTGCACAGATAAAGGGTTTAGTGGTCGGGTTGGACAGGGAGACATTTATATTTACATACGGAATTCACATCTTGACACTAAAAACATTCTATGGTTCCAGTCCTCTACGACCCCTCTTCTTTTAGGCTGTAAGAAAGAGGTGATGCTCTATAGGATGGAGAACAGGGTTAATAAAAGGTAAATAAAACACATTAGTATCAGGTTATTGATTATTCATGTGTCCCAATACAAGGAACGAAAGGGTTATTTGAAACCATCTGCTTGATTTATACCTCGTACTACAAAAAGGCCATCCTTTCTCTTATAAAGAAATACTGATCATATCATTAAGATAAATATTTTATTAGATTCAGCAGAAGTGATTAATAAATACAAATACAAAAAGCTAAACAATATCAACAACAAAAAAGGCTTCAGTGCCTGGGATACAGATCCACTTAAGGGGAAGGGAAGTCAAAAGGTTATAAACTACTTTCTAAATATCGCAAACTCTAAAAAATAAGAATATCGGCTATACCCATAGAAAATAAGTAGCTATTTTAATGTCCATGACTGTATTGAACCTAGTGAAGCAATAACTGTTTTCAGGACAGAATTCTGAAAGTAAAAACAGAGCGGATGTTCATTGATGCATTTCTCAAACGAGGTCCTTAGTCATTCCAAAGGCTACATTCCTCCGAATGCAATCGCCATCCGTTCTATTTTACTGTGATAATGCAATGGCTTAACACTCCATAATTAAATAAATAAATGAAGCACAAATGAGTGGAGTGTAAAAAAAAGAACCATTATACGCTTTAACAAAAGAACAAGCTACACTGCACACATGTGGAATCCAATGTTTGATATCAAGGAATATAAAATCATGCATTTGGGGAGATAAAAGCCTAAAGGCTGGAAATACTTTGAAAGGAATGTTAAGCACAACAACAGAATAATACAGGAACACACTGGTTACTATCTCGAACAACTTTAACGAAAGCAAACAATGTGACAAAAGCAGCAGGAAAATCTGAAAGAACCGAAAGATGGATTAGTGGCAGGAAAAGAGAGTGCAGACGCCACTTTATTGATCGCTTGTAAGGTCCAAAGCAGAGCGTGCTGTCCAGTTGTGGACGCGTTTTCCTCAGATAAGAAATACAACAGAAAAATAAAGAAAGAAAATAAAGAAGAAGAGGCAGCACTGGAATAGTGTGAGGTTTGCATAATAATGCAGAACTAGAGAGACTAGAGAAGCCTGGATGTATAAATGACACAACTTTGCATTGTTACAGAGAGTATCTTGCCTTCACTCCAAGCTCTGACATTGGCTTAGGACCGCAGTGTTTGGTAAAAATTGCTTTAAGCCAGCCCATCAGAGCTGTCAGTCAGGCAGTCAGAAGGCTCAGTCCAGCTGCCCAATACCAAACCTGCCTACTGCATGCACAACTGAGAGAAGAGAGGGAGACAATTGTCAGATAATGGATAATGCCATCCAAGTGACAAAATGACATTGACAATGTAAAAGTCATGTAAAACCTCTACACTACCAACACAGCAACACAGGGACTGGACCAAGCACACCACTCTGTTTGTGTCAAACCACTTAGAAACAGATTACCACAGGGCCAGGGTATAGCACCAATAAACGAAGTATAACATTTATTTAGCTCTGCAGTATTGTCCAGAAAAACATTGATCTGTAATGCACTTCCATGTCCAGAAATACATTGCTCTGTAATGCACTTCCATGTCCAGAAATACATTGCTCTATAATGCACTTCCATGTCCAGAAATACATTGCTCTGTAATGCACTTCCATGTCTAGAAATACATTGCTCTATAATGCACTTCCATGTCCAGAAATTCATTGCTCTATAATGCACTTCCATGTCCAGAAATACATTGCTCTATAATGCACTTCCATGTCCAGAAATACATTGCTCTGTAATGCACTTCCATGTCCAGAAATACATTGCTCTATAATGCACTTCCATGTCCAGAAATACATTGCTCTGTAATGCACTTCAATGTCCAGAAATACATTGCTCTATAATGCACTTCCATCTCCAGAAATACATTACTCTATAATGCAATTCCATGTCCAGAAATAAATTGCTCTGTAATGCACTTCCATGTCCAGAAAGACATTGCTCTATAATGCACTTCCATGTCCAGAAATACATTGCTCTGTAATGCACTTCCATGTCCAGAAATACATTGCTCTATAATATACTTCCATGTCCAGAAATACATTGCTCTGTAATGCACTTCCATGTCCAGAAATACATTGCTCTGTAATGCACTTCCATGTCCAGAAATACATTGCTCTATAATGCACTTCCATGTCCAGAAATACATTGCTCTATAATGCACTTCCATGTCCAGAAATACATTGCTCTGTAATGCACTTCCATGTCCAGAAATACATTGCTCTGTAATGCACTTCCATGTCCAGGAATACATTGCTCTATAATGCACTTTCATGTCCAGAAATACATTGCTCTGTAATGCACTTCCATGTCCAGAAATCCATTGCTCTGTAATGCACTTCCATGTCCAGAAATACATTGCTCTGTAATGCACTTCCATGTCCAGAAATACATTGCTCTGTAATGCACTTCCATGTCCAGAAATACATTGCTCTATAATGCACTTCCATGTCCAGAAATACATTGATCTGTAATGCACTTCCATGTCCAGAAATACATTGCTCTATAATGCACTTCCATGTCCAGAAATACATTGCTCTGTAATGCACTTCCATGTCCAGAAATACATTGCTCTATAATATACTTCCATGTCTAGAAATATATTGCTCTATAATGCACTTCAATGTCCAGAAATACATTGCTCTGTAATGCACTTCCATGTCCAGAAATACATTGCTCTATAATGCACTTCCATGTCCAGAAATACATTGCTCTGTAATGCACTTCCATGTCCAGAAATACATTGCTCTATAATGCACTTCCATGTCCAGAAATACATTGCTCTGTAATGCACTTCCATGTTTAGAAATACATTGCTCTATAATGCACTTCCATGTCTAGAAATACATTGCTCTGTAATGCACTTCCATGTCTCGAAATACATTGCTCTGTAATGCACTTCCATGTCTCGAAATACATTGCTGCTCTGTAATGCACTTCCATGTCCAGAAATACATTGCTCTGTAATGCACTTCCATGTCCAGAAATACATTGCTCTATAATGCACTTCCATCTCCAGAAATACATTGCTCTATAATGCACTTCCATCTCCAGAAATACATTGCTCTATAATGCACTTCCATCTCCAGAAATACATTGCTTTGTAATGCACTTCCATGTCATGTCCAGAAAGACATTGCTCTATAATGCACTTCCATCTTCAGAAATACATTGCTCTGTAATGCACTTCCATGTCCAGAAATACATTGCTCTGTAATGCACTTCCATGTCCAGAAATACATTGCTCTGTAATGCACTTCCATGTCCAGAAATACATTGCTCTGTAATGCACTTCCATGTCCAGAAATACATTGCTCTGTAATGCACTTCCATGTTAAAAAATACATTGCTCTGTAATGCACTTCCATGTCCAGAAATACATTGCTCTGTAATGCACTTCCATGTCCAGAAATACATTGCTCTATAATGCACTTCCATGTCCAGAAATACATTGCTCTATAATGCACTTCCATGTCCAGAAATACATTGCTCTATAATGCACTTCCATGTCCAGAAATACATTGCTCTATAATGCACTTCCATGTCCAGAAATACATTGCTCTGTAATGCACTTCCATGTCCAGAAATACATTGCTCTATAATGCACTTCCATGTCCAGAAATACATTGCTCTATAATGCACTTCCATGTCAAGAAATACATTGCTCTGTAATGCACTTCCATGTCCAGAAATACATTGCTCTGTAATGCACTTCCATGTCCAGAAATACATTGCTCTATAATGCACTTCCATCTCCAGAAATACATTGCTCTATAATGCACTTCCATGTCCAGAAATACATTGCTCTGTAATGCACTTCCATGTCCAGAAATACATTGCTCTATAATGCACTTCCATGTCCAGAAATACATTGCTCTATAATGCACTTCCATGTCCAGAAATACATTGCTCTGTAATGCACTTCCATGTCCAGAAATACATTGCTCTGTAATGCACTTCCATGTCCAGAAATACATTGCTCTGTAATGCACTTCCATGTCCAGAAATACATTGCTCTATAATGCACTTCCATGTCCAGAAATACATTGCTCTATAATGCACTTCAATGTCCAGAAATACATTGCTCTGTAATGCACTTCCATGTCCAGAAATACATTGCTCTGTAATGCACTTCCATGTCCAGAAATACATTGCTCTGTAATGCACTTCCATGTCCAGAAATACATTGCTCTATAATGCACTTCCATGTCCAGAAATACATTGCTCTATAATGCACTTCCATGTCCAGAAATACATTGCTCTGTAATGCACTTCCATGTCCAGAAATACATTGCTCTATAATGCACTTCCATGTCCAGAAATACATTGCTCTGTAATGCACTTCCATGTCCAGAAATACATTGCTCTATAATGCACTTCCATGTCCAGAAATACATTGCTCTGTAATGCACTTCCATGTCCAGAAATACATTGCTCTGTAATGCACGTCCATGTCCAGAAATACATTGCTCTGTAATGCACTTCCATGTCCAGAAATACATTGCTCTATAATGCACTTCCATGTCCAGAAATACATTGCTCTATAATGCACTTCCATGTCCAGAAATACATTGCTCTGTAATGCACTTCCATGTCCAGAAATACATTGCTCTATAATGCACTTCCATGTCCAGAAATACATTGCTCTGTAATGCACTTCCATGTCCAGAAATACATTGCTCTATAATGCACTTCCATCTCCAGAAATACATTGCTCTATAATGCACTTCCATGTCCAGAAATACATTGCTCTGTAATGCACTTCCATGTCCAGAAATACATTGCTCTGTAATGCACTTCCATGTCCAGAAGTACATTGCTCTATAATGCACTTCCATGTCCAGAAATACATTACTCTATAATGCACTTCCATGTCCAGAAATACATTGCTCTATAATGCACTTCCATGTCCAGAAATACATTGCTCTGTAATGCACTTCCATGTCCAGAAATACATTGCTCTGTAATGCACTTCCATGTCCAGAAATACATTGCTCTATCATGCACTTCCATCTCCAGAAATACATTGCTCTATAATGCACTTCCATGTCCAGAAATACATTGCTCTGTAATGCACTTCCATGTCCAGAAATACATTGCTCTATAATGCACTTCCATGTCCAGAAATACATTGCTCTATAATGCACTTCCATCTCCAGAAATACATTGCTCTATAATGCACTTCCATGTCCAGAAATACATTGCTCTGTAATGCACTTCCATGTCCAGAAATACATTGCTCTGTAATGCACTTCCATGTCCAGAAGTACATTGCTCTATAATGCACTTCCATGTCCAGAAATACATTACTCTATAATGCACTTCCATGTCCAGAAATACATTGCTCTATAATGCACTTCCATGTCCAGAAATACATTGCTCTATAATGCACTTCCATGTCCAGAAATACATTGCTCTGTAATGCACGTCCATGTCCAGAAATACATTGCTCTATAATGCACTTCCATCTCCAGAAATACATTGCTCTATAATGCACTTCCATGTCTAGAAATACATTGCTCTGTAATGCACTTCCATGTCCAGAAATACATTGCTCTGTAATGCACTTCCATGTCCAGAAGTACATTACTCTATAATGCACTTCCATGTCCAGAAATACATTGCTCTATAATGCACTTCCATGTCCAGAAATACATTGCTCTGTAATGCACTTCCATGTCCAGAAATACATTGCTCTATAATGCACTTCCATGTCCAGAAATACATTGCTCTATAATGCACTTCCATGTCAAGAAATACATTGCTCTGTAATGCACTTCCATGTCCAGAAATACATTGCTCTGTAATGCACTTCCATGTCCAGAAATACATTGCTCTAAAATGCACTTCCATCTCCAGAAATACATTGCTCTATAATGCACTTCCATGTCCAGAAATACATTGCTCTATAATGCACTTCCATGTCCAGAAATACATTGCTCTGTAATGCACTTCCATGTTAAAAAATACATTGCTCTGTAATGCACTTCCATGTCCAGAAATACATTGCTCTGTAATGCACTTCCATGTCCAGAAATACATTGCTCTATAATGCACTTCCATGTCCAGAAATACATTGCTCTGTAATGCACTTCCATGTCCAGAAATACATTGCTCTATAATGCACTTCCATGTCCAGAAATACATTGCTCTGTAATGCACTTCCATGTCCAGAAATACATTGCTCTGTAATGCACTTCCATGTCCAGAAATACATTGCTCTGTAATGCACTTCCATGTCCAGAAATACATTGCTCTATAATGCACTTCCATGTCCAGAAATACATTGCTCTATAATGCACTTCCATGTCCAGAAATACATTGCTCTGTAATGCACTTCCATGTCCAGAAATACATTGCTCTATAATGCACTTCCATGTCCAGAAATACATTGCTCTGTAATGCACTTCCATGTCCAGAAATACATTGCTCTATAATGCACTTCCATGTCCAGAAATATATTGCTCTGTAATGCACTTCCATGTCCAGAAATACATTGCTCTGTAATGCACGTCCATGTCCAGAAATACATTGCTCTGTAATGCACTTCCATGTCCAGAAATACATTGCTCTATAATGCACTTCCATGTCCAGAAATACATTGCTCTATAATGCACTTCCATGTCCAGAAATACATTGCTCTGTAATGCACTTCCATGTCCAGAAATACATTGCTCTATAATGCACTTCCATGTCCAGAAATACATTGCTCTGTAATGCACTTCCATGTCCAGAAATACATTGCTCTATAATGCACTTCCATCTCCAGAAATACATTGCTCTATAATGCACTTCCATGTCCAGAAATACATTGCTCTGTAATGCACTTCCATGTCCAGAAATACATTGCTCTGTAATGCACTTCCATGTCCAGAAGTGCATTGCTCTATAATGCACTTCCATGTCCAGAAATACATTACTCTATAATGCACTTCCATGTCCAGAAATACATTGCTCTATAATGCACTTCCATGTCCAGAAATACATTGCTCTGTAATGCACTTCCATGTCCAGAAATACATTGCTCTGTAATGCACTTCCATGTCCAGAAATACATTGCTCTATAATGCACTTCCATCTCCAGAAATACATTGCTCTATAATGCACTTCCATGTCCAGAAATACATTGCTCTGTAATGCACTTCCATGTCCAGAAATACATTGCTCTATAATGCACTTCCATGTCCAGAAATACATTGCTCTATAATGCACTTCCATCTCCAGAAATACATTGCTCTATAATGCACTTCCATGTCCAGAAATACATTGCTCTGTAATTTACTTCCATGTCCAGAAATACATTGCTCTGTAATGCACTTCCATGTCCAGAAGTACATTGCTCTATAATGCACTTCCATGTCCAGAAATACATTACTCTATAATGCACTTCCATGTCCAGAAATACATTGCTCTATAATGCACTTCCATGTCCAGAAATACATTGCTCTGTAATGCACTTCCATGTCCAGAAATACATTGCTCTGTAATGCACTTCCATGTCCAGAAATACATTGCTCTATAATGCACTTCCATCTCCAGAAATACATTGCTCTATAATGCACTTCCATGTCCAGAAATACATTGCTCTGTAATGCACTTCCATGTCCAGAAATACATTGCTCTATAATGCACTTCCATGTCCAGAAATACATTGCTCTATAATGCACTTCCATCTCCAGAAATACATTGCTCTATAATATACTTCCATGTCCAGAAATACATTGCTCTATAATGCACTTCCATGTCCAGAAATACATTGCTCTGTAATGCACTTCCATGTCCAGAAATACATTGCTCTATAAATGCACTTCCATCTCCAGAAATACATTGCTCTGTAATGCACTTTCATGTTCAGAAATACATTGCTCTGTAATGCACTTCCATCTCCAGAAATACATTGCTCTGTAATGCACTTCCATGTCCAGAAATACATTGCTCTATAATGCACTTCCATGTCCAGAAATACATTGCTCTGTAATGCACTTCCATGTCCAGAAATACATTGCTCTATAATGCACTTCCATGTCCAGAAATACATTGCTCTGTAATGCACTTCCATGTCCAGAAATACATTGCTCTGTAATGCACTTCCATGTCCAGAAATACATTGCTCTGTAATGCACTTCCATGTCCAGAAATACATTGCTCTATAATGCACTTCCATGTCCAGAAATACATTGCTCTATAATGCACTTCCATGTCCAGAAATACATTGCTCTGTAATGCACTTCCATGTCCAGAAATACATTGCTCTATAATGCACTTCCATCTCCAGAAATACATTGCTCTATAATGCACTTCCATGTCCAGAAATACATTGCTCTGTAATGCACTTCCATGTCCAGAAATACATTGCTCTGTAATGCACTTCCATGTCCAGAAGTACATTGCTCTATAATGCACTTCCATGTCCAGAAATACATTACTCTATAATGCACTTCCATGTCCAGAAATACATTGCTCTATAATGCACTTCCATGTCCAGAAATACATTGCTCTGTAATGCACTTCCATGTCCAGAAATACATTGCTCTGTAATGCACTTCCATGTCCAGAAATACATTGCTCTATAATGCACTTCCATCTCCAGAAATACATTGCTCTATAATGCACTTCCATGTCCAGAAATACATTGCTCTGTAATGCACTTCCATGTCCAGAAATACATTGCTCTATAATGCACTTCCATGTCCAGAAATACATTGCTCTATAATGCACTTCCATCTCCAGAAATACATTGCTCTATAATGCACTTCCATGTCCAGAAATACATTGCTCTGTAATTTACTTCCATGTCCAGAAATACATTGCTCTGTAATGCACTTCCATGTCCAGAAGTACATTGCTCTATAATGCACTTCCATGTCCAGAAATACATTACTCTATAATGCACTTCCATGTCCAGAAATACATTGCTCTATAATGCACTTCCATGTCCAGAAATACATTGCTCTGTAATGCACTTCCATGTCCAGAAATACATTGCTCTGTAATGCACTTCCATGTCCAGAAATACATTGCTCTATAATGCACTTCCATCTCCAGAAATACAATGCTCTATAATGCACTTCCATGTCCAGAAATACATTGCTCTGTAATGCACTTCCATGTCCAGAAATACATTGCTCTATAATGCACTTCCATGTCCAGAAATACATTGCTCTATAATGCACTTCCATCTCCAGAAATACATTGCTCTATAATATACTTCCATGTCCAGAAATACATTGCTCTGTAATGCACTTCCATGTCCAGAAATACATTGCTCTATAATGCACTTCCATGTCCAGAAATACATTGCTCTGTAATGCACTTCCATGTCCAGAAATACATTGCTCTATAAATGCACTTCCATCTCCAGAAATACATTGCTCTGTAATGCACTTTCATGTTCAGAAATACATTGCTCTGTAATGCACTTCCATCTCCAGAAATACATTGCTCTGTAATGCACTTCCATGTCCAGAAATACATTGCTCTATAATGCACTTCCATGTCCAGAAATACATTGCTCTGTAATGCACTTCCATGTCCAGAAATACATTGCTCTATAATGCACTTCCATGTCCAGAAATACATTGCTCTGTAATGCACTTCCATGTCCAGAAATACATTGCTCTGTAATGCACTTCCATGTCCAGAAATACATTGCTCTGCAATGCACTTCCATGTTAAAAAATACATTGCTCTGTAATGCACTTCCATGTCCAGAAATACATTGCTCTGTAATGCACTTCCATGTCCAGAAATACATTGCTCTGTAATGCACTTCCATGTCCAGAAATACATTGCTCTGTAATGCACTTCCATGTCCAGAAATACATTGCTCTGTAATGCACTTCCATGTCCAGAAATACATTGCTCTGTAATGCACTTTCATGTTCAGAAAGTCATCGCCCTATGATGCTTTGGACATGCTCATGCGCACCAGGGCTTATGTAGAAAAATGCAAACTCAGATGTTCATTCCACAGCGCAATACCCCATGGGTGTTACATTAACTTGCATGGAATGTTTCGGCTGTGCTAGAAAAACCAGGAATACAATGTGAATTAAAAAACACAAAACAAAACAAAAAAACAGCTAAAAATAAAAAGAACTTAAAAACAAAAAGAATATGTGCATAAATCCCCTAGGTGAAAAAACCTGATATTTCAGACTGTGCACCTCAGGTGTATGTACAATTGAAAGTCTCTAGATTTCAGAGAGGGATTCATTCCTTCACAGTTTTTCTGGGTTCCTCCAGGTCACCCCTATGTTTCGCTAACATGTTGACTATGGGGTGTTTAGATTACAAGCTCAAAAAAGCAATACCGTGTCAGATCTTTTTAGAAACACATTCAGCAGTTTGACATTACATGTAAACATGGAGGGCATCAACGGGCGTATGGACGGAGAGACGCAGAGGCGCTGCTTGCGTTCTGTATAAACAAACAATATTAGAGAGTGAGATGACAAGAGCCATCTGGTAGCATTTGCTCCTCAAAATTTGGTGCTTAAAAAGCTTGGCTGAGGAAGTAACACAACCAACACTGTGATGGAAACTAAGTGCTAGGTGCTATATGGCTTGCTGTGCGCTTAGGTCGGGAAAAGGCAGACACGTTGAGATAATTGCTTTTATCTGTCGTCACAATACACAGTGTTTATTAACTTAACAGTTAACTGTGGTGAATGGAAAATCGAATTTCAAAATGTATGCCAAAAAATAAGGCAGCAAGAAGAGGCAGAATAATATGGACTGAAAATAAACAACGTGGAGGGGGGACAGTTCATGACACCTATTATTATATAGCACCAACATATTCAGCGTGGGGATATAAAACATCGAGGGATTGATAGATTAATAATGTTACTAGATATAGGATGTGATGAGGAACCTGCTCAGATGAGCTTACTATCTTGGAGAGAGAGGTAAAGAGAGATGGAAGGGGAGAATAAATGTCATGGAGAAAATGAATGGAGAGGAGGGAAAAGGAGGAGGAATATGATGAATTAGGAGGAGAGGGAGAGAGAGAGAGATTGAATGAGGAGACGTGTAATGGAACGAGGAAGAGAGGGAAGGAGAGATTTAATGAGGAAGAGTATGATGGAATGAAGAGGAGAAGAGAGGTGGAATGAATAGAAGTATGTTGGGACAAAGAGGAGAGGGGAAGTGCGATGGAAATAGGAGGAGAGATTAAATGAGGAGGAGAGGAGAGATGGAATGAGAAGAAGTATGATGGAATGAAGAGGAGAGGGGAGGAGTATGATGGAATGTGTAGTAGTATGATTGAATGACTAGGAGTATGATGGAATGAAGAGGAGAAGGGAGGAGTATGATGGAATGTGTAGTAGTATGATTGAATGACTAGGAGTATGATGGAATGAAGAGGAGAGGGGAGGAGTATGATGGAATGAGTAGTAGTATGATTGAATGACTAGGAGTATGATGGAATGAAGAGGAGAAGGGAGGAGTATGATGGAATGTGTAGTAGTATGATTGAATGACTAGGAGTATGATGGAATGAAGAGGAGAGGGGAGGAGTATGATGGAATGAGTAGTAGTATGATTGAATGACTAGGAGTATGATGGAATGAAGAGGAGAAGGGAGGAGTATGATGGAATGTGTAGTAGTATGATTGAATGACTAGGAGTATGATGGAATGAAGAGGAGAGGGGAGGAGTATGATGGAATGAGTAGTAGTATGATTGAATGAGGAGGAGTATGATGGAACAAGGAGGAGAGGGATGGATAGAAGGAATAAGGAGGAGTATGATGGAATGAGGATTTATATGAAATAAATAAAGGGGAGGGTAAGACCTGGAATAAAAAGAGAAATGGGGAGATGCAAGTGGGACAAAAATAATATTTTAGATCCTATATATACTGTACTGTTTCAGCAAACAGGTTGGTCCAAAAAAATAAAATAAGAAAAAAATCCAGCATTACTCCCACCCCATGTCAAATGAATTGACCAGGACTATTTTAACTCAGCATGGGCCCACCACAAGGAAAGAGAAAGAGGAATTGGGAAGAAAAAACAAGTTGAGATTGAGTCTGACCGGTAATCAGTGACAATTAAGTTGAATATTCCCAAATACTTTTAAGAACCAACCTGCAGAAATTAATGACTGGGCAAAAGGTTAAAACATTTAGAGTAATGAAAGAGATGACTGGCTGGACAAGAAAGGCGCAAACAAATTGATAAAAGGGTCATTTTCAACCAGCTTTCCGTAGGAACGTTAATAGGCATCATTTATCCTGCATCGAAGCAATGCCAGTCGTATGTATTCACAGGATCTTCTGTGTCAGGGACAATTAGGAATAACACGCTGCCCTTTGCCATTTGTCTGCCAATGTAGATGCAGTGAATGCGGTGAATGACTGGCAATACACAACAGCACTCGGCCGTCATAAGCTGTCAGCTTGCCATCCATATACAACTTTATATCAAGCTAATTACACCCCTTTAGAATATATTAGTAAAGTACATTTTTCAAATACATGTCAGAATGACAAAATAAAACATGGTGTCAGCACTCAAACTATTCCAAGAAAACATTTCATTCTCGGTAAGGGTTCGGTGGTAAATTTTACAAAATCTTTCTCATTTCAGAGAAGTCAGAATGTAACCGGGTCCGGTAATACACCTGATACCTCCCATATAATACACCTGATAACTACTATACCTCCTATATAATTCACATAATAACTGCCATACCTCCTATATAATACATCTGATAACTACCATACTTCTTATACAATACACATAATAACTGCCATACCTCCTATATAATACATCTGATAACTACCATGCCTCCCATAAAAAAAAAAAAAACACAAAGAAAATAGTTACTTGCGCAATATCCCAATTCCCTATGCACATTTAAATAACTGGATGTTATTAGAATTACTCCAATGGCCCCTTGAGTGTAAGCTCACCTACCACGTTAGGTAAGTACTACACTAGCATTTCACCTCGATTCTTTCCCATTCAGGTAAACAAATCTCCAATGAGACAGGATGGGGTATTTCTTTAAGCCCCTAGATACTTCGTATTGACTATCCTGATTTGATCTATATCCTTGACCCCGACTTGTTAGATCATATTTTGAGCACCTCTGGCATCCTTGACCTTGGATTGCTTCTGACTCTGTTTGTTCACCTATCTAGGGCACACTTTATGCCTTGCTACTCTAAGGTCCGGAATATGTGTCCCTCCATTTACTTCATTTGGCTACTCTTTCCCTATATTATGTGTGAAGGCGTTCCCCTAGCCTGTCATTCCTCCTATAGAACACATCTGATCTAAGAAGTAATGCTATAGGTGCAGAAACTGCTGTTTTAGGGGAAAACCACAACCTAACGTTTTTATTGTGGTGTAAGAGCTAGTATAGTCTAATGCTCACACACTGCGTGATATAGCAGGATGGAAATTAAGTTGGACAGATGGAAAAAAAAAAGAATAACAGTGGAACAATCGACATTCGTTTAATTTGTTCTCATATGTGTAGGCATTATAATTTACACTGTATTAATACTGTAAAGCGCTGCGGAAATAGTTGGCGCTATATAAATACCAATAATAATAATAATAATGTCTAGTTATCCCAGCAATGTTCATTCATTAACCGCCACAGTGATTGTATGGCTCTGCAGACGCCAGAACGAAGTGGCGCTTTGTGGGGGTGATCCGTTTTACTGACTATACAGAGCTGGAGACCTCCATGAGTGGCGTCCTTATGGAGAGGTGCTAAGCTGCCCTGAATACATTTACTTGGATGCGACTATTAAATATTTGGGTCTTAGGATCACTGCTTATTTACGAAATAGCGAATAATAGATAATTAAAGGGTGATGTAAACACATACATATGGGTATTAACAATGGCAGAGTTAGTCAAAAGTACATTTTTCGGTCTATTAAATCAATTTCAACATTTTGGCCAAAACATGCAACACTGAAAAAATGCCCCAAATCAGCAGTGTTTTCACTTTTGTTATTTTTGCCTAAACTTGATTAAATGATATTTTCAGTTCTAATCAAGGGGAAATCGTAGCATTCTTTGCGTACGAGTTAAAGAACTGAGCTATATCTATATTGGATGGTACCATTAAAGTAGATCATGTGCATTTTGCATAGTTGACAATGTTGATTCTTTCCTTAGTTAGATTCTAATACAATATTAGCATTCCACCTCTTACAGCTACTACTACTTTTTTTGGTAACTTTCAACGTGGCACTAACAATGCCATCTTAGATCAGTTTACTGCCCTTCTGCGATTGTGAAATTGGAATTTCTAGATGCAACTGTAGTTTAACAACAAAAATTCACAGTACTAAGTGCTGAAGTGAGTAAATTATCTTTCCAAAATCTCTCTGGAAGCGGCATCGGCACACAAAGTGCTGGTAGGCTCATAAAATGGATATCCGTGGCAGACTATATACTAGCAATCCTATGATTACCATGCGCAATGCCAAGTGTTTGATGGAGCAGTATAATGTTTGCTGCTATTGCACTCTGAAGCGGTGGAAACATACGCTCTGGAAGTGATGAATCATGCTTCAACTCTGGGTATGAGAGATGCCAGAATAACACTACCTGCCTAGCTGCACAGTGCCAACTGTAAATATTTGTGAAGGTCCAGTACTTCCAGCTAATAAATGACTTCATGTTACAACATTCAATGACATTCTAGAATATCCTGAGATTCCAAGTTTGTAGCAAATGTTTGGGGAAGGCCTTTCACCATGACAATGCTGAGGAGCATGAGCCAGGTCCACACAGAATAAATAGTCGGCTGTGATTAATGTGGGACAACTTTACTGGCCGGCACAGAGCTTTGACCTTAAGACCACTGAATACCATCTGTGAGCCTCGTCTAATTGCCCAAGATTAGTGCCGACCTCATTAATGCTCTTATTGCAGAACGGGAGCAGACCCTTACAGCAATTCTCAAATCTATTATTAAAAAAACACCCCTGTAAGAGTTCAAGATAATATAGAATTAAGGAAAATGAAATTCACAAATTTTTAGTGCCAAAGTGAGCCACCACTGCGCCAGAAAGAGAAAATGTCACACTTTCCCGTTTTAAAGTAATTTCCTTCATTAACACAGCTGGTTGATTCATCTACAAATCCTCTTTTACCTTTTTTGTCCCAAATAATGATGGCTCCTCTACCACAACTCCCACATCATTTCAAATACCTGCACTTTGTTTAATTTTTGTGTGAACTTTCAAAATATGAGCCGCGTTACCCTAGAGACAGAGAGCTGCCATTATATCACCTTCGTCCAAAATAAACGGCACTTTCAAAATAAACAGGGCAGAACTGCTGATAGAGGCAAAATCCTCTGGAAACTGAGAATTTAAACATTGGGTTTGGCATAAAGTAAACACCCCAGACGGATTCCCTTGCCTTGGTCCAGTAATGCACAGATCAGTGGCTACGCTGTGCCCATATTATTTTATAAAGCGAGAGTGCCATATCTCATGCAGAATCTTGCCTGGCAAAAACAGCGGCAATTTGTAGTTTGATATGAGAACATACAAGCTGTTATTTCAATAATAACCCTGGCATGAGGCTATCCTAAGCACGCCGTATTCTTCTTCCAGCAGGCCAGACTAAATAAAGTGATTAAAAACCAGGAGGGGGTGATGGAGAAACTGGATACAATTTGAATAACAAAACCGGCTGAATTGTGGAAATATAAATGTGCTTTTTAAGATCAACGTGCAGTGTATTGTGAAGCTGAATCAGCACATTCTTTCACTGAGTAGCTTGTTCTTGCCTGGCAGTAGGCTGTTATTGGAAATGTGGAGGGTTCGTTGAGGAGGCCCAAATATTGCAAATTACTTTTATGAACGATTAGGAAATCATTTTATTATACATGGAAATGTCTATTAGACCATCACACACTGCTCACATACACTCAGTCCTTATGGATTCTCACTGGCTGCGCACATACGGCCCCTAAACACTAACAAGCCCTCGTTCAGTTCCATTCAATGCATCCCATAATAGGTACATGTCATCACTGCCGGTATCTTAAATGTGCTCCCAGTACGCTCTCTCTAATCCCAGACCCTCATCTCACTACAAATGGATGCTCATAGCTAGGATGCACTCATTCACTGCTTGAACACAATCACACTAACTAACAGACCCATTTTTTCTGGTGAACACTTACCTAATGCTTTGGACACACTCACTGCTAGTTCACTCAATGGTTGTACACTCACTCATTGCTCCTACAGACTCACTGCTAGTACACTCACTCAGTGCTCCTACAGACTCACTACTAGTACACTCACTCAGTGCTCCTACAGACTCACTGCTAGTACACTCACTCAGTGCTCCCACACACTCACTACTAGTACACTCACTCATTGCTCCTACAGACTCACTGCTAGTACACTCATTCAGTGCTCCCACACACTCACTACTAGTACACTCACTCAGTGCTCCTACACACTCACTACTAGTACACTCACTCAGTGCTCCCACACACTCACTACTAGTACACTCACTCATTGCTCCTACAGACTCACTGCTAGTACACTCACTCAGTGCTCCTACACACTCACTACTAGTACACTCACTCAGTGCTCCTAAACACTCACTACTAGTACACTCACTCAGTGCTCCCACACACTCACTACTAGTACACTCACTCAGTGCTCCCACACTCACTGCTAGTACACTCACTCAGTGATCCCACACTAACTGCTAGCACATTCGCTCAGTGATCCCACACTAACTGCTAGTACACTCACTGCTCCCACACTAACTGCTAGTACATTCGCTCAGTGATCCCACACTAACTGCTAGTACATTCGCTCAGTGATCCCACACTAACTGCTAGTACACTCACTGCTCCAACACTCACTGCTAGTACACTCACTCAATGCTCCCAACACAGTCAGATAGATACAAGCCTGCACTCACTACACCCCTCTCATACTTACTTTAATGACTCTTCCAGTTTACCAGTTTTCTTCGCTGCCGATTCTCTCTCATGTTCCAGCTGGTTACGGAGATCTCGCACCTGTCAATGGAAAATATAAAATAGCATACTATAATGAGAGGCCAAAGCAATGAATACAATCAGCAGGTAATTTAAATTAGAACTACCCAAAGCCAATGACAACCAATGCCATCAACTGGCAGCCATATCAACTATTCCAGAAAATCTAATATCACAACATGGCTTCAATAGCAACTATTTCTACATAATTACCACAATTATTGTAAATATTGTAAAGCGCTACGGAATCTGTTGGCGCTATATAAATGCAATAATAATAAATAATAATAATAATTAAAACTTTCAGCAAAACTTTAACGGGTTTGGACGGGGATGATAAGTCTGCCAATAGGAATCTGAGGTTGCTGCCTGGAAGTACTGCCTTGTGTAATTAAGAAGGGACATTTACATGACAGCAAAATACTTGCAGGGAGACTAAACCCTTTAACGCACTTAATCCACGCAGACCAAGTTGGTTTCATACCGGCAGGTAGCTTTTTGAGAACACTCGTTGCAATATAAATGTAATCAGAAAATTGGCATTGTAACGGATCACCTGGCACCCCGACTGGGCACCTCCGCCAACAGATGTTTCCTAGCTGGCGCAGAGGACCATAAGCACCGCACCGGACACCACAAGCACCGCAGACTCCACAACCGCCGTAGCTTAGCTGGGACCTCGCCGTCTTCCTCCCAGCCTGGACCAACCTTGGATATCCAGGACCATGTGGGAAAGACCTCTTCTACTTCAGAGAGCGTAGCAGGAACAGCTCTTATAAGAGCAAGTAGTGATATAGCAGTTCCCCTACAAGCACGAGACAAGGCTACGTGTTGAGGGTTAAGCAGAACTCAATTTTAAGAGAGGCGCACTGGACTTTTATGCAAGTTTCCCAACAAGGGTGACACCCAGGTGGACCTTGTTGGGCACAGGAACACAAAGGGAATAAACCAATAAGAACAGTAATTAACTGTACGACACTCCCATAACACACATACAGTCCCTACCCTCTGCCTGTGAGATAATTGAATGAAGTACTGTATGTAACTCAGTAATCTCCAGGCAGAAAAACACACATTTATTAAAAAGTACTCCAAAACACAACATATCCCCATAAATGTTACATCCCATGATAGCCCTGATCTAGATGAACAACATATCCAAAAAATCCCCCAGATCAGATCAGGAGTTCAGAAATGTTATGGAAGTCATGCCAAAAACAGTTCCATAGAATCGCAGCTAAGTGCCGCTGGATAACCGACCGGGAACCACAGGGGTTTTCATGCTGGAAATAGTTCCAGGGCATTCGCGGCTAAGTCCCCCTGAAGTCTAATTGCGGTTCTGGTCCATGCAAACAAGATGGCTGCCATCACGTGGTCGAATGGCACTTCAAATGGCTTTGAGAGTTCGAAGTGCCGCTTTGAAAGTTCGAATAATTATTGTCCAAAGTCATAAAAAGTACAAATAGGGTTTTTTAACCATAATAAATTAAAGGGGCCATAGTCACAGGGTAAAAGGTTGGCAAGTAGTCCCCTCCAAACCCCAGTGGCAAAGTTGCTTTCGCCACACATCTTCCCTCCCAAGGGTAGACCAACCAGGTACCTGATCTCCTGTCGGTAAAAGGCTGGCAAGTAGACCTCCTGACGGTAAAAGGCGGACAAGTAGCTTTCGCCACAGGCATTATCTAGGACAGGGATAGGCAACCTTCGGCTCTGCAGATGTTTTGGACTACACCTCCCATGATGCTTTGCCAGCATTAGGTGTGTAAGAGCATTATGGGGGATGTAGTCCACAACATCTGGAGAGCCGAAGGTTGCCTATCCCTGATCTAGGACATCATCGTTGGTGCTTTCCCTCGATGCTGAAAAATCATTCGACCGAGTAAAATGTTTGAGCTTCAGCACCACGTGGGATTTCCCCCTCCCTTTTATTACTGCGGTATGGGCGTTATATACCAATGTTACAGCACAAGTAAAAATTTCAGAAGCTGCTTGCCCACTTTTCACCCAAGGAAACGGCACCCAGCAGAGTTGCCCTCTCTCCCCATTACTTTTTGTTCTGACACTCAAACCTCTCATGCAGGCAATACGAGAACACCCCTTAATATGCGGCGCAAAGGTGGGAGACCAAGAATTCCTGGTCTTTGGATATGCCGATGATGTCCTTCTCATGCAAGCCCTGATTCCACTCTTCACAACATTTAGCATTATATAGGGATACAAGGTTAACATGAGAAAATCTAGCATGCCCCCTATCACACTCTCAGCGGCTAACATGACACAGATCAGGAACTCCTACCACATACACAACTCACCTGCATCTCTCAAATATCTAGATATCAATCTACCGGCTGACCCTTCCTAATTACATCGACTAAATTGCACACCCATAATAAGCACACTAATTTCCGACATGGAAACCTGGACAGATAAACCCCTTTACTGGATTGGAAAAATACATTCCATAAATATGTATATCTTCCCTCGAATGTTATTCTTATTCCAAGCCCTACCTCTTCCTATCTCAAAACAAGATCTAGCCCACCTCCAGAAAGCCATGGACCAGTTTATATGGCAAGGCAAAAGACATAGGGTTTCTCATAACATATTATATCAACCAATAACGAGTGGTGGACTGGGACTGCCTCATTTACACTTTTACTACCTGGCCGCTCAACTAGCACAAATAGCTCTCTGGCACTCCCTGGGATAAATCCGCTCACAATTATGTCTTCCCCTTTCCCTCTCACCCCTTTATGTCACAACAGAGTTTTTGCCCAGGGCATGAGAGCCAGATATTTTAGGGGCATGGAACGTGCTGGGCTCCAGAGGGTATATTGGAGACTTAATTGTTCCTTTCACAGAACTACAATGTAGAAGGAATCTGACCCCACAGATGTTTTTTAGATATCTCCAAATCCGAGATTTTGCTAGCCAACCTACAATTAAGGCAGCAGCTAAAACTTAACCGACATTCTTTGAACGAATATGCCATGAGGAGATATATCGGAGAGGCATGATCACCCAGCTCTACTCCCACCTCTGCTCCACCACGATTGATTGGGGAGAGTTACATTACATCGATAAATGGGAATCGGAGCTCGGGGAGACTCTAGAGGTTATTGACAGGCAGGACATATGGGAAGCTAACTCTAAAACTTCCATATGTGTCACAATGCAAGAACAATCTTACAAAACCATGTTCAGGTGGTATACCACACCAGTTAAATTGTATCACATGAAGAAAACGCCCACTCTGTTGGAGAGACTGCAGTACCAAGGAAACCTACGAACATATGTGGTAGAGCTGCCCTAAAGTAACTTTATTTTGGACTGAAGTTATGACACTAATATCCCAAACAATCTCTAAACGTGTTGTCAAGAACCCATGGATGTTTCTACTTGCTAAACCATTCGATGATTTGAGTAGGGAAGAACAGCACCTGTTTAATAAAATGACACTTGCTGCTAGACGAGCTCTGGCCCAAACATGGCTAAAACTCACCACACTTCCCATGACCATGGTGCTCCAAAAGCTCAAGAAGAACTATATCATGGACTGGCTGCTCAGGTTCAGGGGTCCATGAAAACATTCTCTAAAGTCTTGGAGCCGTGGGAAAACGATACGGATACCAAACAGTCAAGGCCTTCAGTGCTTTAACCAAGGCTATCTTATGCACCCATCCCTCCTCCCCCTTCTAAAGTCAGAAGACACTCCCCACGTCATCGCCGACCAGGGACCCCCCAGATCCTTTACTACTATCTTTCTTCTCTTTCTCTATCTCTGTCTCTTTCTTCTTTGCCAAAACCCTTTCATTCGGTTTTCTTTTTCCCTTGCTAAAAGTATAAAATCCTCAGTCCGGGGCAGAGTATCATATCTAACCAATACACAGCATTTGTTTTTAATATAAATCAGTTTATCATCAAATGGCGAGAGGAGATTATCACCGATACCTCAATTCTGTATTCTGTAACCCTTTTGTCATGAACAACCTGAAATGTTATACACCTCCAAATGCCATAATCCTAACCTCATCTATAATATTTTGTACACTCCTCTCTGCTATACGACTTATTGCGGAAATTTTTTATGTAATGTTTTTATTTCTGTAGACCGATGTATGTGCCAAATTGTACACTGAATGTCTCCTGTTATTCTGACAAAAATAAATGATGTAAAAAAAAAAAAAAAGAAAAGAAAAACAGGGGCATTTACTGGACATGCAGAATTTGATGTTTGGAAATAAGAAAAACGAATGCAACTGTTTATATATTAAACATTTGTATTAATATCAAGGTAAAAACATGGTGTTTAATTAGTGCTACACATCTGTATTTTCTCTGAGTTATATCATCCTAAAGGGATGATGGTCTGAAAGTATCAAGGTTCTGCCACATCAACTAATGGATGTCAAATAAGGTGTTAAAGAACAATTTTTTTTGTCAATTGATATTTTGGTTCCAAATTTAATCTCTTGCATTTCTGCTCTGTTTCAATGCATCTCCCTAACAAAGTCAGGCAGCAGGAAAGTCAGATATGACATATCTGTGATTGAACCTTTATACACATGAAATATTCAGAAAGAGGAGATGAAACCCGGTCAGCTGATTATCGTTCTATAGATCAACAACCGCTTACAAAGACAGCCATCAAAAGACAAACAAAAAGACGGCTTTGAGGGGAGGTTTGATCACCAAGGAAGCTGGCAAGATTTCAGATAAGCTCAAGGTTCCTCAATAATGTGCCGCTTGGCAATAAATAAGAGAAATCTTTAGAGACGTAGCCGAGAAAGAGAGGAAAGAGGAAGAAATATTCAGAAGTTGCTTTTTATAACTTTGAGTATTCCTTCAAACATATACATTTTGCATTTCAATAAACATACATGTGACCAAAATAATTTTAACAGCGTAAACTTCATTTAGTCATTATTGTTCTTATACCACTCCCTTAAAGGGGCACGGTCATCCCCCTCCCTGAAAAATGAGTATTTGATAAAGACAGGGTCTTTATGAAATACTCACTTTGACTGTGTTAGAATTTCACTGAAAATCCAACACAGTCAAATGATATGCAGAGGCAAAGAAGGGCTACTTTGTCTCTGTATTTCTCCTCCACCTGACTTTTTTTAGAATCAGGACAGTCTAAGTGTCAATCCAGACAGCTGTCACCAGTGTCAATGTAGACTCCCGCGGTGTCTGCGCTGAAGAGGACCCACTGGATTAAGAAGGCCATGTCTATGAGGTACAGGTTCAGGTAAGTAAATCTCACCTTTACCTGCCCTCCCCTTGTCACCGGAACCCACAGCGGCAATGTCACCGTCAGAGTGATTTGCGAATTCACAAAGTCCCCAGACGGTGACAGTGCCGCTTTAAGAAAATAAGCTTGTTTGAGCAGGGTCCTCAGCATTTTCTGTTTGTGTATATACAACATGTCTCATTACTATTGCTTGTTAACCCACCTATTGTACAGCGCGACAAAATATGTTGGTACTTTCTAATGAGCAATTTATTGCTTTCAGTCTGTTCCAGTAAGTTAAACACACAAGTCACTTATCGACAAAATACAAAAGACAAATTAAACAGGATCTGTCATGCCTCATACAAGACACAGGAAGTAAAGTAACTTCTTTCTTAGTTTGGCTCTTTAACATCCTTATTGGAGTAAAAAAGGAATTCCGTACACTGTACTCTAAAACATGAATGCAATGACACAATTACACTGAAACAGAGACTCGTGGGATGTGAGAAATGTTCATTTGCACGATGTGCCATAAATGTGCCATTAAGTAGACACATGAGATGTCATCAGGATGTAGTTTTAAAACAATACAAACAATAGAGCAATATAAAAAATAAATAAAAAAAAACAGAATTATTTTCATACATTAGTCTCACAAACATTCCTCTAGTTTAGTATATACCAAAATCTAGAGAAAAAAACATGGCCTGGATATTCGAATATTTCTCTTTAAGGGACACTATAGGCACCCAGACCTCTTCAGCCCATTGAAGTGGCCTGGGTGCTGTGTCCCTGTATCCGCTAACCCTACAGTGTTTTATTGAAACTGCAATGTCTACATTGCAGTGCTAAGACTGAGCGAGTTTGACTCCATGAAAAGGCACTGGACATCCTCACACTTTGCATGAGGGCGTCCAGCGTCCTCTAAATGCCCATAGGAAAGTATTTTTTCAATGCTTTCCTATGGGGAAGGTCAAGGCGGAGGAGAAGCGCGACAAGGAGGACCTCGGCGCTGGAATTAGGTAAATGACAATTTTTTATTTTTTTATTTTTTTTAAACTCCAACATGGCCAGGGGGCCACGGGGCAGAAGGACACTTTAGTGTTTGGAATATAGCTCTGTATGCCTAACACCAAAGTGTTCCTTTAATATTGCACAAGCCTTTCGCTTGGCTTCTCTCAGGGAAATTCATTAACAGATGTCAGGCAAAGCCGGGGCAGTTGCCTGCTTGTTATTGCTGGTTGATCAGCCTTATCAGTGCTGTGCAAGTGTTTCCTCTGCTTGTAAAATCATTTAGCCTAACCAGTTCCTGATTTACAGATTTGCGCACTTCATCAAACACTGCTGTCTGGCTTTATGGCCTTGTGTTTGTTTGATGTCCAAGGACAGACAACGGCCACAGTAGATCAATAAAGGATATAAGATAATGGCCCTGTGCACCTGATTCTCAAAGTTTCCTTCTCTTGTAGGCCAGAGGTTTACTGTGAAATAACCAGGTTCCTGTGCATTTATTGAACATCAAAAACCACAGTGTGGGGGACCTTTAATGTATACTTAACATGGATTTTACGGTTCTTCTAATTGCACCCGGTTTCACTCACAAACAAAAAAAGACAGAGGAGAAAAAGGAGAAAGCATTAGATGCTATTCTTGTAAAGAGATACAATTAGGAAGGAAAATGGGTTATTACATTTTATTCTATTGCAACTACTGAAAAATCCATACAATCGTTCTGCTACAATAACACACAAACAATGAAAAGATTTCAAAAGAAAAGAAATAAAACAGAAGATGTTTACACCAGTTTGTAATTGTATTTCTCCAGCCGTTTACAAATAATTAGAAAGAAAATGTACACGTATAGCACATTCTTTCTGATTTTAAATAATGTGCCGTATAAAATAGCGCACTTTTGTATAAACCACCACTGACTTGTTTTAGCCCTTATTTTATTTGCATTATAAATAACCCAGAGATCGGAGCCTGTACCCTGACAGCTACCAACCACATTCTATGACAGACCTTCTCGGAGGGGATAAGCAAACACACACTTTACTGTATACAAAGCACCAGGATTTAAATGGGGTTTTCTATCAGAATTTAAAGGGACAGTATAAAGTGATTTTTTTTTTAGCACCATTATTTATTTAAAGCACAGCTTTAATTAATGTAACAGGTTTTAATAGCAATTTATCTGTCTCATTTCACATGGTTGTAACGTTTTCTTAGATCTTCCGATTTACATGGCGCATAACAAAGACAAAAGTTGGTATGTTTACTACGCACATTGTTTATGTTTCAATTTATTTTTTATTTCCTTCACTTTCACAGGTATTAAAGGTTTATCTGACTGTTTTGCTGTAAAGTCCTGGGCCCATTTTTTTATCATTATTTAATAGATATAACCCAAATGCAAACCCAAAAATTATACATTTTTTTTCATATCTAAAATCAGCTTGTAAAACCTGCAGATCACAGACTTCACACTGCAACTCAACGAGAAGTCTCTGCAAAGCAGGTGCTCTGGGCAATTGCTGCCACTTGAGTTTAGCTCCACTGAGCTAGCCAAACCAGGAAGTAACAGGACCGGTTGTCTGACTGACAGGAAGGGAGTGTAACAAGGTTAATTTACAAAAGTGTCAATTTCTATTTAAATCTAGAACAATTTTTTTTTTTTTTTTTTTTTTTAAAGAGGACATACTTGACATGCATAAAGCACATTAGGTATTTGAAGTTTGCCTTTAACTCTCAGACACAGGCTCTCTGGGGTAATGACACTCTACTTGGAAACTGACTTAGCAATTCAAACTTATCCACCTGTATTAAAGCAGAAGCAGGAAGACAAAGACATTTTAGGGAGCACTCCAATGGAAGCCTATATTTAGGGGTTTATGCCATAGATAAGATTCCTGTTCACCAAACCATAAAGTACTATACTATTGCATTTCTACAAATGGAGACTAAGTCCGCAGAAAAAGAGGTTAAACTGGAGACAAGTTTGAAAGATACTATGACATTAGCAGAGATGGACGTTCTGCGTGTTGAGTTGGACCACAAGCTGGAGAACTTCTAGATAGAGGTGGAATCACACAAGAGATGTACACGCTCCAACAACACAGACGACAAACAAAAAGCCCCAGTAAGATAAGCATTTCGACAGAGGTTGAACCAAACAAAATACAAATGGACTTAATAGTTAATGTATCCATCTGGAACCTCTCTGACATCGAGGAAAAATTGCTTTCAAAGTGTTTATCATTTCGATGATGTGAGAAGATTAACATGCTTGATTCTGAAATAGATCTTTTCCGTTTCTTTAGGAAACTACATTTAAACATTTACTTTTTTTTTTACTTTTTTTTAATGTTATCAGAGTTTGAATAAAACTGTGAGGGACTCTGATGAGAGGGAGACAAGACTGTACCTTAAAAATTTTCATTTGAAAAATAAAAGTAATTTTTCTTCCTTTAGTTCAGACCATGCAGTTGAAACATATATTTTGTTAGTAACGTAATTAAATGAATAAAATATTGCATGGGATCCAAAAATTATTTGTAAACCAGCAGACAAGAGAGCAGCTATTGTCCTATTAAATGAAGATGATTACACAATTATCAGACAATACCATCTATAAAGTTTTCGATTTTGATCCTACTAATGGAAGTCTATCTGAAACTAAAGAGAATGTTAAGTATGCTTTTGAGGCAGTAATGACTAATAAAGATTTTAAACATGTTTTTAATGAAGGACTATCCGATTATTTCAACCTAATATATATTGCGTAAGATCCACAAATCTTTACATAATCCACCTGGCAGACCAATAGTGGCAGGTATGGATTATGCACCCTATCTCCTCTCTTATAGGACCACTCTAGGCACCCAGACCACTTCAGAGTTTGAGAGAAACTGCTATGTTTGTGAATGGGTTAAGCCTTCCCCTATTTCCTCTAGTGGCTGTCTCATTGACAGCCGCTAGAGGCGCTTGCGTGATTCTCACTGTGAAAATCACAGTGAGAGCACGCAAGCGTCCATAGGAAAGCATTATGAATGCTTTCCTATGTGACCGGCTGAATGCGCGCACAGCTCGTGCTGCGCGTGCGCATTCAGCCGACGGGGAGGAGAAGAGGAGGATCGGAGGAGGAGAGCTCTCCGCCCACCGCTGGAAAAAGGTAAGTTTTAAACACTTTCCCCTTTCCAGAGCCCGGCGGGAGGGGGTCCCTGAGGGTGGGGGCACCCTCAGGGCACTCTAGTGCCAGGAAAACGAGTATGTTTTCCTGGCACTAGAGTGGTCCTTTAATTTTAATTGGGGTTTTTTATACCATATTTGAGAAATATTATATCCTTTTTATTGGATACAACAGGATTTTAGAATAAAATGAAAGAATTACAAGCTTCTTAACATATAATTCTAGTTTACTTGTAGTGACGTCACTATTCGCTGTGTGGGGGGGCCCATTCGAACCATTGGGAAATTTTTTTCACCCATTTGAATTCTATTTCTGACACAATTAGATTTACCGTGACATCAAGTCAAGAGAAGTTGGAATTTCTGGTTTCCTTGGTTTATATTGAAAAGAATAAGCTTTGTAGAGATCTCTAAGCCATACTTTTTGATAGTGCACATTCTGCCAATCTTCTTAAGGCTTTACCTAGAAGTTCGATTTTTAGAGGCAAACTTATAGTATCTGATACCAACAGGATAGAATTAAGGAAATGGCTAAAAAATTTATTTTCATTAGGTGTCCAACAGGATGAAAAAGATAAGATAAAGGAAATTGGAAGAGACAAACTTTTATTGCCTTCTACGAATTTGGAAGGCAATCAAAATAGAATGGATTTTATTTCCTCATTCAGGACACATAGTCTTCAGGTGAGCCAAACTTTGAGAACGTATGGTACATACTACTAACATCAAAGAGTTTGAAGAAGCTCCCTTAATGGCATATAGAAGGTGTATTACCATTGAAGATAAACTTGTTAGGTTTGAAGTTTCTGTTAGGAAGCAGGGACAGTTGTTTTTAGATTCTCCTAAATGTGGTAACTATCCCTGTTTAAAGTGTAGTGTTTATAATGCAGTCATTAAAGGGAATACCTTTATACATCCTGGAACTAATAACCTAAGAGGTATTTTATTAGACTTTTTTTTTTTTTTAACTTGTAACTCGACATATGTCATCAACACACTTAAGTGTCCCTGTGGATTGACATACAGAGGCAACAACACAGAAATTAAAAGACAGAAAGGTCCAACATAAATCTACAATTAGAACCAATTCCTTTACATTTCATGAAAGCTAGACATCATATTTCCCGGCTTTGGTGTGATATTCACCATCACTTATAGATACACTAGACATTGATCAATGTTACACTGTATATTATTCTACTACATTCATTTTTGGATATAAAAAACTAATTGGAACATTTTAGTGTATGTGTGTGTGTGTGTGGGGGGGGGGGGGGGGTGCCAAAGGTTGCCTACCTCTTAATATATATATATATATATATATATATATATATATATATATATATATATATAACAAATAGACAATGCTTGGCACTCCTCCCTTCAGGAAAAATACTGGATACTGTACCAAGGTGCAATTTTGTGCAATCAAGTGAGATGATGTCACTATCCCAAATACATAGCAAATAAATGAAGGTACAATATATATATATATCTATATATATATAGATATATAATTATTGTACGCTCATTTATTTGTATACACCTATGTATTTGGGATAGTGACATCATCATAAATAACACCTATTCACTTTAAGGTAATGATATTATTGTAGATAGAGAACATTGATTCACAAAGTTTTTCTTTTTTCCACTTAAGCATTAGCACATGTGATAAAAAGCACTACAAGCTAAGCTGTTACATTGTTTGATGGTTTATACACCTATCTATTATTAATATTATACAGATTGTTGTATGATACACATACAACAATCTTGTTGTATGATGTAAGTTATGGCTTACAAAGACACCAAGTGTACCGAAACGTTGCCTGGCCTTGGTGGCTGAATAAGCTACCATTGACCATTATGCTGTGTACTGAGGATTTAATTTATTTTAAAATTGATTAAAGAAAGCGCCACAACTTGACCACTAGAGGGAGGTATGACCCATTGCTCCATGATTAAATGCCAATTAGATGGCCAATGAAGGTGTCATTCAGTGATAATGAATGTTACAGAACAGGTGTGGCTCTGCCCCATTTGAGTTCTCTATGAATAATCTCATTTATAATATGTGCGTGGAAACCCTGGAAGTCAAAAGGGTTAAATGTGAAATCACTCGGGCCCATCTAGCCAAACCTGGGATTGTCAAATTAGCTTCAGTGAGAACCTTTATAGATATTGATCAATCACTGGCTCACCACAGGAAGATTTTCTAATCTGTAGTTTAAATACTGCTCATCAAAGAAACCGTAACTGACACAACTTAAAAATAACCTGCGATCTCAGCTAGGATAAATCTGTAATAAGAGCAGAATATTAAGGAGTCTACCTCATATGGTTGGATCAGATTGACCCTGGAGAACCTACCCAAAACATGTACACAAATGCAACTAATAAAAAGAATAGAAAACTTTCACACAAAAAAAACCATGATACACACAGTAAAACAAATCATTAAAGGGTTACTCCACACACCAGATTTAAAGCGGCCATGGTGCCTGTTGTATGAATGTGCAGCAGTTCAATATGAAATGCTGCACAAAGACAATGTAACCGCTATGTTGCCAGAGGTGTGCCTCCACCACCAGATGCGTCATTAGGTTGTCATTAGCCAGCCTGGAACTCCGGTTAATGGGTAGTGTTTATGTTAATGATTAGCAAATGTAATTCTGTGCAAATTTGGCTTCTAACACCAACACACACAGCATGCTGGCACCAGACAGCCATTGGCAGCACAGCCATTCCTTTCATGCCGCCCTGTCTGACAACCATCCATCTCCAGCGAGAGAAAATAAAGGCAGCCAAGGACCATCAGGCCTCGACACTGGAACATAGGTACATTTTAGCTATATTCTTTATTTTATTGGGGTTGTTGGGAACAGTTACTGTGACCAAAAACAGTGGTATTTTCTTAAAACATTGTTTTCTCGTTTGGACCTTTAACAAGTTGCATGCAAAGGGTTAAAAAAATATATCCGACGTTTCATCTTCACCGGTTTGTATGCAATATGTGCAGAGGAAGGAACACAAACAAATATGGGAAGTTACTAAGCAATAAAGATAAAAAAAAAAAATGAAACCCTGCCACAAAGTCCCAGATTTAGAGCTTTCTTCTCTTGGCCTTTGATCTTTATTACACACTGACTAAGCACGGCAGAAATTCGCACACACTGAGAATGCATAAGGGAGGGTTTGGTCCCAAGCTCACAGTGGATCACTAGCCATTTCAGAATATTATGAAAGGCAATGATCAGGAGCTTTGGCTCTGTTTCTATACAAGTGAATATTGCATGTTAAAAAAAGCAATAGTTACCAAGATCCACATCACAAACTGTCGGACAACACATACCGACAGGACCAAACGAGAACTACGGGCCATTAATGTTCAGAATTAGAATGCAACATAGACATCAGAAGCCATGTTGTTCACTCACCCTGTAAGGAAGAGGTGAACCCGGATTAATCAGTTAATTTCTGGTGATTAGTAAGGTATCTTCCCATTATCTAAATAAATGAAATACTTATTCCAGCGATCACAACTTCTGACAAAAGCTACACAACATGCATGTAGTTAATGTTCCCAACATTAGCACATATTAGGGTCAAGAGATTTAAGAAGGAAAAAGAAGAGTTTCAAGTCCACTGGTTCAGGCCCTGTCCCTATATATCAGAACAACTGAGGACCATCCAAAACGTGGCTGTCTGAAGTGGCCCTCTCCCAGAAGTGCTCACCTTTCATTTAATTTACCTTCCTTAAAGGGACACTCCTGGTTGGACAGGTTCCATTAAAGTTGACATTAACACATATGCAAAAAACAATAAACTAAAAAAATAAAAAAATACATTTACATTTCTACATTTTCTGCAAAATTCAAGCTGTGCAGGATTTACAGTGAATTCACGACAAAGCAGGAAGGGCCAAGTGCTTACTATATTTTCTACAGCATTTCCCATAAGCCCTGCTTTAGGGGAGCAGCAAAGCAATTCTGGGTGTTGATGCTCAATTGTCAGATTTCTGGGTCATGAAAAGGCCTTCATTGCTGTGATGAGTATTAATGTTAATTATAACGAGTCATTTTCCACAGTGCTGTACAATGTAAGTTCATTGTAGGCAGTTTTCCTGGTTACCGTTATTCCTTTATCTAGTACGGCCTTTCAAGTTATTCTACAAGGATACCATCCCACCCTGGTTAGTTGGTTAAGTCGAATTGCTGGTTGGATTGCTAAATTGCACCACTAAAAGAAAAACGCAATCTTTCCACTGAGCAGCTATGTAAAGGGTTCGCATACAAAGGGAACCCATCCCAAAACAAGCAATTTACATTAACTGCCAGAGTTCAAAGCAAGCTGACTTCACAGACAAGTCCTCATAGACTTGGACCCAACGAGAAGCTATTAGTCTGGCTCTCTGCAACACATTCACAGCTCGCAGACCGTAAACTGGCCTCTTTTTTGGGGCTAAACTTTTCTGATATGTTTTATTACAACAATACAGAAAGACAGCCCTCAACACTGCTCGACTTTGAAGTAGATTCCAAAACGTATATATACGTCTGGCAAAGCAATGTATGGAGAAAGCCAAACATACAGTGCTGTGTGTAAGAGCTGAGTCTGAATGCAGCTGCTCTGGAGTGTTCTTCTACATCAAAAATAGACTTATTTTTCAACTATCAAAGTAACCCAATCGTTGCCACAGATCACAGGCTTCACAAGTCATTTATATGGTTAATATATTAACATTTGTAATTGGAGGCATGCCCAAAACATAGCAAAATAATAGGGTAAACGCAAGATCAAGCATTTAAAATATTAGACAGGCACATGCTAGCTCCACACAGCTCTAACAAAAGAAGAAAGTCTGATTGACGGCCAGGGAGGTCACAAATATGACAGACTCCAGACACAGAAAGCACTCTAGCAAGCTGAAAAGCCTAATGCGTGTGAAGTGCTTCTTTAGCGTATTATTAAAGGCTAATACAATAAAATATGGGAGAATAAAACCATAGAATTACACAAAAGTTACTCACTTTTTAAGATCCTGCATTTGTTGTACATACCCAGTGTCTGCATATTCTGTAGTGAGATCTCTATATATTAAACCAAAATATGGCTCAACACCGATATTCCCAATATTTTTGTGGGAACTCTCCAATTCCTACAAATCCATACCCTTGAAGAGCCTGGCTGTGGCGAAGCATGAGCCAATTACTGGTTTATGATTCACTACTAACAACTTTCCTTTTAAGTCTTGCTAGGACACAGTTTCAGAAGGCTAAGGATGATGAGTGTGGGGATATAGGGGGTGCCCTCGAAGGCTCTGAGAACTTTAGAACTTTTTATATCTAGACTGGCATTCCTAACCCACCTTTCCTGTTCTTAGTTGGATCATACGCTCTAGTTATATAGTAGAGGTTACTATTTGTTACACTTTTGTTCACTTGACACTTGTGACACAATTTGTGTTTGTAAAAGTATATTTTCCCACAGAAGAATCCTTTTATCTCACTTCATACCAGAGCTGCTAATTATTTCTGTTTATTTCCAGTAATTTCTCATTATAGCACTTTATACTTTAACAATTATGCTATATTTTTATTATTATTATTAATTTATTTTTTAATAGATTTTCTTTTTATTCTTTTTTTCATTTTTTTCTACCTTTTATTGTATAAAAGTTATTTAGATCATTTTACAGACCTATAGATCTTTTAACTGTACAAATAAAAGTTATATTTTGGGATTTTCGGGCTGTATCTTTAAGGTTTCTATACTTCTCCCATGCTCAGTATATGTTACAATGCATAGGGCTGCTGTCAAACTCCCTCACACCCATCAGGTTAATGAAAATCCTTCACATTATCACTGTGAGAATTAGCAATACAAGTACTTGAACAGGTTGGGGGAAGCATTAACTTCCTCTTATGACACCTCTAAGGAAGTGGGTGGGCTTAAATTTGAAGCAAATTACAAATAGTTTCAAGTAATGATGATCAAAGTAAAGGGACTGGGGAACTCTTTAAGCATAACCTGTACAATGACCATACATTGAAAGTCTCGCCATACCTTTCTCTCATTAAGAAGTTCCAAATCAAACTTCTCCTTCTGATATCTGTTCTCTTGTTCCTGATAAACAAAAATCCAATTAGTGGTGCTCAACAAATTCCACAATGATTTTGCCACAATTTCTTTTGCACCTGTCTTTGTTTGCAGGCCCGTTATGATCACATAGTAAGCACAGAGTGATTCTGCATTAAATAGAATTAGGCGTCTTTCTTTAAAGCAGGTGATTTGCATTAAATGCGTATTTAAAATAAGTCCTATGTGACAAATTCTAGCAATACAATGCGTGGTAACACCGGATTATTACCTAGGCTTCATTACTTAGGGCTTGCACCATGGCTAACTCACATAGAATGTACGTTACAAAATGATTCCCAGGTCAAGATCCATGTAGATTAATGCTTGGGGTCTCACAATCTCTACACAAATGCGATGGAGATCATGGAGAGGCCTTCTTTTCCCTTAATCCTGTTGTATTTTCTATTCTTACTTGTACATTTATTAATGATCATACCTTGCATTTTTTTTTAAATATTCAATAATTATTTTGAGAGAGATAGAGAGAGGTAGATAGAAAGATTAGATAGAGAGATATATAGATAGACATATAGATAGATAGATCCCAGATGGCTAATGGTTATGTCAATACAATACACTGTGTCACTGGCTTAACAGATTGTTATCGCTACTTGAATTTCTCTGTTTTAGGGTTTAATTAACATTTTAAAATTTACTTTTTACTCTGGAACAGATGTTCAAACGGAGCAAAATGCAGCAATTCATTCAGAAATACCTCTTTTAAAAGGTTTATGGCTGGCAGCAGTATATGACATTGACAAGGGATGAACAAAACGAAAATCACAACCAATAGCCGTGCAGTAGCTGCCATTGTTACTGCAGGAAATATCATTTCTGCAGCATTTTAATCAGTAATGTAGAAATGCTAAAACAGCCCCATAGATCTATAAGAATTTCCCTTACACATCGTCAATCAGACTAAAAAAAACGCAGAGCTGTTACCATGGAATCCAATTTTAAAAATCCTCTTTTTTTTTTTTATAACTTTTCCCAAAGAACTAATCTTTATAAACACATCCTTGTTGATCCTGACTTTTCCAGAATGTGACCGTATTGTGCCATGGTCTGACCACTAGATTTTTATTATAGATGTTCTTTTTATCCTTTTTTCATTTTTTCTGCCTTTTATTGTATAAAAGGTATTTAGATAATTTTACAGACCTATAGATCTTTTAACTGTACAAATAAAAGTTATATTTTGGGATTTTCGGGCTGTATCTTTAAGGTTTCTATACTTCTCCCATGCTCAGTATATGTTACAATGCATAGAGCTGCTGTCAAACTCTCTCACACCTATCAGGTTTTTTTTCTCTGTGTATAAAGGTGTAAAGGTGTCAGATGGCTTGTTGTAGAGTTAAAGGAACACTATAGGGCCAGGAACACAAATCTGTATTTCTGACCCTATAGTGTTGAAACCACTATCTAACCCTATCCTGGCCACCAATCGCCCCCATAAATATAGCAAATTTTTACTTATATTCCAGTCTGCTGTTGTTGGCTCTGCCCCTGATCTGCCTGCTTGGCTGACATCATCAGAAGTGATTCTCTCAGCCAATCACAATGCTTTCACATAGGAAAGCCCTGGATTGGCTAAGACTGTCAAGGAAGTAGATCTGGGGCAGAGCCAGCACAAGTTAAAAAAAACACAGCCCTGGCCAATCAGCGGCTCCTCATATAGATGCATTAATTCAAAGCATCTCAATGAGGACAATTCAGTGTCTCCATGCAGAGGGTGGATACACTGAATGGCAATTCTGCACACTGTGCAGCACTGTCCCAGGAAGCACCTCTAGTAGCCATCTACTAGCCAAAAAACATTGTTTACTGCAAAAAGTCTAAGGGAATGATTCTACTCACCAGAACAAATACAATAAGCTGTAGTTGTTTTTGTGACTATGGTGTCCCTTTAAGTGATTGTAAAGTTAGTAGTATGAGAGCGGTTTCCTATATGGATAGGAGAAGCAGAGCCTCAACTTCAGCTGTTGCTCTCGCTGAAGTTCAGAATCTTGTAGCTGTAACTTTAACTGAGACATTTTCTGCTCCAAATCTTCAATCAAGTCTGATGCCTGCCGGAACAGAGCATACGAGGTTTGATTTTTGGGAAATTGTGAAATTCACTTCTGTGTCACACACCATGGTTTTCAAACACAAGGCTGCCATTAAATCATTTCTAGCAAATAAGTCATTCCTGGTTTGTTGGTCAAATGATCACTGACAGAGCAATGATAAATTGGGGGATTCCTTTGAGGGACAGAACTGAGAAATCAATGTTGGCACTTTGTCAGCTTAGATTACTAAAATAAAACGCATATAAATGAAATGAGACTTCGTATACAACACTTGCTTCTCAGTCAGTCATCCTGAATTATAACATGGACCTACAGGAATGTCATTAACAAACCAACATGTACGAGAGATAGGAAAATCTCTGCCTTGTGAGAACCAAAGACAATATGATCTAATAGGATAGCCCTGATTTTGGCTCCTTTTGTTGGTCTACCAACATCAATGTGTATTCAAGCAGACAGGCACCTGGGATACAATATTTTGGTCTACAGGCCTTAGTCTTGTAAGGCTGACATATTGCCTGCTGTGTGTTTGCTCCAATAAACCATTATACCACTACCATGGCAAGAGACCGTTTTTTCCTATCATTGTTCCCAATGGCTGGGACAGGGCTCAGGAGGAGTGGCGTCTCGTAACACAATATTGACATCATAACTACATACTTGAATTAAGCTGTTTGGATAACATTATTAATATATTGCAATGTTAACATTTTTTTTGTGAATAAAATATATTTTGGTGCACAAGTAGTGAGTGAAAATTGCAGTGTTGCCGAGTGGGTAATAAAAATAAATGAACAACAAACAGTTCAAGTGCTGGAAATACAAAAGCAATGGGCAGTCATAAATCAAAAATAATAAACGGAAATTACGTGTGGATTCAATAACGGTCACATCTAATGTCTTGTGAATCCATTTACATAAGATAGGACTGGTTACTCACTGTTCACATGTGATTAATCAAAGGTGCTTGATCCTTATTTAAAGGTACATGTATTCCTGACACTATAGTGTTAAGATCACTATCTGAAACACAGCGTTTACTGCAAAAAGCATGCAGAAACTGTCTATACTCGCCATAACAACTACATTAAGCTATAGTTATTCTGGTGACTATGGTATCCCTTTAACCCCTTAAGGACACATGACATGTGTGACATGTCATGATTCCCTTTTATTCCAGAAGTTTGGTCCTTAAGGGGTTAAGGCACCTGATCCCAACAGACATGATGTGATTTATTAATATTTTATCTGCTCTTGAAGGTTTATTGTAGAAACCAATACAAACCACAATGTCTGGGGGAGAGTTTGTTTTGTTTTTGTTTGTTTGTTTACAGATTTACAATGTATACTTCAATAAGTTACGCCGTCTCACGTTGGTCGTTTGTTTGACCCCTAGGTTTATTCACCCCTTCAGACGTACGAACCTTGGCTGCCGTCAGCGCATTCTGCTGCGTTACAAAGTTCAAGTCTGAATCCAACTTGTTCTGAAGCTGTAAGATGTGTTTCCTGTGCTCCTGGGACATATTCCTCCTTTCTTCTTCAAACCTAAAAGAGAAATCAGCATTGTTTTTAGACTAAATTGCTCAATAACTTTTGGAAATCCTAGGCTCTGCTAGTTTTGGCTTTCACTTGCTGTGAGATTTGCCATGATCTTTCATTGCATTGTTCTTTCTTACAAAATGTCTCTGAAGCTCTAATTCGCACTGTAAACACTGCTAAGTGTCTGTCACTATTTGGCCAGAGTGTGTTACCTCTCCCGTGTCTCCTGCAGCTCATTGCTTGTTGCCTTGTAAGATCTCTCCAGATCGGCTTTCTCTTGAGATAGTCTCTGCCGTTGCAAGTTACCATTTTCAACTTCCCCGGTAAGTTGCAGAACTCGTGCTTCCAGCTGCTTCAAGGTCAATGCCTGCAGGAGAAGGAAGCAAGGAGTTAAAGTTAGGTTAAAGTGAATTATCTGAGATTTGAAAGTGACCATTTCTAGTCAAGCATTCTTGTCAATATCACTCAATTACCACTTGTCTCATTGAAAAAAAATGATAAGTACGGTATATGTTTAATAATCAAGATAACACACACACTAATTGCATGTGTATCAGTCTCTCTATCAATGTTCTGTACTAGTCTGTGAATTTATTTTTTGGGATCTAGCTGTGATATAAAGATTGCCCATTTTGTATAACAATGGAAATTTTGGTGTTTTAAGGTCCATATAGTCAGAAATATATTGCATCCCCAGGGCAGCGCAGTTACAATGCTTCCGTCATGTCATCTGTTACACTGACTGACTAACATACTGACTCTAATATAAGAAATAACTAATGTATGTGTGACAACAACTTAGAGACAGACATATTTATTGCTCTGTTGTGAAGTAACTAGTATGTGAATCGTTTACATGGACTACTTTGATTCTTTAAAATAACGGATTGGTACATGGCTACAGAATATTAACGGACTCAAGAATAGGGACCCACTGTCTAGTGGCTCCAGAATAGGGACAGACTGGCGCATGGCTCCAGAATAGGGACAGACTGGCGCATGGCTCCAAAATAGGGACAGACTGGCGCATGGCTCCAGAATAGGGACAGACTGGCGCATGGCTCCAGAATAGGGACAGACTGGCGCATGGCTCCAAAATAGGGACAGGCTGGCGCATGGCTCCAGAATAGGGACAGACTGGCGCATGGCTCCAGAATAGGGACAGACTGGCGCATGGCTCCAAAATAGGGACAGACTGGCGCATGGCTCCAAAATAGGGACAGACTGGCGCGTGGCTCCAAAATAGGGACAGACTGGCGCATGGCTCCAAAATAGTGACAGACTGGCGCATGGCTCCAGAATAGGGACAGACTGGCGCATGGCTCCAAAATAGGGACAGACTGGCGCATGGCTCCAAAATAGGGACAGACTGGTGCATGGCTTCAGAATAGGGACAGACTGGCGCATGGCTCCAAAATAGGGACAGACTGGCGCATGGCTCTAAAAAAGGGACAGATTGGCGCATGGCTCTAAAAAAAAGACAGACTGGCGCATGGCTCTAAAAAAAAGACAGACTGGCGCATGGCTCCAAAAGAGGGACAGACTGGCGCATGGCTCCAAAATAGGGACAGACTGGCGCATGGCTCCAAAATAGGGACAGACTGGTGCATGGCTTCAGAATAGGGACAAACTGGCGCATGGCTCCAAAACAGGGACAGACTGGCGCATGGCTCCAAAATAGGGACAGACTGGCGCATGGCTCCAAAATAGGGACAGACTGGCGCATGGCTCCAAAACAGGGACAGACTGGCGCATGGCTCTAAAAAAAAGGACAGACTGGCGCATGGCTCCAAAAGAGGGACAGACTGGCGCATGGCTCCAAAATAGGGACAGACTGGCGCATGGCTCCAAAATAGGGACAGACTGGCGCATGGCTCCAAAATAGGGACAGACTGGCGCATGGCTCCAAAATAGGGACAGACTGGTGCATGGCTTCAGAATAGGGACAGACTGGCGCATGGCTCCAAAACAGGGACAGACTGGCGCATGGCTCTAAAAAAAAAGGACAGACTGGCGCATGGCTCCAAAAGAGGGACAGACTGGCGCATGGCTCCAAAATAGGGACAGACTGGCGCATGGCTCCAAAATAGGGACAGACTGGAGCATGGCTCCAAAATAGGGACAGACTGGCGCATGGCTCCAAAATAGGGACAGACTGGCGCATGGCTCCAAAATAGGGACAGACTGGCGCATGGCTCCAAAAATAGGGACAGACTGGTGCGTGACTCAAGAATATGGACCGATTGGTGCATGGCTCCAGGTTTTGGACCTACGTGACTCCAGGTTATGGTCCAATTGGCGCATGACTCCAGTTTATAGACCGACTGGCGCACGGCTCCAGAATATACACACTTGTCTGTTACATGGACACCGAGAGCCTGGCATATAACTTTTGTCCAGACTGGATACATCGATTAATTTAATTTCCTTCAAGCATTTTCATTGCTCATGACCACGACTGGTCCACCAGCAGTGGACTTGGAGGTTTTAACGGCTATTTATTGTCAAAATCTTCAAAGCAGCCTTAAACATTCGTAGGGTCATAAGCACACACTTTCCTTGTGAAAAGCAATGATAAATTAAAGCCAAGCCATTACATTTTGTATCTGTGTGCACATAATGATTTTCTGTTGCTACACAGACAGCAGATTCCGCAGAGAATACATTTGAAGAAGTAAAAAAATTTGTTATTGTCAATAGATTAACACTAAAATCAAGTTCCTAGCCTAGCTTCCTTTCTCTCACCCACAATAACAGCACGGTGGAACTTGGAACCGCATGAAAAGGGGGAGAAAACTGTCTGAAAAAACACAAAAAGACAGAGTAATTTTCAGTGACAGGCGAGCCTTTCATCCTAAGCCATGCCTTGAACTCTACCTTGTTTAATTATTAAATCAGGGGTTGGTCAGTAAGGTCTGTCTAGATTTTGATGGTTCTTAAATTCAATCCTGCTGACAGTCTGTGTCCATTTCTCTGTGTTTACTGCTGCCAACATCAGGCTCGGAATGCTAATTTTTCAATGCAGTGTTCATTAGTGAAAGGATCAGATAGCTGCTCCCGTGCCCTTTAATTTATCCAGCCCTGCACGTTTCCTGGGGCCCTTATCTCAGATTAAGAAAAACTTGTGGGTTTGGCAGCCAGCAATTTGCTCGGTTTAGATAATTCTACTTCGAAGACGTCACTGAAAGAATTCCATTCCTGTACTGCACCTGCTAGTAGCATGGAGATGAACAGGAATATGGCAGTCTCTGTTTGGTGTGTAAGTGATTGGTATTATCCTACAATAGGTATAAAAGAGGCTGTAGCTCACACAATATGATTTTGGAATTATCTTCATTGCAGAAAGGATGCTGACAGCCAAACATCTAATGCCAAGACCAGATAGCCAGAGAGAGGCTTCGGTCAGGAGCCAAGAAATGGATCTTCAAGTTTGGACGAGAGAGTGTGGGGAACGAATGGGGGATGAAGGATTTCTAAACTGAAAGGATCAGAATATTTAAATGGCCACGCCACCCTGATATATCATTTTGGGGAATGGAATTACCAGTGTACCTGAAGAAATTTTTTTTTTTTTTTTATTTAACTAGGAAGCATAGGGAGGAAACGTAACATTTATCCTGTCACTATAAAATTATACTAGTATCTCAAGTTATATAATGCAACAGATCACCACTGGAATTGTCTATTCAACCTTTGTTAAAACACCTTAATGGCATGGATGCCTAAACCAATTAATGTCAGGCATGGCAAGAATGCAACATTCTCCGTGAGGCATTGATGACATCACAGAAGGTTATCGTTCAGCTGATATTGCAAACCGTCAAAATAATCGCATTCCCCCAGTTTTCTACTTCACAGAATGACTTGAAAGTTAATTCCCATAGAAGATTAATGAAAGGGGAAAGTATCCTTGGACACTTTGAACTTACCATGCTCCGTGGGATATTCCAAAGGGAGATGATGCGACTCGGATGGTCATGTAATTCCCCGAAAGGTTTTATTAACAGAAAATTATAGTCGGGCAGCTTTTGATAGAAGCAAAGGCTATAGAGATAACCCATTCAGGATTATTCACTAAGCAGTGCATTGTAGCCAACACAGAACTATAGTTGAGTGGTAGCATTTTTCCAAACCCTATGTTTTGGGGGAAAGTACTCCTGCAAGAGTGTATGGGAACTTTTCACATGATTCTTCTATGGATGCTACAGTGGTAAAATGTACATCTCTTCCATCTGGATAACAATTGGTTAAAAGCTGCCACTATGTATTAGGGATCCTGATGTAAAATAAGAAAATGTAAAGTCCCTGCTGTGTGCTACTCTATGTCTATGTTCAAAAAGGGGGGGGCGAACTTAGTTTCAGATGATGAAGAGTAACATTAAATACTTACCGTTTCTTTTTGTTGGTTGGCATACTCTGTCTTCATTATGAGAAGTTTGGTGTTTGTTTCATCGAGTAGTTTTTCGTATTCGGCACCGTGATTCGCCTGCATGTCGAACTTTTCACGTTCCATGTCAGCTGTAGCCTTGTGAAGCTAAGAAGGACGCAAAGTGACATATTGCTTACAGATAAAGAGAAACCACTATAAATCAGCCTGCATAAAAACTCAATTACAACATTTCACTGAATATCAAACTCTGATTAGTGAAAAAGGTTTTAATTTAATATTGGTTTTTAAGGTTTGATGTTTTTTGGTACATCTTCCCCTCCACAAAGTCTCTCTCTGTTGAAGGTCCCTAACATTTTGTTCTCAGTCCCCTGGTACACTCGTTATTTACTACCTCTCTTGGCAAACTAATCAGTTCTTTCACTTTATGCTGATGACTCTTGGGTTTACCCATCTTCCTTGGATCTGTCTCCTACCATCTTGAATCGTGTCTCCAGCTGGCAATCTGCCATTTCTAACAAGAGGGCAGCTCACACACATAGCTCAACTTCTCCAAAATAAAATAGTTTTTACCAAAATATCTTTCCTAATTCGAGCCCTAACACCACAATGTTGGGGCTAAATCCAGGTTAATTGTACGAATATCAACTCTTCCCCCAAGACTTGCTGTTACGGTGTTCTGTTCAATTCCACCCTGTCTTCGATTCCATCTTTTAAATTAGAAAAAAAAAAAGAAAAAAAAGTTTCTAAAGCCAAATGCAGCCAATGTGCTTGTCCGCGGGTCCTGACTCCTCCTATAATCAATCTATAATGAATGATCCAAGAAATCATCTTCCTGACCTCACATCTCAGTCTGATTTTACGCTGGCTGTTTTCTATAAGAGTTAGGATTCAATTTAAAATCCTAGTGCTTCATAACTCTGCTCCTATCTATATATCCATGTTAATTCCCTATCTCATTGTACAGCGCTGCGGAATCTGTTGGCGCTTTATAACAATGAAAAAAATTAAAAGAGAGAAGGTATACAATAGCTTTTCTCCTGCGTGGGGGTTAACCCCTAGTGAAAATAATTCACTAAAAATGCATTAAAGGAAAGAAACAGGAGAAACTGGACTCAAGTGGAGTACCCTACTGGTAACCGGAAACTAAATGAGGTACTATAGAAAATATAACATGCTCCCTCTAAGCATGAATTAAAACTTAACTTTTAATTGTAAGGTAAAAAATAATAATAATAATAATAATAAAACACCACCAAACACACATGTATCAAAAGTAAAAAATAATGAAAGCAACACTTGTCTGAAACTGGCGACAGATATCACAAAAGTAATTGATTGAAATGGGGATTATTGTCTAAACTGTGCGTGGTAGTTACAGAATAAGATTTTGTGTAAGGTAACACATTCCCACTGTATCAGATGAAACTCGTCTCAGCAAGGTGGAATCGACTCTTGGCAGAGATTAATAGCAAGTAAACGCTAATTGGATGTGGGAATTGTTCTCTAAACTGTGCATAATAACCTGAGTAACTGTCAATGCGAATTTGTAAACGTAAAAAGTCTCTGCAAAGTTGACTCAAGTTGTATTGAATCGCGGTCAATGGCCCTTATCCGAATTAGAATTAACCAAATATGAACACTAATATCTAAACACGGTTATGTAGGAGCGTGTAACACAATTATGTGCCGGATAATGAAAATAAATCACTAGGGAGGGCTATAGGTTGGAAATGCTACAGGGGAAAGGGAAATCATTTGAATAATTGCCCTAACACTCTGTGCCTTCGAGGGCACCCCTTAAAAAATGCCTAATAAACCTACTGTAATAGGTGAAATACCACCCTCCAACACCCTGGAGAAGTCTAGTAATGATAGCGATCCTGCCTAGTTTGCCGCTCTAATCTCGCAGCATGGAGTAACCTTGATAGGTCAAAGGGAAATCAATAAGAAAATCACTCTCCTAGCAGTGCAGTTCAAATAATGATGAGTCAGAGTGGCGAAACGCGCGTCAGGGGCACTGACTAGCGCTGTCCACAGCCACTGCACCAGCAGACTCTCACCTCTAACTGCCTACTATGAAGTTGTTCAAACTATACTTCTACCTAACTTAGCCATCAGACGCCGCTATTATTTGAACGGCACTGCTAACCACTTCCCTTCCTTTCCTCCAACTCCTCACCCTCTCTTCCATGTCTCCGCCTTCTATTTGTACCTCCATCACATTGTACAGTGCTGTAAGATTTGCTGGTGCTTTACATACAAAAATATAAGAAAATTACAACAGATTTTCACATTGCTGAAGTCTCTGCATTTGCTGCAAATCAACAAGATTTGCAACTTCTGCTGTGAGCTCTCAACAAATGAGAAAATGGCACAGCCAATCCAGGTGCCTACATTATTTTCAAAGGGAGCTTGACCTCTCGCAGGAAAACCTGCCTGACACGAGAACCTGTAGTTGGCAGAAATTCCATTTGTCAGATAAGAAAAATAGAACAGGTGCCAGAGCCAAAAGCAACTGCTCTCAGCTTACTAAACACTCCATTGCCAATCACAGCTCTAGCTTGTTACTGCTGGTTGGGACCTGCACAGTGTGTGCACACTATAGGAACTTAGGGCTCTAAAGAAGCTGCGTCTCAAGAACACACACTGTGTGACACTAAAGCTCACCTTTTTCTCCCACTCGTTCCTCAGGGATTCTGTACTTTTCTCACACATTTTCTTCAACTCTGCAATCTGTGCCTCTTTATTCTCTCTCATCACCTGAGATTCCCGCACAAGAGTCTGGACTGCAATTGAAAGCAATATATAACGTGTTAACAAAACATGTCCTTTGTTCTGTGTGATGCAGGATTCACGTTTAATCATTTTATCGTGATAATGTACTACAGTGCTCACTGAGCACAAAGATCACTGGAAATTCTACATCTATTGCTGTATAGGGGTATCAAAGTTTCCACTGTCATACGTGAAAACAAAACACTACTAATTAATTAACTATGTGTACAAGAACAGTGAGCAACATCCCTTGAACAGACAGCGCACCTTAATTAAGGGAGACATAAGATGAGATCAAAGGACTAGGCACAAAATCACGTTATTTTACATTTTTACGTAGCAATGGCGCAAGGACCCTGTAGCTGCAGTATTACCTCTTAAATCACTATTTAATTCATTCTAATTTGCTAGTATTCATTGGGTTTTTTTCTGTTTGCAATTTCAACCTCATGTTGTCAATCAAACAGCTGGAATGTATTCTTCCAAACTGCCATTAACAATTGTGTACAACTCGTCCGTACATTGTGCCAATGGGATACAAAATAGCAGGGATATTTTTATTACGGTTTCCATGCACCCTACGTTTACCCATAGGACATTGACCAAGTAAGTTATTGAACAATTTTTGCAGTAGCGAGGTTAACTAACTTTTCTTTTCCATGTTCCGGATCGTTTCATCACATTCTTTTTGTTTGGACTTGTGCGTGTCTTTCAATTCTTCGATTTCACTGTTCTTTCTGTCCAGGATCTCAAAAAAATAAATAAATAACATTATCAAAAAATGGAGATAGAGCAATGAAGGTGTTTATCTCATGTAATGAATACTGCAGTTACACAGTTAGGAAGTGCTATGCTCTGTGCTGAGAAAATAACAGTTCCCAGAGCGCACCTGACCCCAGATTTGCTGCTTATTTACCACTCAAGTATTACACCTAGTGCAGTTTTTATATCTGCAGCAGAATACCCACTGAACTAATGACATCATGGTAATGTTCTGTCTGGAGTTTCCATATCCACTGTGTTTTCCTGGACACAAAGCAATACATTCTGATGAGTAGCAAATTAAAAATGCTGCTTTGTAAAATGTAGAACTCAAAAATGCTGCAATTGATCAATCACTAGGATCCCTGCAGCATGTTAATTCTGCATATTACAAGGAAGAACATCAACATATAGAGAGTACAGATATCTATGATAATTGAATGCTGGATCTGGTAACCCTAGTCCTGTCAGTAAGTCAGTAAGTGGATACTAAAGGAACATTCCAAACACAAAGTAATTTTGTCCGTTTTTCATTTTACAAAAAGTGCAGATTTTAATAGGAAAAAAATAAATAAATAATAAAGCAATTGTATTGTTGTTACAATAATCTATTATTTTTTTTTGCTTTCTTTTGTTTATACTATTTTTGTACGTTTAATGTATGTATCTATATATGCAATTGGTCTTATATCTTTCAATATAAAAGTATTGCATATACTGTTGTAAAAATATAAAACCTTTAATAAAAAATATTTAAGAAGGAATTGCCAGTTTTAGAACTTAAACTTGTTACACACCCACGGCTGTCAATCAGATACCTGGTCCTTTTACTTCCTGGTTTGTTTAGCTCAGTGGAGTTAAACTAAATCTGCAGCAATTTCCCAGAGCACCTACCTTGCAAAGACTTCACATTGAGCTGCATTGGGAAGTCTGTGATTGGACAGACATAGAAAGTCTGGGTGGGATTAGAAGAGAAGGGCTTGCAAAGGCTGCAGACAAGAGATCTACAACTTTTGCAAGCTGTTTTTAGATATATCCCCAATTTAAAATAATTAAATACATGGATGTTTTAATTGGGGATATATATACTAAATAGTGTTGTTGTTTTTTTGTATATAGAAAGTGCAGTGTCCCTTTAAAGGGATCCTATAGTGCCAGGACTATAGGCTCCTGGAGCGCCCTCCTCCCTCGTTAAACCTTCTTCAGCCACTTACCTGAATCCAGCAGCGATGTCCCTCGGGGCTGGGTCAGGCACCGCCCACGCTCCCCCCCACCCTCAGGGGAGACCTAATGCGCATGCGCGGCAATGGCCGCACGCGCTTTGGACCTCCCTATAGGAAAGCATTATTCAATGCTTTCCTATGGTGAAAATCTAACGCTGGAGGTTCGTGAGGACGTCCAGCGTCAGATAACAGATCAAAAGCCCGTTTGGATTCCGGAAGCTCTCTAGTGGCTGTCTGGTAGACAGCCACAGAGGGCAGACTTAGAGCTGCAATGTAATCATGTTTTACATTGCAACACTAAGGGCACAAGGGTCACAGCACCCAGACCAATTCAATGAGCTGAAGTGGAAGTGAAGGGCCAGTGTCCCTTTAAGTGTCAGCAAAACTTTTGAGATTACATAAATACAAGTGCAAGCACATTCTAAACAGACACCTGATTGTCACAAAGTATTGTAGTTTGTGTAATGCTCTTGTTCCGGGAGTCACTGGCCCTTGACTAGGATAAAAATCACTCACAGATTCATTTAAAGCTCTGCTTTTAAACAATATTCACTTTCAGCCTTTGAGACCAAGTAAACCCGACCAAATAATATCATCCTTCAGCAGATCCTTTGATGTACCCGGGTGCTATGTCAACGTACTATCCTCCCTCACGCTCCTGGGAAACATTTTGGATAAAGAGAGACGAGACAGCCAGCAAAGCGTGGCCTAAATTAGGCCCAGTCATGTGTACCGCCAGAGACTAGGAGAGAGTGTGACTGGGGGGGTGTCAAATCTGAACACTAACACGTTAAAAGCAATAAAATGTAAACAAAATGCAGAAAGATGGCCACCAAATGGACTCCCAGTCAGATTTGGGGAAAATAACTGTAAGAGGCTTCCTTGTAGAAGGAAGAAAGGTATAAAATGTATAGAATAATAAACACTGATTTCAAAGAGTTAATTCAACAAATTGTATATGCACCGAATTGTATTTAAATAGTTATCTATGACAAGTACTGGTTTATGCGATCTAAAAACATGTATCTTGGAAATAATTTACCAGCCACAAAAGGATTACATTATGTTTTTATTGTAATTTAAATGGACATTGAGTTGAAATCAGAAAACACGCCATTTTAATGCAACGATTGTTCCTCGTTTGCGGTAAATCACTGTGTTCACAAGGTAAAATCTTTCAAGGTCATCACACAGTGAATTGGGGCTGAGACATATAGCATATTGCTACCGCCATATTGAAACGAATGAGAAAAGAAAGACAAGAGGCTCCTTGAACCATAACTTGTGCATCATGTGTTCTACACACTTCTAACTGGTTCTCGGCTTCCTGTACCTACCATTCGCTTGCAGTAGGGAGCATGTCCTTACCTTTCGCACATCTGTGTCATGTTTCTGCTGCATCCTTAGCTTCTCCTCCTGAAATTTTGCTTCCATCAGTCTGATTTTTATGTCGATCTGTGGCCAGAAAAATAACAGTTAGTTAATACGGTCGGTCAATTACTAGTCACATAAAGAGACAATAAAGAGGCACAAGCTCTGTATTTCCATAAAATTAATACATCTTTGGCTGGGGACAGACATCAATCAGTGTAAATGAACAGGTTAATCTAAAACAAAGTGTTTATCCTACAGGTATGTTCGATGGGCAAACTAATCATTGGTGGATTCTGTACATCCAGATCCTGGAAGATAAGTACGAGTTAGTTAGGATGTTCATCTTAGTCTCTTATAGAGAAAAAAAAAATCTGATTAATTAAAAGGAAACTATAGTAACCAGAACAACTACAGCACTGTGGGGAAATATAATAGAATGAATAGGACTGAGTACTCTCAATATATAAGGCTTGGAGGGAAGAATGGAAAGAGAGATACAGTAATTGTAGTCTGCGCACAGCCTTAATATGGATATCTTGGAGGAGAGAAGGAAGAGGTGGATATAGTAAAATTAATCAAACTAAGTCCTTAGTACATATAGAGGGGACAATGGAAATGGTGATCTGATTTTAAAAAAAAAGACTAATAACGCATTACCTGAAGTTTAGCACTGGAAAATGTAAAGCTAAATTCAGGAGATTATTTTTAAAGAGGGCTGTGAATGCATTGAATAGCCTTGATTCTAAGAGGAGTAGAGACAACAGCATTTAGATCACGTCAATTAAAACAGGCTTTGATTCCGTTTACAGTATGCCAGCTGACACTGATTAACGTGTTACACATATAATTGCGTGCTCGAGTTCAGGAATTTCTTCACAAAGGCACAACATGGATTGTAAAGAAAGCCAGACTGGCAGAACCCAGTGGATAAATACATTTAGTCTAAGTGTACACATGGAGTGGAGACAAGGAAGTGAGAGCACATGTATCGAAATGCTTTGCACACATTCCAGAATTTACACAAAGGTGGTCTTGCAAGGGGGTCCCAATGTCGCCTAGAAGGGACGACATTCCTGACTGTCTCTGTCAATGCTTATTTTCCAACATTAGAGCATAAAGCATTGAAAACCTGGGCCCTGAAACCAGCACTAGTCACAACTATCTACACGCCTGCTCCGTCCTGCATCACCGATGTTCTTTAATAGATCATCTCATCCTTTACAAACGCTGGTCACATTGCATTATTGCTATAACAAAGTACCAAAACAAAAATCAAAACCAGGTTTATTGGACAATAAGGGAAAATTGGTGAATTGCGTTAACTGGTGCCACAATTTGAAAAGCAACCGCTAACGTCTTCTACAGGAATATCCACAAAAGAACTTTGTCTTTAGGTATATTCCCAAAACAGGTTATAAAAAAAAAAAAAAAAAAAAAAAAAAACAACAAGCAAAATAAAAAGTTTTCCCCTAAAAACATGCAGAAACCGAAAAATAATTTACTGAAAGTAAAAAAAATAATTAGGGGAGGGAATGAAGTTTCAGAAAAAGAATTCATAATCAAAAGAAAACAATTTCAACAGAAATAAAAAAAAATCAAAAAAAATCAGTGATTTACGGGAATGAATATTTTGTTTCCTCCCGCAGCTCGGTGCAAGAAAAAAAAAAAACACGGTAAACCGAATAACGGTATTTTATCTGCCTGTCGGCACCGTCTGGCCGTAGAGATTTGCCTGGAAGCTGGCGCTGAGCCCTCTTAAACAGATTTAGCCAGTTAAAATGTTGGAACAATGACAGCTCTCTTGGCATTGCGCCTGCAGTTTTACGGCCAGGGCCGCGATGGGAACTTGAGGGCAGCTTTTATGTGAGCAATACTTTTGACTTAGTGAGTTTCTCAACCATCAGTGCAGTAAAATGGCGTCACAACACCCGTACAGAACAGTGGGCCTTTTCAGCTGGATTTAGGAGTCCTTCGTGAATTCAATCCCATCCCTATCTCCCATGTCTAAAGAAGAATGAACACAGCAGCTGACATGCATATTTCTTTGTGAAATTCATAGGGGTTTAAACATTTGGAGAATGCCTGAGTCAATTCTACCAGGCGCAGAGATAACCACTTCAAAGCCACCTTTCGCAAACTCAATCATTTTTCGAGCAGCCAACCAAGGAGCAGGATGTGGAAAATTTCATGGCCGGAGAGGATTTTCTATTAAGAAATTTACAGTTTAGGACATCAAAGAACAAACAGAAGAGCACATTTTCTGATAAAAATTAAGAGAAGACATTTCACGCAGAAAGTAGCCAGATCTCAAAATGGCAAAGCACCCGTGGTTAAGACTAATATAAATTAAACAATACTTTGTGCAAGTGGCATCAATGAAGGTTTAAATTGTAGGTTTTCCAACAGTAAAAACTAACACACATAGCAACCAGAGCCGGACTGGATTTATTGGAACAGAATTGTAAATTATCCTGGGCACACATTATTAAAAAAATAATTAATTACATTGTTTTTTCCCAATGAATTTACATTTCCAGGTACATTGTAGCAAAAAACAGAAATTGAGAAAGTCCAAATTAATCTGTACAGTCACCTGTTTTGATGGTCCTACCTCTATGGGGTAACCAAAGCATCACCTACCCTCAAATACATTAGCTCTCATGTCCAGTGTAGGGCAATAACGTGACTTTCTATTGGCATGTGTAATATATATACATGCCAACACAGGCTTGGCATCTATTTTTCCCAATCATGCCGTTGGTGGCTTGATTTAGTGGCACAGACTTGTGGTGCTGTATGCACACTGGAGTTGGCTGAGGGGTGTTTACAGATACCAATTCCATTTACCAGTGAATACATACAGATAATCTAGTTTGCTTGCTATCGTTATAAGAAGTACTGGAACTTATACAACCAAATAAACTAAGCACGGGTCTTCCGTGTCATATTTTTTTTTTGTAAATATATTTTTATTGAACATTTCGTTTTTGTTGTTTTTTTTTTGTTGATGATTTTCAACATGTAAAAGAGAAACATGGACTCGCAGGTCCCTTTGGTCATTCATATAAGCTTATACATCGGAAGGCATGGTATGTTAAACGTGTCTTGGCGACTCGAAGGTAGCTTCCTTGAGTAAATAGCATGTGTATTGTGGACTCGCAGGTCCGGTGGTACATAGTTATGCATAGTACTCTGTTATATCTGGTGTGTACCATTTCTAAGTTGGGTGGTTTTGTATGCCCCACAGGTTTTTTTGTCTGTTCCCCATGCCTACCCTGTAGCCTCTAGGCAGTAGTGAGACGTGTGGGCCATCTAATGTGTAGGGTCCCTTCAGGACATGCAGCCCCCTAGTGACCTTGTTTCTAGGGTCCTGAATGGCAATATAGTGGGGTGTTGGCCCCCTACTTTAGTATGATTCGGCTCTGCCCAGCGAAATAGATGGTGTTGATGGGAATAACCTAAGGGGCATCCTGCTTTTCCCTCTAAACTAATGAACTTTATAGCTCACAAAACTGGCGCACCTCCACCCCCCGTGCTTGCGAGACCGCAGGCCGCTCTGGGTACTGCAAGTGGTCGCAGTCCAAGTGTCGTAGCCCCCCCAGCACGCCCCCGCGGGGTCGGCCCCCACATCGCTCCCCGGGTCCCCCGAACCCGCGCTCCACCCGGACCTGACAGGGGGTGGGGTAGGGTGTGGGAGTGAGGTACCGTGTTTTGGGCCAGGTGTGGATCGCCCCGCTAGTCTCCTAGTGTCTCCTCCTGGGGATTATCGGTTCCTCCCCCCATGGTCAAGTGCACAGTTCGAAATGCCTCTGTACCTACCCGTGCCAGCCAGGGTGTCCATGTGTCTAAGTATGTCTGCGTTCGGTCTTGGGCTGAATACCAGATTTCCTCTGTGACTCAGAACTCCTCCATTCTAGTAAACCACAGGGAGAGCGTTGGGGTTGTGTCTTTTTTCCAGTACAAAGGTATTAGGTGTTTTGCGACATTAAGAATTCGGATGGTCAAGGAGCGTTTGTAACGTGATGTGGGGGTTGTCGTGTGGTGTAGGAGGTACGGGGCGGGCTGGAAGGGTGGGACATTGTCCGTGAACAGGGCCACTAAGGCAGCTATTTTCTCCCAGAACGGTACTATGAGTGGGCATTCCCACCATATGTGGAGAAAGGATCCTGCCCCTCTCTTGCACCTCCAGCAGAGGCCGTCCGTGTCTAAATGCATTCTCTGTAAGCGTTCTGGGGTCAGGTACCATTGTGTGAGGACCTTGTAGGCCAGTTCCTGGGTTTTGCTAGCGATTGCGCAATGGTGCACTAGGTCGCAGATCTTGTGCCACTGGGTCTCGGTAAGTGTTTCCCCTACGGCAGTCGCCCATTTGGACATGAAGGGGGGTGGGGGGTGTAGCGGTGATGTAGTTCTTAATGTGGGTGTATCTAAATGTCGTCATGAAGGGGTGGGTGGGCGTGCCCGTGAGCGTCTGTAGGGACACGATTTTCCCATTGGCAGTCATGTCTCGGAGTCTGGGTATGTTTTGAGGGAAGACGCAGAGGAGGTTCCCCGGTCTTACCCCCGGTTCAAAGTCCGGATTGTACACCAGAGGTAGTAGTGGGGATGGGAAGGAGGAGAGGCGTAGTTTCCTGGCTTGTGTGTGCCATATGGTTAGGGTGGCGGTGATGAAGGGTTGTTGGTAGACTAACCGCCTACCAGTCGAAGGGTCCAGTCACAGGAGGGCTGAAAGGGGCCTGCCTGCGTGGTGTGTTTCGATGGCATTACAGGGTTTGCTAATCCCCTCTTTTGCCCATTCCAGGGCCCGTTGCATGTGGCATGCTTGGTAATACAGTATGAGATCAGGAACGGCCAGGCATCCTGCTGTTTTGGGGAGTGTGAGTTGTGTGTACTTGAGTCTGGGTTTAGTGCCCTTCCAGATAAATTTAATGAGGAGGGTGCGGAGTGCAGAGAAGAAGGTGGTAGGGCGTGGGATTGGTAGTGTCTGGAATAGGTAAAGTACCCGTGGGAGAATGTTCATTTTGGCAATGGCCACCCTGCCAAACCAGGAAAGTGAGGTGTGGCCCATTCTGTCAGGTTCTTCCGTAAGGTTCCCATCAGTGGGGTGAAATTCGTATGGTATAGTTTGGATAGGTCGGCCGTGAGCTTCACACCCAGGTATTTAATAGCGGTGTCCTGCCATTGGAAGGGGAAGTTTCGTCGGATTTGGTCTGCCCTCTTCCGGGGGAAGCCAATGTTGAGTATAGAGGATTTAGCGTAATTGATCTTGAGGTTGGCGATTTGGCCGTATGTCTTAAACTCTGCCATGAGGTTTGGGAGGGAGATTTCTGGGTTAGTTATAAAACATAGCATATCGTCCGCATATGCTGCGATTTTGTGGTGGTCCGCCTCCACCGTCACCCCTGAGATATCTGGGTTGTCCCTTACCGCTTGTAGGAAGGGCTCCAGGGCCAGGATGAATAAAAGCGGCGACAGGGGGCAGCCCTGCCTGGTTCCGTTCCTGACCGGGAATGCGTCTGTATAGACCCCATTTATGCACACCCTGGCCGTGGGGGATGAGTAAAGGGATTCTATCCACTGGCGTATGTGGGTCCCCAGGCCGACATGTTCCAATACCTAGAATCGATAGTCCCACGCCACCCTATCGAAGGCCTTCTCCGCGTCCGTAGAGAGGAGGAGAAGGCTCTCCGAGGTGCGCTGCGCGTGGTGGATCAGGGAGAGGGCCCGGACCGTATTGTCCCAGGCTTCCCTATGGGGGACGAATCCCACTTGGTCAGGAGAGATTAAGTCTGGTATGTGTGGATTCAACCTTGTAGCTAGTATTTTAGCGAATAGGCGTAGGTCGCAGTTAAGTAGCGATATCGGTCGGTAGCCAGTACACCGTTCGGTATCTCCCCCCTCCTTTGGCAACAGGACAATATTGGCCGCAAGTGTTTGCTGGGGGATAGTATTTCCCTCTGTTATAGAGTTGAAGGCCGAGATAAATTGGGGGGACAATGTGGCCAGGAAGGTTTTGTAGTATTTGAGGGGGGAGGCCGTCTGGGCCTGGGCTTTTGCCTGTCTTCGAGGATTTGATGGCCAGGGCAAGTTCCCCCTCTGTCAGGGGCGCCTCCAGGGCCTCCGCTGCGTCTGAGCAGAGATTAAGTTTGGTGTATTTAGAGAGGTATGTGTTCATGCGGGTCGCTCCCAAATTAGGGTCCGCCCGAGGGACGTGGGGGGGGATCGCGTAAAGGTCTGTGTAGAAGCGGGTTACAGCTGTAGCGATTTGGTCTGGCATGTGGTGTAGTTGGCCTGCGCTGTCGCGCATGCGTGCAATATATGTCATGGAGCGTTTTTTGTTGATCATTCTGGCTAGCAACCTGCCGCACTTGTCTCCTTCTGTGTAGAAGAATGATTTAGTGCGCTGGAGGGCCCTAGTGTACGATTGCCGCAAGATCCGTGCTAGTTCTTCACGGGCTGCTGTGAGTTCCCCGAGAAGTGTGTCGTCTAGTGTTCGTTTGTGGGCCTGTGTTAGGGTCCCTATCTTGGCAGTTAGTTCACGGATCGTATGTTCCCGTGCCTTCTTCAGGGCAGAGGAGTGTGAGATAAGGATCCCTCTAATCACACACTTGTGGGCCTCCCATGTCAAGAGGGGGGATGTGTCCTGTGGTAAGTTCTCGGCGAGGTAGTTCGTCAGGGCTTGTTGTACGTCTTGGGCCACCTGCGGGTTGGATAGAAGGCTTTCGTGGAGCCGCCGTGTCGTGGTTTTGGGTTTGTGTAGTGGCGATGTGAGTTGAATCGTGAGTGGTGCGTGGTCGGACCACATTGTCCCCCCTATGGAAGAGTCCCGCAATCTGGGTAGGTAGTAATATGGCAGGAAGAAGTAGTCGATGCGTGTGTAACAGTCATTCGGTGTTGAATAGAAGGTGTAGTCCCTAGCCGTTGGGTGTGTCGCCCTCCAGCAATCTGTAAGCCTGTACTGGTGGAGAAGTTTACGGATTTTGAGCAGTGTGGGGGGGGTGTCGATGAGTGGCCCCTGGATGCGTCCATCATCGGGTGTAGAGTGATGTTGAAGTCCCCTCCCAGGACCAAACAGCCTGTCGTGAAGTCGTGGAGGGCCCGGAGTGTGTCCCGGAGGAATCTGTCCTGTCGCATGTTTGGGGCGTAGATGTTGGCAAAGGTATAGGTTTCTTCCAGGATTTTACCCCTAACAAATACATATCTGCCCAAGTTATCGGTCATGGTCGAGTCAGCTACGAAGGGTATGGGTTTGTGTAGGAGTATTGCTGTGCCATTAGATTTCCCGTCCGGGTTATTGCTGTAGAAGCCTTGGGTGTATATGTGGTTGCAGAGTTTCGGAGCAGCGTTGGTTTTAAATTGGGTTTCTTGGAGATAGACCACATGGGCTCTAGTTTTCTGACAGAGGCGTAGTGCGTGTGACCTCTTTTCGGGGGAGTTTAAGCCCTTAGCGTTTAGGGATAGGAAGTTGAGTGGGGCCGGTGCGTATTTGGGTGCGGGTGTAGCCATATTCTCAAGTCCCGCGGGTATCTAAGCCCCGGTCTGTGGGGGCGGGTGAGGGCCCAGGTAGGTAGAGCCCGGTCTGGTGCAAGCAGGGCAGAGCAGGGTAGCTGGTATCCCCGCGCGGCGGGGCGCGGAGGGGGCCGCCCCTGTAATGGAGCAGAGGCACCGGTGTCAAGGGGGTAGAGATCTCCCGGCCCGGAAACCGGAGTGGGGGATGACCCCCCTATACAGGAGACACCGACCTCACTGGGAGTGGAAGGCGTCTTGTCAACCAGCCAACAGAGGCGGCTGAGGATCACAACAAACACTAACAGTTGTAACTTAAACCTGTAAAAAACTTCTGTCGCGTCCCTGGGACGAGTCTCCCAGGGTATGATCGGGTTCCAGCTGGAACTATAACCTGTTGTGTGTCTGCGGGAACTTGCCCCCGGGTCCCGATGTTGTCTAGTCTGAAGGGAAGGTGTACTAGCCGACCCAGGGCTTAACCCCCTTTCTACAGCTCAGATGTCTAGGATACTGGTGGACCCCTCTCCCCCCCCCAACCCATTCCCCCTATGCGCACCAGTGTAGCCCCGTGGTGCCGTTCCTCCGTCCCTGAAAGTGGTATGGAAAGCCCTTGTGGTTCCCCCTTCTGTGTGGTGGTGGGTTGTGTTGCTCTGGTTTCAGCTCGTCTCTGGGTTGTGTGCGCGGGTGCTTATACCATATTATATACAGAGCTGTACCCCAGTGTAGCATGGTCTGGCGCCTATCCAGTGTTGCATGCGAACCCATAGACCCTTTGAACTTGCGCATGTGCATAACCCGTGGTATAAATAGTAGACAGGTGTAGTGTGTGCAGGAGCATATACCGTGTTATATACAGTCCCATGGTAATTGTAGCATGCACGGGTGTGTACACAGGGTGACATATGAACCAAGGAGCAATGTTAGCCTGCACTGGCATATATACAAAATGGTCCATGTAGTGCAGAAGACAAGTCTAGCATAAGCAGGCGTATACACCATATTATACAGATATAAAGCACTTAAAGGTAATAAAGGGGCAAGTCCAAAAGGAAGCCCTATAAATAAAGGGTCCAAATAATAGCTCCTAAGAAAGACATATCATGTTATATACAATGCAATGGACAATTTGAGCATGCGCGGGCGTGCATACAGGGTTATATACCAGCCAGGGAGCAATGTGAGCATGCACCGGCACGTTTACAGCGGTCAATACAATGCGGTAGGCAATTTTAGCATGTGTGGGCGTTTATGCCATGTTATCCGCTCTGCAGTGGGCAGTTTTAGTAATGGCGGGCGCATAGACAGTGGTTTGCAGAGGAGAGGGTAGTTGTAACCTGTGCGTGCGGGTGTGCGTGATATGCAACGCCGTAGATAATTGTAGCATGCACTGGCACATATGCCAGTTAAGTACACTGCGGTGGGCAATTGCAGCATGTGCAGGCGCGTGTGCCACAGAGAAACAGTGCAGTAGGTGCTCCCAGCGGGCCAGTGTCAACACTGGCGGACACTACCAGGTACCACAGTCTCTTGGGCCATATCCCCCAACCCACCCAACCCCATCGGGGTAGACAGGGCCCTTATGTCCATGGTGACGCTTCTGTGTGGCCTGGCTGTAGGTGGAGTGTGGCTCAGCAACTGTCCGCCCGGCATGAGGTGCAGTTCTGAGGGGCGGAGAGACAGGGTGCCAATGTGGGGTGTCCAATCGGTAAGTTGGCTAAGTTTGTACCTGGGGACAGCGTCCAAGTCCTGGAACGGGGCTATTTGTGCCCTAGAGAGGGCCAGGCTGGTGCGGGGCGGCCAGGGCTGGGCGCAGTGTGGGGGGGAAGGGAGCAAGTCATGCCCTTTAGCGGGCGGTACCTGTGGGCCTAATGGCCTCCTGGCGTCCCCATCTAGTGCGTTGCGGCAGCGCCAGTCTCGGGTAGGGGTTTCTTGCGGTGGTATAGATGTCCAATGGGTCAGGCCATCTCATGTTGATGGCGGGCAGTTGGAGCTTTGTGCCCAGTGCTATGTAGTCGCTGTGTGTGCGAACCAGGCTGTGTCGCGAGGTCCACGGGGGTCACCAGGAACTGGCGCAGGGACGAGGTGAGCTGTCCCTTTTTGGGCTCTGGGGTCTTCCCGGTCTGTGGGGTCCTGTTTGGTCTCCCCATGTCGGCAGAGTAGCGGGTTAGATTGCGCTGTGGAGTCTGGACCAAGGCGGCGGGAAAGTTTATGTGGCCATTTCCATCGGCTGCCAAGCCACGCCCCCCTTCCGTGTCATATTTGGCTCAGCTCTCTATCACCCTTCATTCATTCAATCAACTCCACTTGATTTTTTTTTTCATTTGAATCCAAATCAAGATAATGCATTCTCTCATCATGTCCCGGCTTCATTACTGTAACCTCCTATTAATCAGCTTCCCTGCCAAATGTTTGACAATTCAGTCTATACAGAACACTGCTGTCCAGACTATCTTTCTTACACTCTGCTCTATTTGAAGTAATTTACAAAGTCCTCTGCAGTTCTGCTCCCTCTCACATCTCACATTCACACCTTCTCATGACCATGGACTGCTAAGCTTACAAGACTTGGCCTAAGGTAGCTCAGATCTCCATAACTGCCACGAGATCAGATTCTCTGCGTCCCTTGAGGGAGTCTTATTAGTCTGTCCAGTAATCCCAATCTCTGCACACCCCAAAACATCCACAAACTAACCAACATATTTCTTTCCCTATATCCTTCTTGTCTCACCTTTGCTTTTAGATTGCAAGCTTGCAGGTGAGGCTCCCAAAATCCACAAAACTGTTGTATCAGACTAGAATTGACTAATTCAGGGGTACTTAAACTTTCTTTATCAGGGTTCCAAATTACAGACATGACATTGACTTTTCAGAATGTCGAGAGTCTCCACTGCACCACAGACGCAGTGCTACTACAGTACACAATTTATTTATACAGTTCCCTGGGGATGATTATGATGAATAAAACCAAGACTTTTCTGGCACTTTTCCCATCCAATCCTATTTATGTCCTTATTTGTGCCAAATTATTCCTCACTGTACTTCTTCTGTAATTTTATTTTGTACATCTTCTTTGTCCCGTTCCCCCCCCCCCCCCCCCCCCCCTCCAAATTTCTCGCTCCTGATCTATAAGAGTAGCAGGTTTTCTGTGACAGGTAAGCAGCTTTCAAACTCTTACTTCTTAATTAATAAAAACCCCTTTTAATTGCATATGCACCTTTTATTTCCCAGCAATATTACTAATTTGTTTTCTTATTTTGTAAAACTAATCAATTGGAAAAAATGTGCCGAAAATCTTAAAGAGGAATTTAAAATGTTTTTAAAGGACAGATTAGTTTACATCACTAAAAAAAGAGATGGGGCGGGGGGATGGGGGGGGTGCAAAGGGTGGAGTAATGATTTCATACCTTACAAATAAGACGTAGTGCATTAATTTGTCTAGTTTGTAATCAGCACTTTGTTTCAAGTTAATTACAAAACACATTACCTTATTACCTAGAGTGAAAAATGGAAGAAATTCAATGTGAATTTCAAGTTTAAGGCAAAAATAGTTTAAATGGAAAATTTCGGGCTATCCCCAGCTATTTTGGAATCCAATCTGAAATTCACTTTGAATTATCTTTGATTTCCTGACAATTCCTACTTTAGTAAATAACCCTGTACGATTCGTAAAACATTTATTAATCCCAGTATTCAATAAAAATGTACGATCATCTGACCGTCATCCTCAGGATGTCTCACTGACCCACCCGACAGTAACGTGCATGATGGAATGACGAATCACGGCCTGTAGTTCAGAGAGCGGGATTTAATGAACATGTGGTCACATCATGAAGCACTGGCCTTAATGTCACAAACATTTCATAAAATAATGAAAGACTAACATCAAAAGCCACCCTTGCTTATAATATAGCTTGTATAATAAGAAAAACCTGGTGGACGAGAATAGAAGATGGAGCAGGAGAGGAAGCTACAGATTGCAATTCATGCATTGTTCACAAACATTTTTTTTTTTAAATCATACCTTCATTCAAACAATCAGGCCAAAAGAAACGAATATATCAAACGCTTAACGCATGAAATGCCGTGTGTAAACCTCTTATTAAGAGTAGTAGCACAACATGTTAATACCTCTGATCTGCAGTGACATCCACAATTTAACTCTCGAAGGGCCAGGTATGTAGCATTTTGGGAGAGAAGACATCTCACGGATGGGCATAGCAGGAATTGATATTTCCATATACAGTACTGAATAACATTAGTCTACACATTGGCTTCCAATCTGACTTCACATTATACAGGCACAAAACATAGAAACAATGAAATGTACTCTAATGTTACTGAGTAGAGATAGCTTTACCTCCCTGATTAGTGTCCCTTAAAAACAGTTTAGAAGAGGGATGGTACCAACTGAGATAAACAGTGATAAGCGGGGGCGGGGCCTAGCTAACATGGCCGACGGACGTGTTTGAGGGGAGCTCCTCATATACCCACTGCAAAAACTACAAAAAAGAAGCTCAACGACTGCTAAACCGAGGCTCAAGAGCTACAATCGGAACCCCACACTGAAGGGGGCTCACTCACAAGCGGCAGGGGAGCACCGTCCACGATCCGCGACCAATACACTCACTACGGCCTACCTGACAGGCGGACCACATGGAGGGGAGACACGGCCGGTCTCTCAGCCACCCGCTGTCGGAGTGCCATAACCGAACCGACCCGATCCCCCCCCCCCTGGACCGGAGGGGGTTATCCCGGTACCACCTGGGGGCCCAGCGACTAACAAGCACAAAGGACTTACCAGCCCCCCAGGTTACTTCTCCACAACGACCTAAAATGGCGACTGAGGAGGAGAACACACAGATTCCAGCATGGGAAAAACGATTCAATGAAGCCTTCGACAAAATCTGTACGGCGTTCTGGCGCCGGATTGAATCCCGTGCAGCACAGCCACAGCCACCGTTGCAGCCGGAGACCGAGCATCAGCAGACAACCCGAACCGTCCAGCAACCCCTCAGCCTGGAAACAGACCAAGTACCAACAGGCCGCATCGCCCACGTGGAAGACGCTGCCGCTGTGACCGCTTACCCTTCATCTGAGCTGGGAGCTCAACAGGAGGAAATCCTCCGTAGCCTGCCATACACCCAGGGAGAACAGGCTCCGGCAGATCCCTGGGCCCACGATCCTGGTGATGGGATCAATGGCAACCGGGCAAGAGCACCCACTAAGGCCTCAGGCCGAAGACAGGCGGCCCCTAGACGCAGCGACACCACAGCACTGGCGCGCGGCGCCCGACAAAGGGACAACCCGGCCACGCTGAGACATCAAGTAGGTGGATTGAAGAGGCAGGCCTTTACAATGACCTGGAGCCGGCAGGCGGCTGCTACATATCCCTGCAGCGACAGAGGCCCCCGGCTGCGGCAGGGGCTTACACCCAAGATGCCCAGCAGAGGGATAGGCTGATATGGAAGCTTCCCTGAACCCTCCACCACACACACCTGGCGGACCGACCGGCAAAGGCAGACCACCCCTTAATATCTAACCGAGGACCCTGAAGGCCTTGTAGCTCACTCCTATAGGACTGCTGATCTAACTGGACTGTGCCATGCTTTAAGGGACTCATTATGGTAACCACAGTGTATCTCATCAGTTTAACCCGGCTGACACAGTATGCATGGGGTCTCCTAGGGGGTCTATTCCCACTCTAGTATTACCATACGGTTATAATCTTAAGTGCTTTACTTACAAAACACAAAATGGGTGTAGTTATGCTGACTAGCATGCACCACTTTATTGTTCTCCTACAATGTTCTCCTGTAATGCCATGCCTGAGGCTCTTTGTTTTAGCAACGCACAACACTAGCATGTAACTATATCCTGACCTACTTTTAATATTGTTTCGCTTTAAATGATTGATTTAGCCGAGCTTGTTACTTTAATAGTTTACCACATGTCAGTACACCACTCTATGTACACACCTGCAAGTGAAAATATTTTTCTTTTTTTTGAAAACCACAGTCAGATATGAACCATTTCATAAGGAGGAGACTCTCAGTCCAGTGACTGACATGCCCTGTAACTTAATATAGCCGTAGATAAACCCCTGCAACTTGTTTCAGCTCACAGTTCATAAGCAAAACTTGTAAAGGATCAGTCTGAAATCTACTGTCTAGCAACGAAGTTCTTGCATTAATACGCTTTTCAGGTATAGCAAGATAATGAAGCATGATAAGATAAGTGGTTTAATTGCGTGCCATTTTGTTCCACTACCTAAGACCTGGCATAAATAGCAGCTAAATTTGCCTAAGCCTATATGAAAGCCTAAACTGGCTAGCTCGGTGACCTGCGGCCCTCTGGTGACTCGCCTGTTACTGCTAACTTGTAAAAATTAAGTTGAAATATTAAGAATCGCTTACGCACTGTTATTCCTGTTATTAAGCTATGTATATCGTGCTGAATGTCCATCACCTTGACCTTTTTACTTTATGTTGTACTCTCTCAGTTAAACTTGTTTATATAATATAAAATGAGGCCGTTAGTCCTAGGAGATATTGCAATTTGCCATGATGTGTACAACATGTATGAACCCCGCATGTCTCCCTCTCTTTATTCTGTACCACCATAACCACATGCCTCAATAAAAGAAAGATTGACAAAAAAAAAACAAAAACAAAAAAAACAGTGATAAGCATTGGTTATCCATCAATCACAGGGTAGCACAGTCAGGAGAGAATATGAAGGATAAACTCTCTCAAAGACCATTCCCCATTCTGAAACGAATATCAGGAGAAATGGCAGATACTCTCTCAATGTTGATCATCCACACTGTATTAATCTTACTGATGTGGGGCTTTTAGAGATTTTTCGCGTTAAAGATTATAATGCAGGACTGCAAAAAGAAGATTGTTGTACCAAAAACAATTACTATATCGATTCCTAATCAGTAAATCTTAATTTCTGGATTGGAACCCATTCTATTTCTGTGGGTTACAAAAAGGATAGAACAGGTACATTGCATCCATAGAGCCCCAGGTATCTTCCTGTCAGGATCGGGACAGGGATCCAACACGCAGAGTACAAACAGTAGCCAGATACGTATACCGGACCTTAGAATGGCTGGACTAACGTAAGTAGTACAGTATAGAATGGTCAAAGACAAGCCGAGGTCGAGGGTAACAGAAGACAGGTAAGCGAGAGACAAGCCGAATCAAGGGTAACAGAGATAAGCAGAGTAAGGTAAACAAGCCGGGTCAAAACCAAAAGGGATAATAGAATACACAAGCACTGAGTGACTAGAACAAGCTAGAACCACGACAGGGCAATGAGCTAATGAAAGAAGCTCTGTTAAATACCCTGTTCAGAGCAGTAACCACGCCCCCAAGGCGTCCTGATTGGTCCTGCAGCCATTGACTGACAGGTTGTTCCAGGGGAGTGTCCTGATGACTACTTCCTGCCTAGATGCTGTAAAAGGCAGTCACTCCCTCGCGGCCGGCCTAGCATGACCGGATAGACCGCGGGGAAGGGAGCCATCAGACCGTCTGGATGGAGGAACAGCTAAGTCTCTACCTCTTTCGGAGGTAGAGACCACAGGTACCCTGACAGTACCCCCCCTCTCAGATACGCCCACCGGGCGGAATGAACCGGGACGAGATGGGAAGCGAGAGTGATACGCCCTGCGGAGACGGGGAGCATGAACATCCTCCTGAGGTACCCAACTCCTCTCCTCAGGACCATATCCCTTCCAATCAACCAGATATTGTACTCTCCCCCGGGAGATTCGAGAATCAATAATAGAGTTAACCTCATACTCCTCCTGACCCTCCACCTGAACGGGGCGAGGAGGGGCTATTGTGGAGGAAAATCTGTTACATATGAGTGGTTTCAGCAATGAAACGTGAAACGAGTTCGGGATGCGTAAGGTATTAGGAAGAGCTAAACGATACGCAACTGGATTGATACGGGTCAGCACCCTGTAGGGTCCAATATAACGAGGAGCGAACTTCATGGAGGGCACTTTTAAACGGATGTTCCTCGTGCTCAGCCATACCCTATCACCTGGAACAAAGACCGGAGCCGCCCTTCTACGTTTATCAGCGTGTTTCTTGACCAACATAGAGTTGTGCACAAGGATTTGTCGAGTTTGATCCCACAACTTCCTCAAATTGGCAACATGAACATCAACCGACGGCACCCCCTGGGAAGGGGAATCCGAAGGAAGAATAGACGGATGAAAACCATAATTCATGAAGAAGGGGCTTGAATGAGTAGAATCGCAAACGAGATTGTTGTGTGCAAACTCCGCCCAAGGAATCAAACCGACCCAATCATCCTGGTGTTCAGAAACAAAGCATCGTAAATATTGTTCAATTTTCTGGTTGGTACGTTCAGCAGCTCCGTTAGACTGAGGATGATAGGCAGAAGAAAAGTTTAATTTAATACCAAGTTGAGAGCAGAAGGACCTCCAAAAGCGGGAAACAAATTGGGAGCCTCTGTCCGATACAATTTGAGAGGGTATCCCATGTAGGCGAAAAATCTCCTTAGCGAATATCTCTGCCAATTCGGGAGAAGACGGGAGTTTAGGCAGGGGAATGAAGTGTGCCATCTTAGTAAACCTGTCAACCACGGTGAGGATAACAGTCTGTCTTTTAGAGATAGGTAGATCGACAATAAAGTCCATGGCCAAACAGGACCATGGTTTTTCTGGAACCTCCAAGGGTTGCAGGAATCCACATGGAAGCGTATGGGGTTGTTTGGTTTTAGTACAAACTTCACATGCAGCGATGAACTCCTCAATGTCCCTCCGTAAAGCAGGCCACCAGAAGTCCTTAGAGATCAACGCGTAAGTTTTGCGAATACCAGGATGTCCCGCCATCTTGCTATTATGTAAACACTGTAAAAGTTCCAGTTGAAGAGCAGGAGGAACGAAATGACGGCCCGCAGGAGTCTGTTTAGGTGCTAGATGTTGCAACTTAATGATCTCGGCCAGTAATGGAGAATGAATCCTGAGATTCGTATTAGCAATGATATTGCATTTCGGAACTATAGAAGAAAGAACTGGTTCAGGTACAGTAGAAGGTTCATATTGGCGAGATAATGCATCGGCTTTAGAGTTTTTAGAACCAGGTCTGTAAGTCAGTACATAATTGAAGTGAGTCAGGAATAAGGACCAACGAGCTTGTCTAGAGGATAAGCGCTTAGCCTCCCCAATATAGGACAAGTTTTTGTGGTCCGTCAAAATCGTAATAGGGTGTAGGGTCCCCTCCAACAAATGTCTCCACTCCTTTAAGGCTTTAATGACTGCTAACAGTTCCCTTTCCCCGATGTCATATCTGCTCTCAGGCCCAGAAAATTTCTTAGAGAAGAAACCACAAGGGTGTAACGGTTTATCCACCCCTAACCTTTGAGACAGAACAGCCCCAACTGCTGTCTCAGAGGCATCGACCTCGAGCAAGAAAGGCAGAGTCGTATCAGGATGGACTAGAATGGGAGCCGAGGCAAAAAGTTCCTTGAGAGTCTTGAAAGCACCCAGAGCTTCCTTAGACCAGAACTTAGTATCAGCCCCTTGTTTGGTCATATTGGTAATAGGCGCAATGATAGAGGAGTATCCTTTAATGAAGCGCCTATAGTAGTTGGAAAAACCAATAAACCTTTGGATAGCCTTGAGTCCTTTGGGCAAGGGCCAGTCTAAAATAGATTGAAGTTTTACAGGATCCATTTTAAAACCCTCCCCAGAAATCACGTATCCAAGAAAGTCTACCTGAGACTGATCAAAACTGCACTTCTCCAATTTGCAATATAGACCATGTTGCAGCAGCTTGTGTAATACCTTTCTGACCTGTCTATGGTGAGTCTCAATCTCCTTAGAGTGTATTAGTATGTCGTCCAGGTAAACAATAACACAATCATGCTGAAACTCCCTAAGTACCTCATTAATCAAATCTTGAAATACTGCAGGAGCATTGCATAGTCCAAATGGCATAACAGTGTATTCGTAATGGCCATACCGGGTATTGAATGCCGTCATCCACTCGTGACCTTGCTGGATTCTCACCAAATTGTAAGCCCCTCTGAGATCTAACTTGGTGAAGATTTTGGAGCCCTTAAGACGATCAAATAACTCGGTAATCAGTGGGATAGGATAGGCATTTCTGACAGTTATTTTATTCAAGCCTCGGTAATCGATACAAGGTCTCAGCGTGCCATCCTTCTTCTTAATGAAAAAGAACCCAGCCCCGGCCGGAGAAGAAGACCTCCTGATGAATCCCTTTTCTAAATTCTCCCGAATATACTCCTCTAGAACCGAGTTTTCCTGAACAGACAAAGGATATACATGGCCCCTCGGAGGCATAGTGCCGGGTAGAAGCTTAATCTTACAGTCAAATGACCTGTGTGGAGGCAAAGAATCGGCATTCTTCTTGTCAAACACTGCCCTTAAGTCTAGGTAAAGGTCTGGTATTTGTCTTTCTGTGGACTGAGTAGGATTCTCCGGTATGTTAATATTAGCTAATGGAGAAACCTTGCACAAACACCGATCCTGGCAGCCCTGGCCCCACGAGAGTATCTCTCCTAACTCCCAATCGATAATAGGGTTATGTTTTTTCAACCATGGGTACCCCAGAACTATGGGAACGGAAGGAGACGAAATGAGCAGAAGAGATAAATTCTCCACGTGTAGGATACCCACATTTAAATTAATGGGTATGGTCTCACGGAAGATAACAGGGTCTAGTAGTGGTCTACCATCTATGGCCTCAACGGCCAAAGGTGTCTCCCTTAGCTGGGATGGGAAATTGTTCTTACTAGCAAAGGCTTGGTCGATAAAATTCTCAGCAGCACCGGAATCTATCAATGCCATAGCCCTTACTACTTCCTTCCCCCAAGTTAAGGAAACTGGTAGCAGAAGCCTGTGATCTTTATAATCAGGAGTAGAGGACAAAATAGAAACACCCAAGGCCTGTCCTCTAGAGAGACTTAGGTGCGAGCGTTTCCCGGGCGGTTAGAACAGTTCGAGAGTAAATGACCCTTGGCTCCACAATACATACACAAACCCTCTCTTCTCCTGTGCTGTCTTTCCTCCTCAGAGAGGCGGGTATACCCTATCTGCATAGGTTCAGTAAGCAAAGATATCGTGGAGTCAGGACTTGGAACAGCGGGAGCTAACCTAAAAGAAGGTCTCTGGTTCCCCTCTCGAGTGTTCTGTCTCTCTCTTAGACGTTCATCTATACGAGAGATGAACGAAATTAAATCCTCTAAATTCTCAGGGAGTTCTCTGGTAGCAACCTCATCAAGGATTACATCAGATAGGCCATTCAAAAATACATCCATATACGCCTGCTCATTCCACTTGATTTCTGCCGCCAGAGACCTGAACTCTAGTGCATAATCCACCAGTGTTTGGTTCTCCTGTCTCAGGCGCAACAGTAATCTGGCTGCATTAACCTTTCTACCTGGAGGGTCAAATGTTCTTCGAAAAGCAGCTACAAATGCGTTATAGTTATAAACTAATGGATTATCGTTCTCCCATAGTGGGTTGGCCCATCTCAGAGCTTTCTCAATGAGTAGGGTGATAATAAATCCTACTTTTGCCCTATCTGTAGGATAAGAGCGAGGTTGCAATTCAAAGTGGATACTAATTTGGTTTAAAAAACCACGACACTTCTCAGGAGCCCCACCATAGCGTACTGGGGGGGTAATGTGAGAAGAAGCACCCACTGTGGCTACCTCTAGACCTGAACCGACAGGAGAAACAGGGGTATTACGTATCTCCTCTGGTGGGTTATTGGCACAAGCTAATAGAGCCTGTAGCGCAAGCGCCATCTGATCCATTCTGTGATCCATGGCTTCAAACCTAGGATCAGGAGCAGCCAGCTTACTGTTTGTACTTGCAGGATCCATTGGCCCTGTCGTAATGTCAGGATCGGGACAGGGATCCAACACGCAGAGTACAAACAGTAGCCAGATACGTATACCGGACCTTAGAATGGCCGGACTAACGTAAGTAGTACAGTATAGAATGGTCAAAGACAAGCCGAGGTCGAGGGTAACAGAAGACAGGTAAGCGAGAGACAAGCCGAATCAAGGGTAACAGAGATAAGCAGAGTAAGGTAAACAAGCCGGGTCAAAACCAAAAGGGATAATAGAATACACAAGCACTGAGTGACTAGAACAAGCTAGAACCACGACAGGGCAATGAGCTAATGAAAGAAGCTCTGTTAAATACCCTGTTCAGAGCAGTAACCACGCCCCCAAGGCGTCCTGATTGGTCCTGCAGCCATTGACTGACAGGTTGTTCCAGGGGAGTGTCCTGATGACTACTTCCTGCCTAGATGCTGTAAAAGGCAGTCACTCCCTCGCGGCCGGCCTAGCATGACCGGATAGACCGCGGGGAAGGGAGCCATCAGACCGTCTGGATGGAGGAACAGCTAAGTCTCTACCTCTTTCGGAGGTAGAGACCACAGGTACCCTGACACTTCCATCAATCAATGGCTCACCATAGCAGCCATACCATTCAAGTACAATGAGGTGACTGGTGGGTTTTGTGGAATCCATGACGCACATATTACATTACATAACAGGTGAGAAATAATGTAGGCTGGCACTCATATATCTGAAGAGGGAGGCTACTGTTCTAACTGAAACTAGCCTCAGTCTCTTCATACACCTGGTCAGAGGATTAACATACCTCTTTTTTCTGCTGTACGCGGGACAAGGCCTGCTCATCTCGGAATGTGGCGCTCCTCGCCAAGCCTGATTTTGAAGAAAGCTGACAATAATAAACAAAAAAAGTTGAACGTAGAAATAAATTACACACAGATGAAAAGAGTCAAGTTCAATGAGCAAAATATTGTTGTAAAACCTAATATCCTTTTTATGACTGAAAATGTAAACACTCTATAATTGCACCGAATGAGCTATGAACGTAAATGGACCAGACTGTTTAATGCGTTTATTAAGGTAGTCTGTAATTATATTGCAATGCAGCACTGGAACAAAACGGATCACGTACCGGAGATAAAGTTATCGGCTTCTCTCGCAAGTATCTTGGGTTCTCAATCTGGCAACGACCAAACAGAAACAAACAATGATCATTAGTTACAAAGAGATTTACAAAATTGAAAGGCGAGTCTGGGTCAACGAGTTAAAAAACATATACACATCTCCATAATGCACGATTCACTATTAACAGCAATTATCAGCACTGCGCTAGTGGCAAATGCATGTGATTAACCGCTTCAAGACCAAGAATATGCCAAGCCGTTATCACCACAGTCCTGACATTTTGCTGGTCTGAAACAGTTTATCAAGTTTTCCTGCTAAATGCCTCACCTTGCACAAGTCCATTAGTCAATATGTGAAACGTAACTTGTTATTTACCTGTATGTCTAATGCGAGCTAAATAGCTGATAGATTAGGGAGTCTAATCTAAAGAGAATCAGATCTTTATATTTGGGATACACTGGGTAATTGGGCAGTTAATGTGATTACTTGATTCAACAATAATACAGTTATTAACTGTATATAACGACATTGTGCCGGGGAGGACATTTTGCTTATCAAAATATATTCCTAAAATATATTTAACATATAGGCTCATAAAAAGGACACTGGTACAAGACACTCCTGTCTGGGAAACATATGCATTTTTAGTGAACTATTAAGTAAAACACTCACTTTTAGCATCATGCCAACTGATGCAAATCACAAGGATTTGCAGCAGCTTCACCACTGCCAATAAGTGAGTGAAAACTCTCAGCCAGTCAAAGCACTCTAATGCTGAAAGACAGCACTACGGATATTCTCTAAACCCATTAGTTGTGTAAAAAAAAAAGTACTTTCATTCATGAATAAAACGACTGTGCACGCTAATAGGTTAGCTTATACACGCTAGAAATAGCTTTAATTGGAACTTTAATAGGACATTACAAAAAATATCAATGCATAAAATTGCAAATGGTTAATTTAGAATTTAAGAAGCAAATACCTGCGTTGGTATGTGATAGGAAAAAGGCCCCACAGAAACTTCAGGTGCCTACCTACAACGCATAGACACATGTCTTACCCACGTACAATAGCTCAGAAAACTGGGCAAATAGCTAACTTTGTGTTTTTTTTCACATTTTGTTTTCAGTGTCGGATGACAAAAAAAAGTTTTTTTCCATTTTTCTTTTCCCTTAGCTATTTGCCCAGTTTTTTTTAGCTGACTATTGTACGTGGGTAAGACCTGCATTTATGCGTTGTAGGTAGGCACCTGAAGTTTCTCTGGGGCCTTTTTCCTATCGCATACCAACGCAGGTATGTGCCTTTTTTCTTCTGTTTGAATAATTTATGGGGTTATGCCCCTTTCCTTACCCATGTAGTCCATTGTCTGACTATCGGGCCAATATTAGTTTGACCTCCTACTCACTCCTCTCTTTTTTTTCTCTTAATTTAGAATTTGCTACTTTCCAAATGCATCCTGGGTTCTAGACGTCAATATTACCCA